>NC_089505.1:355890749-356199840 GCF_036850995.1 Saccopteryx leptura
TAATAAAAGATATTTTCTCCTTAATACAAAGTCTTATCAAATCCTGATAAAGTAAAACTTGCAACCAGTACTAAATAAGACAGAGCTATAATGCACAGTATAATGAATATTGACAACAACACCGTACAATAATTATGTAATATGATAGAGGTACTAAATATCCCTACAGTGCCATCCATATTATAATATATAATTGTATCAAATTAAACATGTTGTATAGCTTACATTTATGCAATATTATATATAAAATATATCAAATTTTTAAAATAGAAAAAATACCCATGTAATTGCATATATTCTATACATAGGGTAGATTTTCTAACAGAATTGCTTCCTATTGATTTTGTTGAAAATATCAGAGTAGTAATGCTCATCAAGGAATAGTTACATAATATTGTGAGTGGGAATCTAGTTTATAATTCAGTAGACAGGGTAATAATTCCCCAGCTTACCTCTGAAATGCCTCTCCCAGCTGTTTCTTCCAGTTCTATCTTCATCACAAGAGTTTTTCGGCCCTGGCTGGTTGGCTCAGCGGTAGAGCGTCGGCCTAGCGTGCGGAGGACCCGGGTTCGATTCCCAGCCAGGGCACACGGGAGAAGCGCCCATTAGCTTCTCCACCCCTCCGCCGCACCTTCCTCTCTGTCTCTCTCTTCCCCTCCTGCAGCCAAGGCTCCATTGGAGCAAAGATGGCCCGGGCGCTGGGGATGGCTCCTTGGCCTCTGCCCCAGGCGCTAGAGTGGCTCTGGTCGTAACATGGCGACACCCAGGATGGGCAGAGCATCGCCCCATGGTGGGCAGAGCATCGCCCCTGGTGGGCGTGCCAGGTGGATCCCGGTCGGGTGCATGCGGGAGTCTGTCTGACTGTCTCTCCCTGTTTCCAGCTTCAGAAAATAGCAAAAAAAAAAAAGAAAGAAAAATTTTTTATCACTTCTTACCTGAGCTGTTAAGATACAAATTTATAAAAACTTCCCCACGCAGTACAGTTTATATTTTTTCATTCCATTAATGAACACTTATTAAGCCTACTATTCATTCTCAAAACTTAAAATACAGGCACTTAAAATACAGTAACAATATATGATTGCTGCTGTGTGCTTATTCTCAGTGTTGCAAGAGACTAGGTGTGTGCCGAGGTATTTACAGGTCAAGGACATGAGTTCAAAAATGGAGATTATACTGTGGTAGTCCAGAACTCAGAACGGCTAATGCTGCTGCAGGTTAAAGACTTGCAAAGGAGAAAGAGAAGAAATTTGATCTACATTTTGAAGAATGAGTGTTCCAGGCAAATAAGTGGGAGAAGAGCACCCAAGGTCATGGGATGACTTACACAGATAATGCATTTGGGGAACAATGAGTGACACATGGGAAAGGGCGAAGACAGAGTTAGGAAGTGGTTTTTGTGCCGGAACAAGGAGTCTGAGCTTTATCCTGGAGGAAATGGTGCACTGTGCAAAGTTTTGCGAAGGGAGGCTGAACTGGGGAAATCTGTTCGAGAAAGATAAGCTTGGTGCAGTGCTGAGGGCGGAGGAAGGCTGGAGCATCTAGTTGGAACGCTGTTTTGGAAGAATTCTTCCTTTCGTTATGAATTTTCAAGTCCCCATTATGAATGAGGATACAGCTAAGTAGGTCCTGTCTTATAGCAGCCTAAAGTTAGTGGGATCAGACATGGGAGTGGTGTAAGATCAAAGAAACAAAAAGGCAACGAGAAACTCTAATGAAGGTCAGCATTCTTTCTAGCACACCATGCAACGTCTTCAATGATCAGCCTCCTTGGCCAACTCTTTTCCCAGATGATGTTAGGTAACATCAACACTGTACAGCTCAGGGTCCCGGGACATGTCTTAAGCTGTCCTGCATCTTTTAATGCTACTTACCCTACCTGGAGTGCCAGAATATTTTTTTCTTCTGTCTTCATATGTAGCTTTCTCTAATCTCGCTATCTATGATTATTTTCACTATTGGAACCGAAAGCAGAATCCTGACTGATGAATTTACTATTTAGGCATTTCTGATGTGCAGATAGATTGCAAAATACTCTGAGGTCAGAATGTTTATTTATAGTTGAACATGAATACCATTCAGTAAACGCTCACGAATGCTCATGGAAGATGTGTGAAGAGTCTGTGAGAGTAAGGATTGACAAAGCAGAAACACTGTTCCAGACGGTGGGGCTTTTGCACCTTGAATGCATTATTTATCTTCGGTTCCATTTGTGCTGAGTGTGGTTAATTAAAAAGCCTCTAAATTTTTATTGCTAAAGCGATACTGAATATTTATTAAACATGTGGTAATAAGTAGAAAAGCGTACACAGAAGAAAATTAAAAAGTTTTCTATTCCAGAGGTAATTTCTTCATGCATTTTGATATATTTTTTTATTTGTTAATTTTTTCATTTTGATTATATATTCAAATAGATTTTGCTTTTATTTCAAAGGTGAAACCTAATCTAGATTTCATCTTCCCTTGGAAACAGGAGGACCAGGTTTTCCTTTACAAGCTTATGATTAGCAGATTTTGTGTCCCTTTTAGCTTTAAATGAAAACCATGGATTTGTAAAATTTTATAAAGCACAGAAGTTATAAGAGCAACCTCCCTCGAACCTTATTATTCCTGGAATATGACTCACTTGGAGACGGTTTATTTTACATTATAAATAGCTTTAAGAGGATAATGTTGTACTTAATAATATAAAAACCAAGTGAGGTTTTCTTTCCTAAAGAAAGGAGAAAGGCACATGTATCTCAAAGAATATGTGTGTGTAACTCGCCTAAAATTAGAAGACTCAGATTATCGAAGAGTACGGTAAATCACTTTATCATAAGACACAGTCAGTCACAATGATCCACACTAAGGAAGAGGAAAGAGGCATAGATAATTTGAAACTGTACATGATACCCAGAAAAAAAAAGACAATTAAAATGCTTTCAGTGGAATAGGCATTTGCTATTATAATTTTTACTTGTTAGTGTTGACATCAGTAATACCTACCAATAGTTTCCCTGGGCTTATGTTACTTGTACACTTTTGACACGTATCAGCGGGTGGTGGAAAGGCATAGAGAGAATGTTTGAACAAGGCTGGAATGAAAATTTGCTTATGGCCTCAGCCCAGACACCTATCAAGTTGTGGGTATCACATGCCTTCCTTCGGAAGTTGAATCTAAGTTTACTAACTCAACAAGCAGAGGACAGGGCGCACAGGGTGAGAGCTTGGACTTCCTTCTTATCAGTACATAACGGAGCATGTTTGCTGAGTCTTCTGTCTGCAAATCCCTTTAGTTCTATATTTTTCTATTCTCTCATTTTTATTCTTTGGAACTATGGTTGATGGATTTATTTCCTTTCTCATTCCAAGTGTTTGGTAGAAGCTTCTGAGTCATGAATAGAAACCTTGAGTATAGAAAAGAAATGATGGTCAGGAAGCACAGTAAGCAAGAGGTTGGAATATAAAACTTAAAGAACTAATACTTTTTCTTTGGGAAAAATCTCACATTACCAGAGGGAAACCATCATCTGTTTTGTTGGTTTAATAACAACTATGTTTCCCCCTTACCTCTGATTCAAAATTTATTCTCGATCTTCAGTGTGCAGAGCTGCCAAGGCTGACCTGGTGTTTATGGTGGATGGATCCTGGAGTATTGGAGACGAAAATTTCAACAAGATCACCGACTTTCTGTATAACACCGTTGGAGCCCTCAACAAGATTGGTGCCGATGGAACTCAAGTAAGGCAAATAGATCAATTATCCATTCCATGCATTAAAAAGTTATTCTAATGTATCATGATGGCTGCTAGTCAGGGATCTGGATAAAGAATTGTAATGATCAGATCCAATCCTAAATGAGAGGAGACATAGTCTGCATTTGGAAGCAGCTTACTGATGCCTGATGGACCTTGAGAAGATACTCACCCTTAAAAGCTACTGAGTTCAGCAAAGCAAGACAGGCTAGTATGGCCATGTCCGCAGGAGTGCCTTTTCTATGTCTTAAAAGATAGAGTTTGTGGCCACACTAGTATAGATCAAATAGAACATAAAGCTCATTTATTCATTCAAAAAATATTCATTGAGGACTTATTATGGTCAGATACAGTACTGTCATAATGAATATGACCAACAATATCCCTAATTTCATGGTGCCCATATTCTTAAAGGCATAGAGAAGAGGAGGCTGAGAGACAAAGATAAACAAGCTAATAAATAAATAAATTCACCAGGTAAGGATGTGAGCTCTGAAAACAGTGACGAGATTTAAATTCGCTGAGAATTACTTAAAAGTGTGTGTTTGTGTGTGTGTGTCTGTGTGTGTGTGTAAAAGGGGTATTTTAAAATTTGTGCTCAATGAAGTCCTCTTTGAGGATGTGTCTTTTGGACTAAGATGTGACTGATAACAGTGAAGATCAGAGAGTAGAATTCCCAGAAAGGTAATATAGTGAGTGCAGAGGGCCTAAGACAAGAATAAGATTTGAGGTTTCCGATGCTAAAACTCGTAGCTAGCATATAGTGGTTGAGCATGGGGGGGGGGGGGGGCAGGAGAAGGGTGTAAGAAGTAAGCAAAAGCCAGATGATGTTGAGTCATAGGGACCACTGAAGGAGTTGGGTGTCATCAGAAATGCAATGGAAGCCAGTGGAAAGTAAGAAGAGCAGAGATCTGATGTGCTTTTTGAAAAAGGATGAATGGCTGCGTTATGGAGTGAGAATATTAATAGGGGTAAGAGTGGAAGCAGAGAAACCGGTTAAGACGCTGCTCACTGGTCCATCAGAGAGATGATGGAGGTCCATGAGGGTGCTCGCAATGGGATGCACTGAAATGAACAGTTTGGAACGTATTTTGGAGGAACAGCTGAGAAAATTTGGGTATAAGAGGCACCGTAAAAGCAGAATACATAGAATCACTGAGGCATTTCAGGGAAGAAGAAATTTGCTTTGAATAGAGGGACCAGAAGAGGTTTTCTAAAGATGGGGATATCTGCAGTAGACCTTTATAAAATGGTAAAAGTGGACAGCTCACAAAATCAATACCAGCAATCTGAAGATGCTGGGTTTACTCCCCCTATCAGAGGTCTGAAAAGCCAACAAGACCCACCAATTAAAAATGGCCCCAAAGTTCCACAGAAATAAAAATAAATGGTAGGAAAAGAAGCCAGGAAGGCTTTCACTGCAAGCATTAAGAACACAGATTTTTGAAGTGGAATATACCTGTCTTCAATTGTGAGTTCTACCAGTAGCCGCTCTTGTGATATGTGCAAATTCCTTGGCTTTGTGTGCCTCAGTTTTATCATCTGTAAAATGGAAGGGGAGTAGTAATCATAGGTTTGCTCTGTGAAGAAATCCTTGTGAAGAATCCAACTCTGATTCTCTGAACTCAGTTACATTACAAAGGCCTACACTGTCATTTTTCCATCTAAGTGAGGTGACAAAGGCCCACAAGCATTAGAGAGAAATTTTTAAAATAAAGTACTTTCCTGAAAAGTGCTCAGAGAAAAAAAAAATACTATTTCATGTGTGATCAGATTTGTTATGTAACTTGTATGGCATTTTAAACTAAGGAAGTTGTGGACGGGGTTGAATAAGAAATAGAAGTATAGATCATAATCTTGTGTGCTGTCTGACCCAGAGGAAATCTACATACTATGTATGTAAAAACACATACCCCTTCTCTCTCCAGGTTGCAATGGTCCAGTTTACCGATGATCCCAGAACAGAATTTAAGCTAGACACTTACAAAACCAAAGAAACTCTTCTTGATGCTATTAAACACATTTCATACAAAGGTGGAAATACAAAAACAGGTAAAACCAAAAAAAAGCCCATTTATGACCTAAAGTAATAACTGATTATTAGGAATTACTGAAATTACCTTTTTTAAAATTATATTTATTGGTTTAACATCGATTGATAACATTATATAAATTTTAGGTGTGACATCTGTGTATACTCTATTGCAGGGGTCAGGAACCTATGGCTCACGTGCCAGATGTGGCTCTTTTAATGGCTGTATCTGGCTCACAGACAAATCTTTAATAAAAATAATAATAACATTAAAAATATAAAACATTCTCATGTATTACAATCCATTCATTTCCTACCGCTCATGTTCATGGTTGTGGGTGGCTGGAGCCAATCACAGCTGTCCTCCGGGACAACACTAAATTTTATTGGATAATGCGTAACGTACACGGGTTGTTGTATGGCTCTCACGGAATTACATTTTAAAATATGTGGCGTTCATGGCTCTCTCAGCCAAAAAGGTTCCCGACCCCTGCCCTATTGTGCGCTCACCATCTGAAATCCAGTCTCCTTCCATCGCCATGTATTTGACCACCGTTCCCTCTTTCTCCTTCACTTTCCCCTCTGGTAACAGTGATCCTGTTGGCTGTATCTATTAGTTTGCTTTGTTTGTTCATTTGCTACTTTTTTGTTTTGTATCCCACATATAAGTGAAATTACATGGTTCTTGTCTTGTTTTTTTTTTTTTTTTTTTTTTTTTTTTTTTTTTTTTTTTTTTTTTATCTGATTGATTTTACTTGGTATAATACTCTCTAGATCTATCCATGTTGTCACAAATGGCAATATTTCATCCTTTTATTACTGAATAGTATTCCATTGTATATTCATTTTCTAATCATCCGTAATCACTTTTGGGGGGGGCATAGTAATATAAATTTTTTAAAGATTTTTTTATGGATTTAAGAACTTTATTCTTACCCTCTCCTCACCAGCAAAACAAAACAAACAAACAAAAAATGGGCAGGAATGAAACTGAACTGTTGTCTCCCTTTGTTTCAGGAAAAGCCATTAAGCATGTCCGAGATACCTTGTTTAATTCAGAGTCAGGTACCAGAAAAGGCATCCCAAAAGTCATCGTGGTTATAACTGATGGGCGATCACAAGATGATGTGAACAGAATCTCCAGGGAGATGCAAGAAGATGGTGAGCTTTGTACAGATAAGCATTAGTGACTACCAATAATATGGTAACGTTTTCTGAACAGACGAGACGTGCATAAGCTGTATCTGTATGACTTAAATAATTCTAAATCTTTCTCAGTATGGCTAGATAATATGATTTAAAAAATACTTTCCAGGTTATAGAGCTTATCTTTCTGTATTTTTCCTAATATTTTTGTTTCCTATAGGATGCCCTGTATAAGAAATGCCAGCGGCCCTGGCCAGTTGGCTCAGTGGTAGAGCATCAGCCTGGTGTGTGGAACTCCTGGGTTCAATTCACAACCAGGGCACACAGGAGAAGCGCCCATCTGCTTTTCCACCCTTCCCCCTCTTCCTTCTCTTTGTCTCTCTCTTCCCCTCCCACAGCCAAGGCTCCATTGGAGCAAAGTTGGCCCAGGCAATGAGGACAACCCCATGGCCTCCACCTCAGGCACTATAATGGCTCCAGTTGCAGCAGAGCAATGCCCCAGATGGGCAGAGCATCGCCCCCTGTTGGCCATGCCGGGTGGATCCTGTGCGAGTGCATGCGGGAGTCTGTCTGCCACTCCCCCATCCCCGCGTCTCACTTTGGAAAAATACAAAAAAAAGAAAAGAAATGCCAGCAACTGATACTATGAAAGGGACCATCATAAAGGACCAGAGAGGGAATCTGATCAAAGCAACTCCTCAGCCTCATCATCTGTAAAATGGAGATTCTCAAAACCTTGTCGTGAAGATTACATTTTATATAATGTGTCTGACAAATAGTTAAATGTTTATTTGCCAATATTGATATGACTCATTTCTGGCTGCTAAGCCTACAAACACCTCAGTTTCTACATCTGAAATAAACACTGAGATAAAAATTCTCTATTTCAACTGCACTTCATCTTATACATTTTAAAATAATTATCAAAAATATGCGAGCATAAAGATGTTACTCCAGCCCTGGACGGACAGCTCAGTTGGCTAGAGCATCATCCCAAAGCACAGAGGTTGCTGGTCCAATTCCTCAGTCAGGGCACATACAGGAACAGATTGATGCTCCTGTCTCTTTTTCTTTCTCTGTTTCTTTTCCTCTCTCACTAAAAACAATAAATAAAAATTTTAAAAAGAAGAAAAGATGTTACCCTAATGGTAACGACTTTGTCTCAAGTACTTAATCGGGGCAATGGCCTGCTTGAGAGTTTCATTAAAATAGAAAGTTTCTGTAGGGGATGATGGAATAGTTATCGTATAATGAAATACGTGCATGCAGGATTCCGATGAACTGTAAAGAATGAATTATCCACCCCCCCCCTTCTTGATAAAACATATTTTAAACATTTAAACATGTCTTATATTGCAATATTTGTATCTTGTGCAATTGAAAGTAATCAGAAATCTGTTTCCGTTCTGCCACAGGCTACAACATTTTTGCAATTGGCGTGGCCGATGCAGATTACTCGGAGTTGGTTAACATTGGCAGCAAGCCCAGTGCACGCCACGTCTTCTTTGTGGATGACTTTGATGCCTTTAAGAAAATCGAAGATGAGTTGATTACTTTTGTCTGCGAAACCGCGTCAGCAAGTGAGTTCTTTGAAATGTGTGCTTATTCTTGCCGCTTAAAGTCTGAATTGTTTCATACCAGTTAAATAACGAGTCCGATCTTGATCTAAGGAAAGAATATTGTCTTGCAGAGCTGTTCCTTATGCAGACATTGTTTTATGTTTCAGAATATTTGGAAGTAAACCTCCCCTCTCCCAGGTTTAGAGTTTTAGGTTGGTAAGACTTTCCCTAATGAGATGAGAGTTCGTGTTCGAACGCAACTCTGCTGAAACGGCTGTAACAAATAGTTTTCAAAACTCCATTAAGATTGCTCATCAGGCTAACCAGAATTGAGACATCCCAACGTATGCTCTTAAGTGACCACCATAGATTTTCATGGACTCAGAAGGGGAGAAGGAAGCTATGCCCCTTTGGTTTTAATAGAAGAAGTGAGAGCACTTTAATATTTAGGAATCCACAGAAAACCATAGCCACATCTGGTTTGGATTTCCCTCGCAACTGACTTCCGGAAAGGTTGTTAGCTTCCTCTTCTCAGGACAAGGGAGAATATGTTTGGGAAATATCTGAATGAGGGTTTTATATTGTGTGTTTTTTCTATTTGTTTCCCAGCCTGCCCACTGGTGCACAAAGATGGCATCGATCTTGCTGGTATGCATTATCATTATCACTTTTTTTCCAAATAGAATTATATTAAATAACTCCCACTGGGGGGTCTTTTCATTTTTAATAGGCTGATTTTGACATTTAAGATCCTAAGATGTCTGTTTATCCTTTTGCTCTGTCTGGTTGTTTTTAGGATTTAAGATGATGGAAATGTTTGGTTTAGTTGAAAAGGATTTTTCATCAGTGCAAGGAGTTTCTATGGAGCCTGGTACCTTCAATGTGTATCCTTGTTACCGACTTCATAAGGATGCTCTGGTTTCCCAGCCAACCAAGTATGTTTCCCTTGCTAGCTATTGAAACCAATCATGTGTTTATTATATCTCACTGGGAAAATGATATCAACTTTTGATATGTTGTAATAGTTCGCAATAAGATTTTCTATACTATTTAGAGCAGATGATGTTTAAAAACATTAGACTCACATCCCTTATCCTCCTTACAGAACCAGCTTCACCTAAAATAAGACCTGTTCTAGCTCAATTAATGAAAACTAGTTTCTCAGGGGTTAAAAGCCTGACTTCTCTCTTTCCATGCTCTATATGCAGTCTATCAAGAAATTCTATTGTCACAGAATCTCAACACCTCCACTGTCACCACCATCTCTTCCCCAGATCACTGTAGCAGCCTCATAGTTGGTCTCCCTGCTTCTTCCCTTGCCTTCTTAGAGTTTATTCTCAAGTAGCAGTCAGAATGACTCTCGTGAAATGTAAGTCAGACCACATCACTCTAAGATCTACTAATGGTTCCTTATTCATTCCCCTTGGAGTAAAAGCCAAAGTTCTGAATGGCATACAGGGCCCTACATTATCTGGCTACTTGTTACATCTTTGACTTAACCTCATGTCTCTTTTAGTCCATTTTCCAAACACACTAGGCATACCCCACTTTTGTCTCTTTGCATTTGCTTGATGACTTTTCCCCCTTTGGGTTTTTTTTCCCAAATGTAACATTCTCATGAGCCTCTAGGTCAAGTTAATGCTAATGACAATTAAAATTGCAAATAATCCATTGCAGCATTCCCAATCCTCATTCTGCTGCTGTATTTTTGTTGTTGCTGTTGTTTTTCTCTGGCAATTCTTATATTCCAACATACTGTATAATTCATCCCACTAGAAGAATTTAAGTGCTTATACAAGAATACTTGTCAGTTTTGTTCACTGATGTATTCAAAATACCTGTTACCATGTCTGGCATACAGTAGGAATATTTGTTCAATGAATGAATGAACTAATATATAAACAAGTGAATGGGATATTTTTATTTATGCAAATCACACTTTCATTTTCAAATCCATGCTATCTTGTCACAAATTCACATATTTAGTCATATAATTAGTAACTATTATGGGGCTCTTCCCAGATGTAGAGTGTGCAGTTGATCTACATCATTGTTAGAGAGATGAGATGGTGTAGCAAGCTGGGTGCCCCAGGAGGCAGACCTGGAGGGGGAGGGAGACCGGGGTGCAGGGAGGTTGATGAGGACGTGCCCATGTGGAAACAAACAGAGGCAGTCGGATGGGGCCCAGGAGAGAAGCCAGGTGTGAAGCGGTCTCGAGAAAGCTTCAGCTGACCCACCCACAGGCATTCTGGAAATGGAGCTATCACCGTTGGCTTGTGAGGCTTTGAACCTTGTATATCCTCAAAGACCAGTCATTGAGAAGAGATGCCATTGAAAGGTGGACATGACCTCGGAAGAGGCCTCTTTTTTCAGCTAAGGAAATTGTTGCAGGGAGCTGGTATCTGAGAGCTGTCTACAGACATTATTGCCAGCAGCAGGAATAAGATGGTCTTAAGTCTTAAAGGTGATGTATATGGTGCCATCATGCCACACAGAACAGACAGGAATATGACTAACTCCCACATGTCGTAGAAACTAACAATGTCTTAAATTTTACCAAAGGACTATAAATAAATGTGACTAATAATAATAAAACTTTTGAAGCTACTTAAATGTTCAGTAAGCAGTGACCTGATAGATAAATTATGAATAGCCAAAAAAAAGGCTATACAGACATTAAATATCATGCCTTTAAAAATAGATATGGTTTGTGGCTTTTTTTTGTATATTTCTGAAGTGAGAAGCAGGGAGACAGAAAGACAGACTCCTGCATGCACCTGATCAGGATCCACCCGACATGCCCACTAGGGGGTGATGCTCTGCCCATCTGGGGTGTTGCTCCATTGTAACCAGAGCCATTCTAGTGCCTGAGGTGAAGGCCATGGAGTTGTCCTCAGCACCCAGGCCAACTTTGCTCCATTAGAGCCTTGGCTGCAGGAAGGGAAGAGAGAGAGAAAGAGAAAGGAGAGTGGGAAGGGTGGAGAAGCAGATGGGCACTTCTCCTGTGTGCCCTGACTGGGAATCGAACCTGGGACTTCCACACATTAGGCTGACGCTGTACCACTGAGCCAACCGGCCAGAGCCTAAAAATATTTAAGAAATATGAAATGTGTAGTAAATGGTGTTAAGAAAATAAAGGTGCAGAACTATATAAATTGGAAAATACAGGAATTCTTTAAAAACTGGATGGAAATGTAATACATCAAAAACAGTGATCACCTCTGGATGGAACTAATGGTGAGCTGTTACTTGTGTTTCTTTTCCCAACTCTTGTATATTTGTGTTTTTCATTGTACTTGCTTTTATAATTAGATGCCGTTTTGAAGAGGGATACAATTAAATATTATTGTCATTCCCTTTTCAGGTTCTTACATCCAGATGGATTGCCTTCTGATTATACAATCAGTTTTTTATTCCGGATTCTTCCAGACACTCCGGAGGAGCCATTTGCCCTTTGGGAGATTTTAAATAGAAATTCAGACCCATTGGTTGGGGTCATTTTAGATAGTAAGTAGATAACATTTGCACCCACATCTATGAAGGATGCATGCGGCATGCCATCTTGCCTGTTTTGTGTATGTTGTGGGATAACTCACTTAAACAATGCAGTTATGAAACAGTTCATTCATTCATTTATCTGCTCACTGAGTTCCTACTATGTGCCAGCACCAGGTTCTAGAATATAGTAGTACTCACGTAAAAGAGAAAATTACTGTGATAGTGAATACTGCAAGGAAGAGTAAAGTTGATAGGGAAGGAGGAGTCAATCAGAGGGGTGAGGCCAGGAGTTCATGTTTTGAACCTGGATATGATAGTTGTTAAGATGCCTGTTGTATATTCTACACACACATACAACCCCCTGCCCCGTCAGATCAGCAGCAGTGTATTTGGGAAGAATTCTGGCATGGAGAAATGAATTTGGAAGTTGTGTCTAGATAGTGGGTCCAGAAAGAGAAGAGAATAGATCTGAAGACTGGGAAACACCATTGTTCTGATGTTGAAAGGTAGAGAAGGAACCAACGAAGGAAGCTTCTTAACCTCACACTATTGGCTGTCACACATAAGAATCGCTGAAGAAGATCATCAAGTTTTTGGTTAATGTCAATGAGTGATCTAAATGGATTTTTAGTTTAGAATTCGAATGAAGCAAGGAACCAAAAATTTAGTGGCTACTGTTAGGTGCTAACTCAAACATTTGGATAAGGAAAGAATGTTAAGCTTGTTTTCACCTAGTATTTGTGAAAGGACTTTTCAGTACATGGAAATGAGTCAACAACTAAATATGATATTGTGAAAGCATTTCGCATTGATATTAAAACTAAGGGAAAGCTACAGATGAAAAAGGTGTAAGCCACTAACTACACACACACTCAGGACTGGAAAACAATGAAGTCTCTCAAAATGATTAAGACTAGCTTTTCCTTTTGAAAGCAGAGTGAAGAATTAAATTGTAACCTGGGAATGAATTAGTGAGAAAAAAATATTCCTATTTCTATGTAATAAAATATTCTTTGTAACATGAAATGCTCAAGATTAGGAAGGTTTTTGTTTGGTCATAATAAGACATTGGAATATCACTCTTTTGAGGTGGTGTAAGTTGCATGTCCTGAGAAAATTGGTTGCTATAGTGGGTTAATTAGGTAAAGAGTCTGGTTTCTATTTCTAAAGATTTGATTAACTTTATTCTCCCTTTTTGTTTGCCTCTGGTCCTAGCTTCAGACAACTGGCTTTCAAGAGGGTGATAGAGTTGAAAATGTAGACAAGGAAGGATAGAGGAAGAGTAGGTATAGGAGTCTTTGCCTCACTATCATCATCACATGGTTAAATCAGTTAGGACAACCAAGGAACAGCCCAAGCAACCCAAGGACTGTAAATCCTTCCTTATTCTTCGCTATGTTCTAAACAGAGCTTCAAAAACAATTCAGCCTTGCGTTGAATTAGAAAATTATTCATCCATTTTAATTCTTTCTAAAATGTTTTTATTTTTATTTGTTTGATTAGATGGTGGGAAAACCTTAACATATTTCAACTATGACTACAGTGGGGACTTTCAAACCGTTACTTTTGAAGGACCTGACATTAGAAAAATTTTCCATGGAAGCTTTCACAAGGTAAGTAGTGCCTTGGTAGAGGGGACTGTGTTATTAAGCAGGCATTATGTGTGACATAGAAAGGATTGCTGGTCGACCTGGCTACCAGTGCAGATGAAAATCTCAATCAGGACCTGGCCAGTGGTTCAGGGGATAGAGCATCTGCCCAGCATATGAACATCCCAGGTTCAATTCCCGGTCATTGAACCGGTCAGGGTACATTAAAGAAGCGACTATCTGTTTCTCCTCCCATCCCTCTCCTCTTCTCTCCCTTTCCTTCCCACAGCCAGTGGCTCAGTTAGTTCAAGTGTGGCCCCAGGGGCTGAAGATAGCTCAGTTGGTCCAAGCTTATCAGCCTCAGGTGCTAAAAATAGCTAGATACTCAAGCATCAGCCCTAGATGGGGTTGCTGGGTGGATCCTGGTCAGGGAGCATGCTGGAGCAGCATCACTAGTTTTTTTCTCTTCACTTAAAAAAAAAAGGGGGTGCAATCAGATGAATCGTGTTAAAATGTAAAGATAGATGTAACTGATTATACTTTTATTTTTTTACATATATGTAGATAACCTATCACTACCACCATAAAAGTTATCCTGAGGACACATTTTATAAAATGTGACTTTACTTGCTCTTATTCTGATTTGGCGCTTGTGGTAGGAGCCCTGCTCCTTCACATTGTACATCTGTGAAACACTTAGGTTTGGTGGTCACTGGAATAGACATGCTCCCTTCCAATTTCTACTGTTTCCTTTGTGTTTGCAGGTAAGCCCACTGATTTCTGGGCTGCTAGGTGTGCAACACCAAGACTGCAGGGAGAGCAGAGCATTTACTAGGTGGTGGGGCAGAAGCCTCTTAGCTCAGCCCTTCTTGCCCTGTTAAGTGAGAAAAGGGATGTAGCACAGCCGTCTTCATCTTGGCTGTCTCCTGACACGGTCAAAACACAACTTTGCTACTTTCTGGGGCTTTGAATACTGTAACTGCCTATGAATAATCACATAACAAAATTCTACTCTGCTTTGCATAAGAAGAGTTGCGTAAAAGTATAACTTTTTTCCTGGTTATATAGGACTTTACAAAGTATCATGCAAACACGAGATCAATTAGTTCATGGTTCAAAATGGTCCCATTAGCATCTCTTTGGAGATATCGTAATTCCTTTTGACACAATTCTTTTTTTGGTGAGGCAATGTCTACTGCAAAGTCCTCAAGAAAATTGTCGGGCACATGAAAAGCATGTGAGATTTTATGACTGTTAAAAAAAATACATTGCCATCTTCGGCTGTGTAATGAGCACGGACATATCATTCTCATTCCAAAGAATTCTTTGTGAATTTTAGGTAAATGGTAAGCTTTGTTTACCTTACCAGAAGAACTCAAAGACCTGTAGGTAACATTCATTAAAAATTGGTTTTAAATTTATAAATTTTCAAGTTTTTTAAAGTAATATGAAGAAAAATTTTTCCTTCACTTTGCTAAGTTTTTAATAAAGGTAAACAGCCAAATAAAGTAAGAAAGGCATATCATAAAAAAAGTTACTTTCCTACTAGATATATTTATGGTAAATCTTGATGCAAATTCCATTTGTACAGATCAAATTTGATTTGCTTATAACTTAAGTGATAATTAAATAAGTACTTTACCTTAATTTCTTAGTGATCTTCAGTTGGCTTTTTTTACATCTGGGATAAGAAGCATGGCCTCAAGGTTTCTTTCAAAATGTTATAATTATATAAATAGATCTTTAAGTACAATCAAAGAAGCAAAATATTTTTGAAAACTTTTCATTGTCTCCTTTTGTAAAGCAAAAGATTTTTTTTAATGTGTATAATCTTCTTCACAAGTTAATAGTTCTTAAAATATGAATATTATATAGCAGGTTCTCTAGCACTCAGCATGAAAATTTTTATAATTTATAATAGTTAAAACTATTCCAAGGCTCAAAAATACATGAGTCAAATTATACCCTTCTAAATGATTATAAAACAAGTAATTTATTCCAATATTGTTTGTCTGGGTAGATTATGGTTAATTCCTTTATGAAGAAGAAAGAATTCCCCAATGCCTCCACTATTGACTTAAATTATTTGTATCATGATACAATTTAAATAAAATATTAAGTAAAACTGGTGTAAGTTTTTATGCTTTTAGTTCTTATACAACAAATAAACAAAAATAAATTAAGATGGAATAAAATCTATAAAATTAAAAGTAACATTATTTTTGTTTGAAAGATGACATTATTTCAGGGACACTCATCCTCTGTTTACAATATGATTCTCATAACTGTGATTCATGTCCAACACTTTTTCTCTGAACTACCATGATACCTTCCCTTGTACAGCTATTTGTAACTTCTTTTGGCATTCATTTAATGTAAAATCATTATTTACCTATTAATTCTCACTAAACAAGTACAGTAGCCCACCACAAACAAGAAGTACCCATGGGGCAAAAACATCATAAACTGAAATGCATCAAAATTTCATGGCAGAACTTGCTTACAATGTGTCTCATTTAGAATAAACTTACCTTTGACCATCACCTGCATGATAATGCAGATTTTTTCCAATTGTCACAAAGAATGTGTTGACTTCTGAATATATATATATATATATATATTACCATGGACCTCCTGATCTCAGAAATTCCAGTTTCAGAAAACTGGACCATACATTAAAGCCAAAGAGCTTTATTTTATTTGTGCCTGGAGTTGCTAGAAAGCATTCCTACTTCCCCATTAGATTGTAGATCTTTTCTCCTCACTTTAAATAAAATATTATTAAAGTGTGGTTTGCCAATGACCAATAATATTGTAGAAAACATGCTGGTAAGTCAATAAGCATTCTAAAAATTTTTAATACATTCATGTTTATATTAATGCGCATTCAGAAAAGGCATAACTCTTACAACATCCTTGTGATTTCAAGATATTATTGCTTTAGAGGAAGGCTAGATTTTTTTAAAAATGAATCATTTCAAAGTTACTTTAAAGGAAAGTATTAATTAAATAAAAACAGAGATGGTACCTAAATGTGGGACAGTCATGGAGGTGGAAAAAAGCCTTTCTCTTCTAACAAAATGCATATTGGTGGAATTCCTGCTCTTTTCCTTCATTCTTTTTTAGTGATGCAATCGTGTAAATTTGGTTAGTGTTCCTCTTACTTGCCTACTAAAACATTTTGACTTTTATCTAGCTCCACATTACTGTCAACAAGACTTTGGCCAAAGTGGTTATCGACTGCAAGCAAGTGGGTGAGAAGGCAATAAATGAGTCAGCTAATATCACAGCAGACGGTGTTGAAGTCCTGGGAAGAATGGTTAGATCCAGAGGACCAAATGGAAACTCCGCCCCAGTAAGTGGATAAACAAGTGAAGCTGTGCTATTGTTATAGAAAAAATATTTTTAAATTATAATTATTTATTACCAAGAAGATAAGTTCGGTTAAGGGATAGATGGGTGAGTGGATGGATGAATAAATGGATGGATGAATGGATAAATGAATGGATGGATAGATGGAGGGATGGTCAATAGATGATGGCCTTTATAAATTAATAAAAACATGGATACTCAAAGCTCTGGGCAGTAAACTTCTGCTATGTTATACTCCAAAAATTAAGCTAGTTTATTTTCTAAAGATATTTTAAAATTCAAACAGTAAAATATTCATCATATGGCTTGTGGCATAAATGGTTTGTTAACGAGAACCAAAACTGTAAATGAACTTCATTTATATAAGCAAATATAGACTCATACAAAATATATGGTTATTATACACAGGAAATTGACATAAGCCTCTCATTTGGGTTAGATTTGGAAATTTAACAACTAGATTTTTGCCATGGCCAATGTGAAGTTCACCCTTTAATCATATAGTTATTTAGGTGACAAATTATTTTAAAATAATATCTTTTCCGTCGTACAACATGGACTTCAGCCTGGGAGACTTCCATGTGGCAAAGAAATCACATTCTCTTTACTCACTTCCCCCAAAAAGGATGGTGCACACAAGCTTTTGTTTTAACACCATGCAGTCATAGCTAATT
This sequence comes from Saccopteryx leptura, assembly GCF_036850995.1. Lineage (NCBI taxonomy): Eukaryota > Metazoa > Chordata > Mammalia > Chiroptera > Emballonuridae > Saccopteryx > Saccopteryx leptura. Next base: position 355,908,357 of record NC_089505.1, read on the forward strand.
ACCAACATTCTCTAATTTGAGCCATTCTATAGTTAGAACCAGTTTTATTCTTTTAAACAACTCCAATTTTTCTAATCTACAGTTCTCTTCTATGTCACAGAAAAATAAAATTAATTGTGAATTATTGTTCTTGTCTGACACTTTCATAGATCGGGAAAGCTAGTCAGTTAAATGAAACTTTAGAAAGACCTGGTGGTTTTCAAAACCTATTTAAATGGACAGTCATTTTGTACAAGTGAAGTTGTCTAGTTTGTCACATAAATAGGATGAAACATGCCGACTGAATGGAGAGATCCATGCTGGTTGAGTGGGAGAGAGGACACGGGGTCGTGGCTGTCCTCACCTCCAGAGGTTCCTAAGGGAACACAGCTCTCATCGCACTACTCCAGTGTAACTCATTTCCTTTACATGCTAATCAACAGTCTGGAGTGGTCAAGTGACTTAATTTGGGACTCTTTGCTATTTCGTCACATTTCTCTTTGTGGTAACAACAGAAATGAAATCTTTATGTACATTGATGCTAACATATATAATTTATTGTGGTGACATTGGTTAATAAAATAATATATGTTTCAAGTATACAATTCTGTGATACTTCATCTGTGTGTCACATTAAATGCCCACAACCCAAAGTCAAATCTTCTCTTGTCATTATATATAGTGTTTGACTCCCTTGGCCCTTTATTACCTCCCCACCACTCTTACCTCTGGTAATCACCATGTTGTATGTGTCTATGAGTTCTTTGTTTGTTTGCCTTGTTTGTTTTGTTGTTGTTGCTTTCAGTTTTATATCCCACATATGAGTGAAAGCATATGATTCTTGCCTTTTTCTGTCTGACTTATTTCACTAAGCATAAGTGTTGAGGTATCTTTAAAAGTGCTTTTCTACTCTTAGTTGGAGAACTACAGATTAAGTGATTAGAAAGATAGACTATAAAAGCTGTGAAAGGCTCTCCTGCTTTCACTTATAGTGAGAGACCTTTAAAAATGTTTACATGATATTGAGGAGCTGTCTCCGTTTAATGAGTGGCATTGTATGCTGATTAACAGACATGCCATCTTGTGCTTCATGGAAGATACTTTTATGATAGCACACTCCAGAATTTATAAAGATCCAGAATTAGCAAACTAAGGATATCTTGTAGGGATAAATGGATGTATATAAATGGGTGCTTGGATGGACAAGTGAATAGACTCTAATTTAAGGAAAACAATTCTAGTTGTATGCTATTCTGGGCCTAAATTACTTATTAAATTATTATGTTTTTTATTCTATAAATAATACATATAAAATTCCTTACACTTAACAAGTATTCAGTGAAGAGAAGCTATTATTATTGAAGGATGTCAATAATACCTTCTCCATCTCACCTTTTTTAAACCTCTACTACTTTATTTAACACTTGATTATTTGTGGTCATATATTTCTTCCTCTTTCACATATCTGCAGTCCATCCCTCTAGCCAAAGTATAAATCCTTCTGTATAGCAACCACAGTATGTCGTGGTCTTCACTTAAAATCACACCCTTCTATCCTCCATCCAGTATCTAATAAATCTTATATGAACAAACTAAGTTCTCAAGAAATACATGATAGAAATGAACTAGAGTGTCATCAGTTTGAATTTTATCACATCATTTTTTAAAATGTGTTGCATAGATTCTATTTATGTATGGTACTGAAGACCATTGAGTGATATATATCATACCCTCTCCTAATTTGTATTTTACAATTATAGTTTTATAATTACAATCATTTCAAATTACAGTTACAGTTTTATAATTGCAATTATTTTAACACCCTATGTAATAGTGGTACTTAAATATATGGCCAATTAAACATCAAAGAATTTATTTCTGAAAGCAAAAGTTCCTGCAGATTTTAGTCCTACCGGCAATAAATCTTTAACCTTGTCCATTAAAGAAAAGCAATTAAACAGAGCACCCTCTGTGGTAACTTCCAACCAATAGTAGACAATGGGGAATTTATAGAAGTCAATAATTAAAAGAGTTCTTTGTAAGGCTAGTAGGGAAAAAAGCTGTGGCCTTTGTTAGAATCTAGAATTCTACAAAGGATTACCAAATAGATTTTCAGTCTGCCCACTTCCTGAAGAATTTGATTATGTTGAAATGGGTAACATTAGATTAGATTTTAAGAATGGGATTGGAAGTTTACTTGCTTTTGGGGGGTTATTACTTGTTTCAGTGCAGGGCAAGAGAGAAACTTCAGTCTTCAGTTTTCAATTTAGAAATTACAGATTGCTAAAAAAAAAAAAAAATCTTGATACGCATTTGTATTCCACTACCTAGCAAAAGGGAATGTGTAATGTGCAAGTTTCGGATTATTTTATGGGGCTTATCACATCATTGAGATTATTAGTTTTACAGATCAGCAGTCCCTGGGAAAATTCAACAATGATTCAAGAAATGCCAAATGATGGAAAAACTCTAAATATTTAGTCTTGAAACAAAATATGTCCTTTTTAAACCAAAGTTGAGTGGAGAAGATTTTAATGGATTTAGAGATATAGTATGATACTACTATATTGAAAGTACTCACATTTATAATAAAAACAACTTTGTTCTGCAAAGCAAGATTTTATAGGCAACGAAAGTCCCTAGTGGGACTAAACTAATAAGCAGGCTTAATTTAGCCATCAAAACACATGTGGGAAGAAACTTAACAACTGTTCTTGTTTCCCCATCTTCTTTCTCCTAAGAAGTGTCTTCTACTTTTTCTGATACCTAATGAAACTATAGTGATGCCAGTCAGAGATGATTCTAGAAAAATTTTGATCATCTGGTATAGCAGGGGTCAGGAAACTTTTTGGCTGAGAGAGTCATGAGCACCACATATTTTAAAATGTAATTCTGTGAGAGCCATACAATGACCCGTGTATGTTATGCATTATCCAATAAAAATTTGGTGTTGTCCTGGAGGACAGCTGTGATTGGCTCCAGCCACCCACAACCATGAACATGAGCGGTAGGAAATGAATAAATTGTAATACATGAGAATGTTTTATATTTTTAATGTTATTATCTTTTTATTAAAGATTTGTCTGTGAGCCAGATGCAGCCATCAAAAGAGCCGCATCTGACTCGCGAGCCATAGGTTCCCGACCCCTGTGGTATAGGATCCTGTTTATTAATGTCTTTCTTCCACCTTTCAAATATAACACTTATCCAGTTGACATGTGTTTAGCCCTCAGCTGTTAAAGATAAATACAAATTGTTATGTAATTATTTTTGTTGTTATTTTTTTATACGAGAGAAACGCAGAGAGAGAGACAAAGAGATAGGGACAGACAGACAGGAAGGGAGAGAGATGAGAAGCATCAATTCTAGTAGAGTGAGTGACCCCTTGCTCAAGCCAGTGACCTTGGGCTTTAAGTCAGCAATCAAGCCAACAACCATGGGTCTTGTCTATGATCGCATGCTCAGCCACCCTGCACTCAAGTTGGATAAGCTGTCGTTCAAGCTGGATGAGCTATTGCTCAAGCCAGCGACCTTGGGTTTTGAACCTGGATCCTCTGTGTCCCAGGTGGACACTCTGCCACTGCCTGGTCAGGCTAATAAATTTATTTACCGAATAAAGCTTTTTATGTAAAAATCAACAGTAGGCTAGTGAATAATTCTATAAAAACAAATATTTCTAAATTACAATAAAATGATTCCACAAGAATTCTATCCTTTAATCCTCAAAATAATAATAGTAGTTAATGTTATAACATGCCTACTTCAGACGAGGCAGTATGTACTTTTTTGTGATGATCTCATTTAATCTTCCAATAATCCTAAAAAGAGATACTTAAGCTCCACTTTACAGATGCAGAAACTGAAACTTGAAGTTAGGGAGGGATCCCCTTTCCAAAAGTGAGGAAAGGGAGCTGAGATCATGTCTAACCTGTGTAAGGTTACCTGCCTTCCATTCTAAGCTTTCTACCCTGGGTCAAACTGATTATTACAGAACTGAAGGCAGAGGAAGGAGTTATCACATGTCCTGTCAGTTTACTACAAGTTCAAAGACTTACATTATCTGAATTACAAGCTTGAAAGTTAATGTAATCAAAATGTTTTTCCCTAAATACGTCTACATCTCAGTATTCTAATTACTAACAAGTACAACAGCTGTTAATGTTCATTTCCTAATTTAATTAGTGCCATTATGGTTTTCCTGCAATTCTGTCAACTAGAACAAGCAAAAACACTATGTTGAATGGTTGACAAAAGGTATATGCTTAATAAATCCTAGTTTTGAAATAGAGTCAATACATGTTGAATACCAAGTCAAAAGCAGAAGATGAGATAGGTCCCCAATAATCTTTTTCTAGTATTCTTGTGTAATGTGAGGCTCTCTAAATAGTAGTAAAAGTTCAGGTACAGTTTGACTTCAAATTATAGGCTGAGTTATGTGTTGCTAGAAAAAAAAAACAACGCTGGTACTGAGCGGAAAGTGGAGGCAGGGATACATTTTAATCACCATTCACAGTGACAACTGCCGAGAAGTATTTTAATCTTATTTTCTTATTTTCATGCTAACATTTGACCCCAAATGACTTGCCTTTTGTGCTACACCCAGACAAAAATGTCTGACAGTGAAAAGTGAGCATTTGTAATTCCCTTGAAAGAGATTATAAAAAGTGGGAGCATCTGCATCTCTCTCTCTTTCTTGTCTTTTGCACAGATATATTTTTTATAATGTTTAGTCAATTAAAAAGAAAAAGAAGTTACAAAAATGAAAAGGGACTGCCTCTTGGCATTAGTTGCTCGCAGTATGGTTTGTGTTTAACCATCATGACTTGCATTTATAGGCTCTCCAATATAAAATTTTTTGATATGCCATTTCTGTACTGTTTCCGATATCTTTGGGGCAGATATGTGTGTCCTTTCTTTTGAAATAAAAGCCAGAGATATTTTTTTAATCAATCCCCAGGCATATGCCTGGAAAAAAGCAATTCCTACCCGAAGGCTGAGGAATCTAAACTATTACGAACGCAAAACAATTATGAATAAATTTGTTGTGCTCACACACACACACACACACACACACACAGAAAGACTGCTGACTTCATCAAAGTTGAAAAAGAAGGCAGGCAGCCCACAAGCATTCCTCATATGATAGCACTGGCTTCAGTCAGCATTCAGTAGGCATTCTACCCCTTGAATAACTAAACAGAGCTTGTAAGAATTCCAACAGCTCAATAGGGCAGAAGTTTAGCGAAAGGTGTGTATGTAGACATCACACCGTTATAGGCTATTAGATGGCGAATGTTTATTTGAAAAACTTCAAGAAAGCCTGGTGCCAGCTTGGGGCTAGTGAACGGCCTTTGCTTGGAATCAGTCTTACCAGTCACCAGCATGAGTTCACACTGAGGGCTCTGTTGGGAAATGGAACATTTCTTAATGGATGAGTGACTTACAGATTCAGCTCATTCTATCTAATGCTGTCATAAGGGGACCCATTTAATAAATGTCCCCAGACAAGTGGCATTGTACTGTTAGGCTCGGGTGACTGTGTTTCATTGATTCACTTGCAAAATAATCCACAAGAAAATGAGGTAGGCTGCTCACTTCCCAGCCAGAACTCAGCTTTTAACACGTGCTGCAATCATTTGGCCTTTCCATCCCAGGTAGTAATTTTGTGGAATGGGGATGATAGTACTATTATTATGCCTCAATTAAGCTGAGGATTAAATGATGTAGGCAGCATCCTTCCAGTGTGTCTGGTACATCATAGGTTTTCACTAAATGTTTGCTACTGTTGTTACTGTTATTCACTAAGTTTTTTTCTCAACCAGAACATTAAGAAGATATGATTATTATGGAAACAAAACTATTATTATATTTCTGCCCTCAATGCTGTATCACTTTGATTTTGATTCTACACTTCTGGCCTTAGTAATATATACTCCAGTACCTGAAAGAATGCAATTATGAAAGGGCTGTACATATTACATTAAAATATTTATTCTTTATAATTACTATATTCCAGGCACTGTTCTAATTAATTCCCTGTACTAACATCATTTTATTGTTAGAACTACTATTTTACACTAATAAATAGCTACTATTTACTATGTACTATTAGTATATTTATTATATTGACAAAGAAATTTGAGACTCAAACACGTTAAATAATTTGATCAAAATGAATTAACCTTTGAGGAGAAGATTCAGGAATTATACTTATATAGTCTAGCTTCCCAACCTCCTAACCACTGTGTTTCTTGAAATATGCTTCTCTTGTTCACAAAAATCAACAGTCATGTACTTTTTTAGAAGTTCTAATTTTAAAAACCTAATTTGTGGCCCTGGCCAGTTTGCTCAGTGGTAGAGCATCGGCCTGGCATGTGGATGTTCTGGGTTTGCTCCCAGGTTAGGGCACACAGGAGAAGTGACCATCTACTTCTCCACCCTTCCCCCTCTCTTCTCTCTCTCTCTTTCTCTCTCTCTCTCTCTCCCCTCTCCTGCAGCCATGGCTTGATTGGCTCCAGTGAGTTGGCCCTGAGTGGGCATTGAGGATGGCTCCTGGCCTCTTCCTCAGACCTAAAAATAGCTCGGTTGCTGAACAATGAGCATTGCCCCATAGTGGGCTTGGTGGGTGGATCAGGGTTAGGGCACATGTGGGAGTCTGTCTCTCTGCCTCACCTGCTCTCACTTAATTAAAAAAAAATAGAAAAAAAAATTTGTTTCATGCTCATTATTTTGTTGTATGGTTGCCCTGCACAGAGTCAGATATCTTACCCTTTTGGTTAAAAAAAAAATTGTTTAAAAAAATACATCAGTGAGCCACACACATATTTCTTCAAACAAACAACATAATTGTGTACAGACACAAGAAAACACGATACCTTAATGCGTGTATCTGCTTTCAAAATTAAAGAGTTATTTCATTAATTTTGCAAAACTCACTTGGGGAAAGATGTTTTCAGCATGACACAGTTCTTGGGCATACTAAGAGCAAGCCTGATTTCTGATCAAATAGGACAGAATCTTCTGTGATGATACATGCATCATTGCTAACCCATTTCAGCAGTCCTATCTACGGGGACATTCTCATTGTCATCCAGGGGTGGAATAGTATTGCCAGGGATGAATAGTTTTCCTTGGGAGAAAATAAGGCACCGGCTCTTGCTAAAAACATCACTTGCTGAAGATTTAAAATGAAAAGAACCTTATTCTTATCCTGGCTCTATAACTGACAACACTTTTACTATTTGAAAATAATATAAGAAGAAATATAATGTTTGAAGTGGTTATTCAGAGCATGACCTTAGTGTCAGCCCCTCATGATATTATAACGATAGTTCTGTATATTTCAAGATACATATAGAATTATTACTTATATAGACAAATAGAACAAGGCCTTCTAAATATTTATGGCACAGTCAATGGCTTAAATAAAAATACACTCGGCCCAGGTTCTCACAATACCATGTGTGACTCTGTTGTGACACCATGTTGAAAACTGTTTATGTGGCTGTGTCTCACTCCCTGGGAATTCACAGAAGACAGAATACTTTGTACTGTGGTTTTGTTCATTTTTGCATCCTGAAGGTCTACATGGTATCCGGCTTGTATTATGTATTACTAAAGAAAAAAAGTTCCAAATGTATGCCTGAATGACTAAAGTCGGAATTAATTCATCAAGCCTTCATGACATACCTACTATGTGATACATATTGCGATAGGGGACACAAAGCTGAATAAGTGGTTCTCTGTCCTTTGATGAGCTCACAGTCTTAAGGAGGAGAGTAAAAATAATTGTTTTGCATGGTGGGCGATATGCTATAAAAGAGACATGTGGAGTGTTGTTGGATTACAGAGGCACGTAGGATAACTGTGATGGACAGTACTGGGAAGGGTTCAGCAGAGGCGCTAAGATTCTGTAGGTGGAGATGGGAGGGAAGTCGCTTAGATTCTGTAGGTGGAGATGGGAAGGAAGTTGCTAAGATTCTGTAGGTGGAGGTGGGAGGGAAGTCGCTAAGATTCTGTAGGTGGAGATGGGAGGGAAGTCGCTAAGATTCTGTAGGTGGAGATGGGAGGGAAGTCGCTAAGATTCTGTAGGTGGAGATGGGAGGGAAGTCGCTAAGATTCTGTAGGTGGAGATGGGAGGGAAGTTACTAAGATTCTGTAGGTGGAGATGGGAGGGAAGTCGCTAAGATTCTGTAGGTGGAGATGGGAGGGAAGTCACTTAGATTCTGTAGGTGGAGATGGGAGGGAAGTCGCTAAGATTCTGTAGGTGGAGATGGGAGGGAAGTCGCTAAGATTCTGTAGGTGGAGATGGGAGGGAAGTCACTTAGATTCTGTAGGTGGAGATGGGAGGGAAGTCGCTAAGATCCTGTAGGTGGAGATGGGAGGGAAGTCGCTAAGATTCTGTAGGTGGAGATGGGAGGGAAGTCGCTTAGATTCTGTAGGTGGAGACGGGAGGGAAGTCGCTTAGATTCTGTAGGTGGAGATGGGAGGGAAGTAGCTAAGATTCTGTAGGTGGAGACGGGAGGGAAGTCGCTTAGATTCTGTAGGTGGAGATGGGAGGGAAGTAGCTAAGATTCTGTAGGTGGAGGTGGGAGGGAAGTCGCTTAGATTCTGTAGGTGGAGATGGGAGGGAAGTAGCTAAGATTCTGTAGGTGGAGACGGGAGGGAAGTCGCTTAGATTCTGTAGGTGGAGATGGGAGGGAAGTAGCTAAGATTCTGTAGGTGGAGATGGGAGGGAAGTCGCTAAGATTTTGTAGGTAGAGATAGGAGGGAAGTCGCTTAGATTCTGTAGGTGGAGATGGGAGGGAAGTAGCTAAGATTCTGTAGGTGGAGGTGGGAGGGAAGTCGCTGAGATTCTGTAGGTGGAGATGGGAGGGAAGTTGTGATAAATAAGGGAGTTTGTATGGTAGATAGGGTAACTATAGACAGAATTGTAGAGACCACTGTGTCTTTAAGGAGCTAGTTTGATACTGTTTAAATGACTTTTAAATTTATTTTTGGTAATGTTATATTGTAAGTGTATCAGTGTTCTATTATTGATATATCACATGAACTTGTTATGGTTATAAACACACAATGTCTCTATCTTTTATTGAATGACAATTTTCACTTTAAATTGCAGTTCCAGTTACAGATGTTTGATATTGTTTGTTCCACATCATGGGCCAATAATGACAAATGCTGTGAGCTACCAGGCCTGGTAAGAAATCTTCATTCATGTTTTGGTCTCTTCTTAATGGAAATTTTCTAGAGTTCTATGAATTTTCCCTGAAAATGAAATGCTATTTTGAAAAATCCATAGCAGAGATGATTCATTGTGATGATAATGAAAGTTAGAAGGACATTCAGAAGAGGGCGTGCCTGAAGTCAGTGGGACACACTGACGTGCATGATGGGACTGCCCTGCTCCAGAAGTGCCATTTACAAGGTCCAGATGTTCCCAGGCTTCCTGGTTCATGAACCCTTCAGTGGTGGAATATTTTATGGATTACCTAAGCCAAAAGAAATACCTAACAATTCCATTTCTGAAGTAATTAGGTCCAAATGTCTTACTGTTTATGTCCTAATAACTCAGTAGCCATATGAAAAAATTGAAAGAAGAAAGTGATATACTTACTTTATTCTTAAATCACTACAGTTACTTAATGGGATATGTGTGTCTACTGGGAATGTACAATTTCTTATACTTTGGAATATGATTGGACATCTCCACCCTTATTTTTTTTCCATATTGATTTTTTTCATCGCATTTGATTTCCATCATAGCAATTGCTAAAAAAAACAGATTTGCAAATATGTAACATCATCAAAAAAAGTATTTCAAAATCTGATGTTGAAACTGTGAACTACTTTGAGCTAGTTGTTCACATAAAATCTAACAGGTGCCTAATACTGCTATTTCTCTTGAGTTTTTAAAACATTTACAGTGCCCCTATGAGTTTGTTATGGTGTTTCAGGGCATTTTGGTGCATGGCTTTCAATCATAGTCATAGACTATTTAACCTATGTGATGGTACTAGAAAATCCAAACATTTTCTCATTATTAATGCCATGTGTAATTAATAGGAGTATACCTGTATATATATAAAAGTAGATTGATATCTTAAGGTCCTTAGGGCCAGTGAGCTGAAGTGGATGACCTTATAATGGTTGGGTGGTAGTCATGCCTAATAGTTACCTGTGCAGCCCTGGCCAGGTAGCTCAGTTGGTTAGAGCATCATCCACTATGCCAAGGTTGCAGATTCGATCCCCCGTCAGAGCACCGTAGGAGAATCAATCAAGGATGGCATAAATAAGTGGAACAACAAATCAATGTTTCTCTCTCTCTCTCTCTCTATTTCTCTAAAATCAATTATAAACAATTTTTTAAAAATATATGTGAAGAATGAGTATAGAGAAGCTACCATAAAGTCAGAGAGATTTTCCTTTAAGATCTTACAATAGATCACATCATCTATTGCAGGCAGTAAAGTCACGGTAACTATGTTTGAGAAGGAAATAACTCATTCTTCATCAAAATGAGTTTCTAAGGGGACTCTGGGGTGGATGTAAATCAGAGACACTGTGATGCCATCCCTAAGTGCAGGTAGATTGGAAATTGGAAGGGGAAGTGCTCAGAATCGTATGGTGTATCAAGCAAAATGTGGTCACTTCTCCTAGGAAGAAGCTAGGCCTTCTCAGAACTTTTTCTTCCACTCCATGGTAGGAAGCCATGGATGGAGACAGACCCAGCAACGACAAAACCATTGCTGAGTCTCTGGTCCCAGGGGACCTACTGTTAGCCTTCTCTTGGGAATCTTCCAGGATACTCAAGTTTGTATTTCACTCTAGCTGGCCAGAGTGTTAGCAGGGGGTTTTCCTGTAATGAGCAGAAAGCTTTGATTCTTGCCCAGCATTTAGGGAAAAGTATACACAGTACATACCGGTCCTTTGCTCAACATTTTCGGGATTCTGTTGTGAATATTTCAGAGACTGAGATTATTTTCAGCTTGAACATTTAATTATCATCTGGGCTCTATTCAGCACTAGCTTTGCTTTTCCCCAAAGTCTTAAATAATGAAGCTCATTTTCTCTCTCCGAAAGGGACTGGCTGATGAACTCTATGAAGTTGTATAGTTTCTGATTCCAGTGTAGACTTCTTTTTGGCTGCTATTCCAAGCGGATGTTCACAGTCATTCAATCACTGTTCGCAGGTGCTCTGTCTTCTCTACACCCCAGGAACTCATCAGATATATTCAGCCTGACATTCATAATGTTCCTTGTAATGTCACATGGTGATACAATTCTCCAAGAGAAGAAATATGACTCCTCTTTCAAACCTTTAGGTTGATGCTGTGATCATTTTTTTCCCCAGCCACAGAAAGTGAGCAGTAGTAAAAATTGTTACAGGGAATTGATGATGTATTTAGGTACTGTTTTAATTTTGTTTTGTGTGTTTGTTTTAGTATAGATGCAATTGTTTTAGTTGACAGTTCCCACAGTCTTCTTTTATTCTTTGAAAAGGAAAAAATATTGTAACTCACAGAAAGTTTGCAAGACCTTTAGTTTGTAGACTATTACTGCTGCATCTGAATTAAGTACAGTAGTAAGCAGGTTTGGGTTTTCTTTCCTCCCTCCCTCCTTCCTTCCTTCCTTCCTTCCTTCCTTCCTTCCTTCCTTCCTTCCTTCCTTCCTTCCTTCCTTCCTTCCTTCCTTCCTTCCTTCTTCCTTCTTTCCTTCCTTCCTTCCTTCTCCCTCCCTTCCTCCCTCCCTCCCTTTCTTCCTTCCTTCCTTCCTCCCTCTCTTTCTTTCTTTCTTTCTTTCTTTCTTTCTTTCTTTCTTTCTTTCTTTCTTTCTTTCTTTCTTTCTTTCTTTCTTTCCATCCAGTTCTGCATTCCTTTCTTTCCTTGGAATCCCAAACTGGTTTTAACAACCTCCTTTAATAACAATGATTATCAATGACTCACTAGACGCCCATTCATTGTTCTTTAAAGATTTTTGTGGTCAGGAGAGAATATTCCCTACATTTCTAGACTAATGCTCACATTAAAGTGTCTTAAATCAGAGTTTCTTCTTCGAGTTCATAAAACAATTTGGGTAAAATAGCCTGTTACCGGTTATGCTGCTTCTCTTCTGCGCAGAGGAACGAGGAGATCTGCCCAGACCTTCCACGCTCCTGCTCCTGCTCTGAAACCCACACAGGTGCTCTGGGACCAGCGGGCCCACCGGTAAGTCTCGCCCCGTTGGGCTTCAATCGTTTTTAATCATACTTATAGCTATCCCATGTTGTGTGTCTAACATGTGCTCTCCACTGTGCTAAACACTTAATCCTGTGAGCAAACCAAAGCACAGAGACATTAAATAACTTGCCTACAGAGCACAGCTTGGAGGAGCAGCTCTTCCAAGCCGGGTCTTGTGACTCCTAGAGGCAATGCTCTTGACGACTGTGCAAGACAAGCTCGCAGGCTGCTGAATGTTCAGAGTCTTCTCTTTAAATGCTGTGGTTTACTCTCAGGATGTGCTGCCAATATGGGCCCTCTCCCTGCACTTGTGAGATTTGCATACCTCCTTTTTGCCCATTCGCTGATCACATGTATATGTGAAAAGAGGGTTTTGAATTTCTCAGGAGAGCATCTCATCTGAGCATGAAGTTCTCCATCACTGACTGGGACATTCTACAGAGAAAGAGAAAGGGAGAAAAGGGTGGGGGGAGGGGAAGAGGAAAGAAAAAATGGAGAGAGGAAGGGAGGAAGGAAGGGAAGGAGAGAGAAAAACAAAACATATTTTGTCAAGTATGAAATATATAAAATTGCACTACCTGGGTCTTTGAATTTACCATGATAAATCTTTTGTAATATGTTTGAATGTTCATTTATGTCTAACCTGCTAGACTGGGATTATCGGCATTTCTCTGAGATATGTGTGATGTAGCTGGTCTCTGGTTAGGAACTGACAGCTCTATCAGCGCAAAAGACAGAGAAAACCAGGGGAGGGGGGCACCAGCAAATAAAGAAGCCCAGATCTCACAGGAGGAATATTCTAACAACCAGCCAGCCTTTGTGTGTTGGCTTCCCAGAGGTGGCCCGGCCCAGTCCACATGGGCGCAGCATGTAACTAACCCACATGGACAGCTGGCATGCAGCGTGAAACTTCACTTCAAGTCAGCTCCACCACCAACATAATTTTCCTTTATTTGTGGACTGCATTTCCTGAACCAAACAAAATAAATAAATAAATACAAGAACTCGCTGAATTCATCTGAAATATATCCCAGGAATTTCTCCTTTATCTTTGGCATATAGAATCTTCTTTAAAGTTATGAATGTGGAAGACAAATATTTTTTTTAAAGGTCTCTGTGTCTCAAAGAACAAATGTGGGGCAGTAGTTGAAGCACTACATTTAATTCATAAGATCAGGCAGGTCGTTGCTCCACTGTGACCTCCATTTCCTTCCCTGTAAAGTGACAACCACTTATTTAACTGCTGCTGTGAAGAATTTGCAAGATCATGTGTATATAAGGATTGTTGGCATTATAAAACTTGAATCAAATGTAAAGAGTTGTTTTTAGTTTAATCTGGGAATTGAAAACAAAGATTTATTTCCAAACTGTGTGCAGATTGCTTTCTTCTTCTTTGTTTTACCCCAAAAGCATGTCTTTGAACTTTATCAAGGCTAGCACACACTGTTTAGTCTGCACGTCGTTCCAGCTGTAAGGTATTCCATTATGTAAACTGTGGAGTACGTCCCTATGACAATATTAGTGCAGTGAACACTCTTTGTATGTCTCTTTGCAAACATGAGGGAGTGCTCTTGCCCCAGCCCTTAGACTTGTTGAAAAACAAAGAAGGTGTTTCTTCAACCTCATGAAGAAACCCCAAATTGCTTCTCGAGGTGGTTGTCCCACTATCCTCCTCCCCAAACTCTGCGTGAGAGCAAGTTCCCATGCATCTCACCAAAACCCTCTGATGTTGCCAAATCTGAGCGCCTTTGTTTATCTGATGACCGTGAAACCCAGTGTCACTAGTATTTTAAATAGGACTACCCCTCCCTGCTAGTGAGGTGGAGTGGTGTTTCACTGGTCTCTTAGCTGTTACACCCAATCGCGCAAAGACAAATGCTGGAGTCCCTTGGATAGTTCAAAAATTTATTGGCCAAAAATGCAAACCTGCGCAGGGGTGAGCTCGCAGTGGTGGTCACTACGAGTCACACCCTTTGCTTACAAACTAGGGGTTTTTATAGCAAAGCAAGCAGGCGACTCGGTACAGAAGCTGAGTGTGGCGTTTAGCGATTGGCTAAAACATGGGGTGATTATAGTCACATGCCTTGGTAACTAAGGGTTCAAACTAGGGGTACAGTGGAAAATTTTTAAAACTGCAAAAATGCTGCTGTCAACAGAGGCTGCAAAACAACTTCAGGATGTGGGGTGCCTTGGTTGCTTCAACCAGGGCTCCTGACTTGTCTGCGGTTTCTTAGTTCCTGAATATACTTCCGCCTTAAGGAGCTTTTGCAATTCTGGAGTTTAGATACTTTTTCTTATAAAATTTCCACCAGAGTGCTACATTTAGATACTTCCCTTATAAAATTCCCATTAGGGTGCCACATTTCCTCCTCTTCTAATACATAGTTAAATCTTTAACTATAACTGGGATTCTTCTACTGTACTAAGACGGTGGTATTCTACGGGGTTTTGGGAGACAGGCCTAACGTTGTTTTAAACCCCCCGTATTTAATTGACTCTGGGTTCCTCTTGTCCATTTTTCCTCTCTTATGAGTGCACCTGTCTTTGGATCCCTTTTCTCTGGTATCCACCATGTGTAAGTAAGGTAGGCTACCTTGTCGGTGCAGTCTATTGATCGTGTCCATTGTTCAGGTGGCTTATATGGTAAATCACTTATGCCACCTCTGCATTCGCATGGGGGCCCGTATAATGTTCTGAGAAGTGTTTCTGCATCTACAGGAGGTTCGAACCCACCGTGAGCAAAATCAAATAGTACTGTTAGGGCACAGATGAGAATTTTAACCTTAAAGGGTCCTTGGGGTCTGTATGTACTTTCCATTGCTTAGGGTCAGTCTCTTGCCCACTAGGCGTAGCGGGCTTCACGTGGGAAAGGTGAATCCAATAAGGCTTCTCAGCTATTCTTACTGCCGTGGGCGTGCTGAACAATACCTGGAACGGTCCTTGCCACCGAGTATCAAGATTCCCGCGTCGGTGGTTAAGAATCCATACCCATTGTCCCGGTTCCGGCGGAGGGGGTAATGGGGCTCCTTTGTGAGCGTCCTTCTGTTGTCCCTGAGGGCTCGCACTTCAGCACGTACCAACTGCAATGCCTGTAAAGACTTCAGAAAATTCTGATTAGAGACCTCAATTTCTTCTCTTGTTAGTTGAGGGACCAAGGGGGTTGGTTGACCAAACATTAACTCATAAGGGGTCCATTTCCCTGTATAGGGGGTGTTCCGGACCCGAAATAGGGCAAAAGGGAGTAACTCTACCCAATTTTCGCCAGTCTCCTCCCTTAACTTTATTAAAGTTTCCTTTAGGGTCCTGTTCATTCTCTTAACTTGCCCTGAGCTTTGAGGCCGATAAATACAATGTAATTTCCAATTGATCCCTAGTTTTAAGGCTAATTCTTGTGAAATCTTGGATACAAATGCAGGTCTATTGTCAGATCCTATAGCCATAGGAATTTCATATCTGGGAATTATTTCTCTTAGAAGTATTTTACATACTGTTGTAGCAGTTTCTCCTTTTGTTGGGAAGGCTTCAGTCCATCCTGTAAAAGTATTAACTAAAACAAGTAAGTATTTGTAACCTAATTTTCCAGGAGTTATTTTAGTAAAGTCAATTTCCTATAATTCTCCGGGAGTTTTTCCTCGGTACCGGAAAAGAGGAGGGAGCTTCTTGTTGATTGCGTTGACGTTGTGCCGACGTTCCTTTAGGCAATGCCTTTTTCTATAAGACCTGGTCCTGAGTAGTAACAGCTGCCCCCGCAAACCTCTGTCCGTCCCGTACATAACTGCTCCCATCTGTGAACAAGGTCAGGTCTGCCTTTTCATAGGCTTGGTCCCGCAAGTCAGGTCGGGTACCAGTGATAGTGTCCAAAGTCAGTTTGCAGTCATGGAGTACCGTTGAGTCTGGTACCGGGAGTAAGGTGGCGGGGTTTAGGGCCGTGGTCTTAAGGAATTGCACAGCTGGGGGGTTCAAGAGCTGAGCTTGGTACTGGGTCAATCGGGCTTTTGAGATCCACCAATTAGGAGGTGCCCGTAGCACTTGTTCTAAATAGTGCTCTCCAATGACCTGAATGTCTTGACCCAGAGTCAGTTTACTGGCCTCCTTAACAAGGATGGAGGTAGCAGCAAGTGCTCTCAAACAATTTGGCCAACCTGATGACACAGGATCTAGTCTTCTGGACAGATAGGCTATTGGTCTTTTTCAAGGTCCCAGTTCTTGACAGAGGACCCCTAGAGCAATGCCCTTCTTCTCAGTCACAAATAGTTGAAAAGACTTAGACAAGTCTGGCAGGGTTAATGCCGGGGCTGCAACTAGGGCCTCCTTAAGTTTTTGAAAAGACTCTCGTGCCTCTTCTGTCTATACAAATTGTTCTTCTTTTCCCCGTGTTAACTCATGCAAAGGTTTGGCCAGCTCTGTAAATCCTAGTATCTAAAGTCTGTAATATCCTACGGCACCTAAAAATTCTCGTACTTGCCTCTTACTTACAGGCTCAGGAATCTGTAATATAGTCTGAATTCTTTGGCTAGACAAACTACGTTGTCCTTCCCTCAAGTCATACCCCAAGTAACTCACGGTTTGGGTGACAATTTGGGCCTTCTTAGCAGATACTCGATAGCCCAGCTGTTGCAGTTCTTGGAGTAGTTCCAATGTAGCTTCTTGGCAACTCTCCTGGTTTGGGGCTACGATTAGGAGATCGTCCACATACTGCAGCAGCACAATTGAAGGGTGGCTGGCTTGAAACTCCTGTAAGTCTTTGCACAAAGCCTCATTAAATATGGTTGGTGAATTCTTAAAACCCTGAGGGAGCCTGGTCCAAGTGTATTGGCCTGAAATTTTTGTAGCAGGTCCCGTCCTAGGAGTAGGTAAGGACAATCTGGAATAACTAGGAACGAGTGAGTGACAGTCCCACGAGCCAAATCAGTAATTCTTGCCTGGGTGCGGGAGTAAGAAGTAACTTTGCCAGTGACTTCTACTATTTGGGTTGTTCTTTTTTGTGGAGTTCCAATTGGTGCCTTAAGAACTGAATGAGCGGCCCCCGTGTCAACTAGGAAGGTAGTAGGCTTACCCTCGATTGACAGTGTGACCATAGGCTCCTGGGGGCCAACAGGGATGGAGCCTTGGCCCCGTCAATCTAGTTGAAGCAAAACCTGGGACTCGTTGCTTTGTGCCTCTGTAATTTGGGGCAGTCCTTCTTCCAATGACTTTTCTCCTTGCAATAGGCACATTGATCCTTATCCAGCTGTCTGGACGTAAAGGTTTTCTTTTGGCCTTTTGAGAATTGCTTCTTTCCCTTATTCTTTCCTGAGTTTTGGGCGGCCAAAAGTACTTTGACAGCTGCTCGTCCTAATTCAGGATCATCTCTGTTTTGGAAAACCTTCTGAGCTATTTCTAATAATTTGCTCCTATTCTCGCCCTCAAAACCTTCTATTTTCTGGAGTTTCTTCCTAATATCTGAGGCTGCTTGAGTAACAAAAGTAATATTTACTAACCTGCGGTTTTCTTCTGCCTCAGGGTCTAATGGGGTATAAACCCGGTAGGCCTCCATAAGCCGCTCCAAAAATGCGGCAGGAGATTCGTCCCTCCCTTGGAGCACCTCACTTACCTTGCTAAAGTTGGTGGGCTTCCTAGCGGCTGCCTTTAACCCCCGTAATAGAGCCCGGCGATATTGGATGAGCGCTTCCCTTCCCCCTGTTACATTTGGATCCCAATTAGGGGGAGTCTCTGGGAGGACCTCAGCCAACTCTCGCTCGGAACCACCATCTTCTCGAAAGGCTTTCTTTGCCTCCTGGTTCACTCTGTTTCTTTCTTCTGTGGTAAGTAAAGTCTGCAGCAATTGCTGACAATCGTCCTAAGTTGGCTGATGGGTCCTAAACACGGTCTCAAGCAAAGATATTAATCCCTGTGGTTTCTCAGAAAAAGGAGGATTCTGATGCTTCCAATTATACAAATCACTAGTAGAAAAAGGAACATAAACCATTCTGGAAGGGGCCCAAGGCCCCTCATCCAAGGGCGGCAAAATTTCCCTAAGGGGCAACAACGGGGCAGCCCCCGAGTAGGGAGGTTGCACATAAGGAGTTCCTCCCCAGGTGTGGGGAGGACTTTGAATACTCTCAGGGACAGTGGTATTAGGTTCCCTTGACTTTCGATAAGGAGGGGGATGGTTAACAGGGTCTAGGATTTCCTCAGGGGTTTCCTGAATGACTGGATACAGCTTAGGGGGGGCTTCCTTCTTGGGTGCACTAGGGGTTGCCCCCCGGCGCTGTGTGGCCGGGTTGTCATTTACACAAATGGGCCTTACACAAAGGGACCTTATAGCCCTCTGGTGGGATCTTTGACACTTCTTAATATAGCCAGGTTTATCAGTGGCAATGTCTATCTACACATCAATATAGACGTATTGATCTGGGTGGGGAACTTTATATATAATAGCTCTCACAGCATAAACCCTGAGGACATCAAAGGTCCCTTCCGTAGGCCATCCTATGTTAAAGGTGGGCCATTCTAACTGACAAAGAGTACGGAGGGTCTCTAGATTTGGCACTGGTCCCCCATAGTTTACAGCTCGCTTCTGGAAATCTGAAAAGTTAGCCAAGATACAACCTAAGGGGGAATTCAAAGTTGGTTCCTTTTGACCCATCTTGCGGTAGCTGTTCTTCTCCGCTAGATGTCCTTCAAGTCCTATGAAGACAACACACAAAATTCCCCAACCAACCAGTAGGGCAATCCAAATGGGAGAACGTTGATCACACTTACCGGCAACCAAATTAACACAACACACAGTATGACAGCAAAGCCAAGGAGGGCAATACACAAAATTTCCCACACGGACATTCAAACACGACAAATATTCAAACAGCAGCGCGGCGCGGCGCGAGTGAGCTCAATAATTTGAAATGGTCAATCAAGTTCAAACAGAAACAAAACCTCGGCTGGCAGCGTCCTGCCCTTTGCCCGAGGGTCTGAGTGAGTCTTTGACAGCGTCCCGTCTATCGCCTCAGACTGCAATTGTACCGGTACCAAGATCACAAAGTGAAACAAAGTGACTAAGAGTGGAATTCCAATACTCACCAGCTCGAGCTGTTCCTCCGGGCTTACCAGCCAAATTCCCACTTGGGGAGATCACGTCGGGGTCACCAAATGTTACACCCAATCGCGCAAAGACAAATGCTGGAGTCCCTTGGATAGTTCAAAAATTTATTGGCCAAAAATGCAAACCTGCGCAGGGGTGAGCTCGCAGTGGTGGTCACTACGAGTCACACCCTTTGCTTACAAACTAGGGGTTTTTATAGCAAAGCAAGCAGGCGACTCGGTACAGAAGCTGAGTGTGGCGTTTAGCGATTGGCTAAAACATGGGGTGATTATAGTCACATGCCTTGGTAACTAAGGGTTCAAACTAGGGGTACAGTGGAAAATTTTTAAAACTGCAAAAATGCTGCTGTCAACAGAGGCTGCAAAACAACTTCAGGATGTGGGGTGCCTTGGTTGCTTCAACCAGGGCTCCTGACTTGTCTGCGGTTTCTTAGTTCCTGAATATACTTCCGCCTTAAGGAGCTTTTGCAATTCTGGAGTTTAGATACTTTTTCTTATAAAATTTCCACCAGAGTGCTACATTTAGATACTTCCCTTATAAAATTCCCATTAGGGTGCCACATTAGCCATTCGGATTTTTTTCCCCATATAAATATATGTTTATAAACTTTGCTGGGTTTTCATTGTACAGGTTTTTTCCTCACTGATTTGTAAGAGGTTTTATGTATTCTCAACACTAGCCCTTTATTAACAATATGGTTTGCAAATATCTTTTCCTGTTCTGTTGATTCTCTGTTGTTGTTTATGGGAATTTATATTGCCTAGAAATTTTCATTCTAATGTAGCCAAATTGAATATTTCTGTGAGCTATCATCTTTAATGTTTTTGTTTATCCCTGCTTTTAGCCACGATTTACTTAAAAGGGTTTTTCATTGTTCAGTCACGTGTGCAATTTTTATCTCTTTCTTAATGAGATACTAATATTATTGTACTTTATCATGAGAGATGGTCTGTACAGTCCCAGTTCTTGGACATTTGTTGATTCTTTGAGATTTGCTTTGTGGTCCTTTATCTGATAATATGAGAGTTTCAGTATCTGCAGTGTCAGTGGTCCTGGTTCTGCCGTTTGTTTTCCTGATGAATTTACTCAGCCATCTGCTTCCATGTGTACTTTGTGATACCCCTGGTGTATACTTGAATTCATATTACTTGAGACTTTATCTCTGGGATGATTTTGAGCCTGTGCTTGAGCCATATTCCTCCAGGAAATATTTATATCTGTGTCTGCTTCTGCTTAGCTCCTGAATATACAGCCAACTAAAAACCACCTTAGGTATAACTTTGGAGTCTTTTTGATCCTCACAAGCAGTGTGAATTCTGGTCCCTAGGTTGCATGATATAAGAATCAGCTACTGAGTAATAGTTCTTATGGGAGATAGTTTCTACTCCTACCATAGCTAAAGTGAAAACAACATCTTGGTCATCCACCTGCTAGTGGGCTGTTTTTTTTTTTGTTTGTTTTTTGTTTTTGTTGTTGTTTTTTCTTTCTGAAGCTGGAAACGGGGAGAGACAGTCAGACAGACTCCTGCACGCGCCCGACTGGGATCCACCTGGCACGCCCACCAGGGGCGACGCTCTGCCCCTCCGGGGCATCGCTCTGCCCCGACCAGAGCCACTCTAGTGCCTGGGGCAGAGGCCAAGGAGCCATCCCCAGCGCCCAGGCCATCCTTGCTCCAATGGAGCCTTGGCTGCGGGAGGGGAAGAGAGAGACAGAGAGGAAGGGGGGGTGGAGAAGCAAATGGGTGCTTCTCCTATGTGCCCTGGCCGGGAATTGAACCCGGGTCCCCCGCACGCCAGGCCGACACTCTATCGCTGAGCCAACCTGCCAGGACCTGGGCTGTTTTTTTATTCCTGCTCATTGCAAGTTCTTCAGCTTCAATGCATATTTCATATCCTACCCTTCCCCCACCTATCACAGACTCAAGTTCAAATGTCATTGCCTTGTGTGGGCAATAAAATACAGGCTCTGCAGTCAGCGGCCTCTTTCCCACCCCACCCCCCAGGCAGCCTCAAGGCAGAGCCAGCCACTCTGCTTCTTTGTCGCCTTTTCTTTCTGGTACTTAAGGATTCAATTCTTGATTACAATAATGTTTATTTTATTTTAAACAGCGTTAATAAGTGTTTTTAGCTGGAAGCTTGTCAAGTTTTTTTATTTGCAATACTGCTGGAACAAGTTATAAAATATTTACATATGACCTAAGAGTCTAACTTTATAATAAGAAGAAAGCAGCAGGGAGTGAATTCAAGAGGGTTGAGCTCTGACTTGTAAGGGCTGGGGGCAGTAAAATAGAGAAAAGCTATTGAAATTTTTAAATATTTAAAGTATAATAAACTATGTAGGAAACAGTATCCCAAACAATGTGTAATAAGCCCTGTTGAATGATTAATACAGTTGTGATTACCTTCTCATTCAAGAATTCACACAGTAATATTCTGTGCCAATGAAACTACAAAGAGCTGCAGGGAGAAAGGGCGAAGGAACCACGCTCCCTTTGCCGAGACTAACCCTTTCTTATTAACAGATGGAATTTCACGTCCACACGTATTTGTTGAATACTTGTCATGTCCTCAGTGGTGAGGGTCAGGGAGAAAATGGAAAATAAGTTAGAAATGTGAAATGGTCTCTGGCTTTTAGACACGGTGCCTCTGGCATGAATATCTGTGAGACAACTAGTCACAATCATTTAAGATATGCAAACAAAATTAAAGAGTTGGCCAGACTAGGGATATTACTTGGGATGCATTGGGCTTGCTACAGGAAACAGGAAATTTGACTAACACAGTAGTGTAACCCGTTGGGACATTTGGACATGCATTGTTTGCTCAAAAAAAGATGGAGAGGTGGGTGATCCCAAGGGAATCAAGGCTGCTCACTCACTCTGTTAAGGACCCAGGTTGTTCCGTTGGGCTTTTTTTTTTTTTTTTTTTTTTTTTTTTTTTTTTTTTTTTTTTTTGGCTTGTTGCTTCTTCATCAGATTGGCTCAAACTGGCTAACACGCCCATTCCTATTTGCGGAGGAGGCTGGGAAAGCAAATCTCTGTCTTTTTTCAACCTGTATAGTAGGAGAAATAAAATAGAAAGGAGTCAGGAAAGACCAACAATATCTGCCATACTGGGAGAAAATATTTGCATCATCTAAGACAGTTAAAGATGTAGTATCAAAATATATGAAGAATTTCTGCTCATTAAAGAGAAAAAGATGTGCAACCCAGTAGAAAACTAAGTATGTAAATAGGTAGCTGCATTGAGATAAAATGCAAATGGACGAACATTATGAAAAGATGCTTTAAGGGAAACAAAAATTAAAATAAGGATAAGGTATTCTTTTTACCAATCAGCTTGGTAGAAATGTAAAGTTTGACCATCAAATACTAACAGAGAAATAAAGACCCTCTTACACTCTTGGCAGATGGCATAGTTTCTTTGGAGCACAATTTGAGAATGTATTTGCATATTTGTTAAATTTCCTTTGTAGTTCTACTTGTTGCTGTCTTAAATATTAAAAATTTTACTTAAATATTAACATTTATCTTTGGATAATGTTATTTAAGGATATTAACTGCATTATTGTTTAAACAGCAAAAAATTGTGGGGGAATCTTCTACATTTCCAATAGTGGAAGAATGGTTAATATTATATATATATATCTCCATGGTTTGGACAACTATGCAACTCATTAACAATAAGTTAGATCCAAATGTTATATTATAGAAAAATCTTTAAAACATTAAGTTTTAAAAAGTCATAAAAAGTTTGATGTCATGTATGCAGTCTACATAGATCAAATAATACCACAAAAATACTATAGGTAATAATTTCTAAGGATATATATATCTGTGCATAAAATGAATTCTATAATTGTATTAAAAAATCTGGAAGATAAGCAACCAGCTGTTTTGGGGGAGGGAAGTGAATTAAAATAGTTAAAAAATAAGCTGGCCTGACCAGGCAGTGGCGCAGTGGATAGAGTGTTGGACTGGGATGTGAAGGACCCAGGTTTGAAATTCCAAGGTCGCCGGCTTGAGCATGGGCTCATCTGGTTTGAGCAAGGCTCATCATCTTGAGCCCAAGGTCACTGGCTTGAGCAAGGGGTCACTCAGTCTGCTGTAGCCTCGCCCCCAAGTCAAGGTACATATGAGAAAGCAATCAATGAACAACAAAGGTGCTGCAATGAAGAATTGATACTTCTCATCTCTCCCTTCCTGTCTGTCTGTCCCTATCTATCCCTCTCTCTATCTCTCTCTGTCTTTGTCACAAAACAAAACAAAACAAAACAAAAAAAACCCACAAGCTGGAAGAAACCTTAAAGATCATCTGATCTAGTCTTTTCCCAAGTGATGCAAGCCAATGGTACCCACATGATTTTCAGTAGTCATGGACATAGCAGGAAATAAACTGAAATCATATAGTGAGAAAGATACTCTATTTCCAATGGTCTTTTCAAAAATAATTATTCTTTTATTAAATTTTTTAAATTTATTGTGTTAATATGAATTCAAGAGTCCCACTCAATATAACCCTCTCACCTCCACCCCCGTGTCCCCCGTTACCCTCCCTTTCTTCCCCTCCCCCTAGCTCCCTCTGCCCTTCCCTCTGGGATTTGCTGTCCTGTTAACCTGTATCTCTGCATCATGTATATATAATTTCACTAATCCCTTCACATTCTCTGATCCCATTCTCTTATCCTCTCTCCCTCTGACAGCTGTCCCTCTGTTCTCTGTGACCCCGCCTCTGCCTCTATTCCATTCCTCAGTTCACTTTGTTCATTAGATTCCACATACAAGTGAGATCATATGATATTTGTCTTTCTCTGCTTGGCTTATTTCACTTAGCATAATAATCTCCAGGTCCGTTCATGCCATCACAAATGGTAAGATTTCCTTCTTTTTCATGGCCATGTAGTATTCCATTGTGTATATGTACCACAGCTTTTTTATCCACTTGTCCACTGACCGACACTTGGACTATTTCCAGATCTTGGCTACTATAAGAAATACTGCAGTAAACAAGGGGGTGCTTGTCTTCTAATCCTTCTGCACAGGTGAAAGTGATATTCTCAGTCTGGTGCCCACATGACATTCTAATACTTATTATCTTTTTTTTTTTAACAAACAGCAAACCTGTGACTCAAAAACTTCAATAGGAACAACATCTAGCTAAATTAAATAACATTATTTATAGTATATCTTTAAGGTTAACTTCTATTCTTTTTTATTTTATTTTATATTTTTCTGAAGTGAGAAGCAAGGAGGCAGAGAGACAGACTCCCACATGCACCTGACTAGGATCCACCCAGCAAGCCCACTAAGGGGAGATGCTCTGCCCATCTGGAGCATTGCTCTGATAAGGCTGGAGCCATTCTAGCACCTGAGGCGGAAGCCATGAAACCATCCTCAATGACTGGCCCAACTTTGCTCCAATGAAGCCTCAGCTGTGGGAGGGGAAGAGAGATAAAGATAAAGGAGAGGGGAGAAGGGTGGAGAAGCAGATGAGCACTTCTCCTGTGTGCCCTGGCTAGGAATCAAACACGGGTCTTCCACACGCTGGGCCAACACTGTACCGCCGAGCCAACTGGCCAGGGCCTCTTCTATTTTAACAAGTGATACTTTATCCATTTACCATTGTGCCATAATTTTTGCTTTTAAAATTAAGTGAAATAGTCAAACAAAAATAATCAAAGGTTTTATATATGTATACATATATATTAACATACATATTTACAAGGAACATATGCTTGCAAAAAATAAGTAGGCATACATTTATTATGTGTACATGTACCTATGTAAAGAAAAATGCTGTTAAATAATAATGCAGGTGGTACATTAATATGGCAAAAATCTTGAGGGGAAATACGAATAAGTTACAAAAGACTAATCGAATTAGCTTTGTATGGTATAAATAAAGAAAATTGAATTTTTACTATTCTCACATACTTTTTGCAATTTAAATAATTGAATCTCAAAGTTATGGTATAAGACATACAACTTTAGATTAGTGGTATATTTTATTATTTGCATCCATTAGGAATAGAAGTCTGACATCACTAAATTATTTCTTTTAATCCCATAATTTTTTAAAGTTTAAAAAGATTTGGCGTACATTTCTTCTTTTGAATCAGTGCTTTGGTATTCTTTGGATATATTCCTAAAAGTGGGATGGCTGGGTCAAAAGGCAGTTCCATTTTTAACTTTTTGAGGAATCTCCATACTGTTTTCCACAGTGGCTGCACCAGTCTGCATTCCCACTAGCAGTGCAGGAGGGTTCCCTTTTCTCCACACCCTCACCAGCACTTATTCTGTGTTGTTTTGTTAATGAGAACCATTCTGACAGGTGTGAGGTGGTATCTCATTGTGGTTTTAATTTGTGTTTCTCTAATGATTAGTGATGTTGAGCATTTTTTCATATGCCTATTGGCCTATGTACCCCCATGTTTATGGTAGCATTGTTTACAATAGCCAAGATCTGGAAATAGCTCAAGTGTCTGCCAGTGGATGAGTGGATTAAAAAGCTGTGGTACATATACACAATGGAATACTATGGGGCCATTAAAAAGAAGGAAATCTTACCTTTTGCAACAACATGGATGGACCTGGAAACCATTATGTTAAGTGAAATAAGCCAGGCAGAGAAAGAAAAATATCATATGACCTCATTCATTTGAGGAATCCAATAAACAATGTGAACTGAGGAACGGAATAGAGACAGAGGAGGGATCAAAGGGACCTGAGGGAAAGCGGAAAGGGGATGAGAGGATGGGATCAGAGAAGGGAAAGAGATTGGTGAAATTATATAGACAAAACACAGCGTTATAGAGAGCAGAAAAGCAAATCCTGGATGGAAGGGGGAAGGACTTGGGGTGGAGGGGGGCAAGGAGAATGTTGAGGGGAACATGGGGGTAGAGGGGATGTATTCAGTGGGACACTGGAATGTATGTAAACACAATAAATAAAAATCAATAAAAAAACAAAAAACAAACAAAAAGATTTGGCGTAGAAAGTCTGCTCAGACTATGAAATCATCAGCAGGGAAGCTGGGTCTGGGTGGCAGATTTCCAGTTAACCATGATGAACATGTATCATTACATAACGTGTTGGCCTTGATACAAAATAAGAATTACATAATCCATATTATTAAGGAAAATGGATAAAGTAAATGTCTTTAAGTTGTGTCTCTGTGCTAATACTTACCATCTGTTTGTCAGGGTGGTCCAGGACTCAGAGGACCCAAGGGCCAACGAGGTGAACAGGGTCCAAAGGTAACGTTGTCAATGTCAGTATCTCAGTACCTCTCTCCGGCTCTCTCCTCTCTTCCTCGTAACTAGCAATAATAATTTTGGAGTTCAGTACTATTTACCCTGTGCAATTTAAAGGTCCTTACATTTTTATCAAAGTTGTGTCTCAGTCTTTCCCCTTATTCTCAGACTTGAGTCTTTCTATTAATAAGAATATTTAATACCTTAGCGAAAAGAACGGTGTCTGGGTCAGAAAGGGAGCGTTGGTGTTCTGAGTGGCATCGTCCTCTGTCTTGTACATCTTTTCTTTCTTTATCTACAACAAACGTGTCTCTCTGGGGAGCACTGAATCACAACTAGGCCTCAGTCCCTCCCAGTAGCTTCTCGGGCTGTGAGTTCCTCTTTCTCTCTCCCCACTGTGTATAAGCAAACACACAACTCTACTTTCTCTTCTTACTGCCCAAGGCCACCAGGTGTGATGGTTCGGGCTGTACACTGCACAAAGGCACCAACCAAGAGGACCAAGGAGCGCAAAGCTAGGTCAGGGCCCATGATTTCCTACTTTGCACGAAAGCACCCCGATGGATTGCAGAAGCCCAGCCACTAACTGAGTCCAGGCTTCACCATCTTCTCTCTGGCATTTGGCAGTTTGCCTTGAGAATACATTTCACCCTCCTTGGTGTGGGATTCAAGGCCCCTTGTAATTTGACCCCCTGTCTCATTTTCACCATGTTACTCCACGTGATCTGCTCTCCATCCATCTTGCTTGACTTACTGCCTCATATGGTTACTTATTAAATTTGCATAGTGTTTATCCTTGAAGTAGAGAGCATTGCAAGGCTTTTTACTATAAATATGGAAACAAGTGAAGCAAGGTAGAAGAGAATGTAGGCGGGGAGTAGGAAACGAAAGGAGTCCAAGGTTAATTACTCAGGTACTAGCCAACCCAAAACCCAGACCAAAAGATATCTCCTCTTGTTTCCTGAGATTGTGACACATTTTCTCGGGCACAGACATGATGTATCCTACTTGGCTTCATATATTATATGCTACAAGAAGGCCAGTGGTTTGAAAGCTTCTTCTCAGACAGTGATACACAGGGTCTTCCTTGGTGTCACCCAAGGGCAGTCCCGATGAGCTCCTGCAGATGCGGGCACCCTCCTACCTCTACCACCCTGACCCTGTTGTTCAACGTTCCCTGGATGATGGTTCTGATCATGAAGACATATTAGGAATTCATAGGTGTTTGATGATCTCAGGATTTACCTCTTTCCTCTAATAATGCCTTCCCATGAAACCACCACTGATGTGGTTATTTCTATGTGATGCTTTTGGTGAGTCACAGATGCCAGTATGTCGTGGCTTTAGGAAAAAGTCTTGCTGGAGAAAGGATGCTCGCATGTCCACTAAGGTGGACAGTGTAAGAAGAGATAAACTATACTTTCCAGATGCAAAGCCCCAATCATCTGCATTATTTTAAACTTTGTGGCTTTGTATTTCAGTTGCAGTAAATAGTTAATAATTCAGAAGTTCAAAGCAGCCCTTTCTCTGGTCTCTCCCAGTCATTTTTATCTCATACTATACAGAATAAAATGGGATTACCTTTTTGCCCTTCTACTCAATTCTTCAATAATATGTAAATAACATATTATTAAACTACTATAAATATTAATTAATATTTGTAAATCACCTCCATGTCTCCTCCATCATATTTTTAAAAATCTAGCTGCCTCTGTCTCCCTTTCTCTTACACAATGTTTCTTGTTAGAATAGCTTTCATTCAGTGCTTCAACATTGTCACCTCAAAAATCATTCTTCTGGGGGGGTACATAAATACACACAGTACCTTTATCCACAATTGCAAAACACGAGAAACATTTCAAATGTCTCCCGATAGGCAAATGGACAATTTCCTGTCTATCCATGCAATGGAATACTACTCAGCAATCAAAAGGAATGTCCTACTGAAACATGCCACACTGTAAAATAACTTCAAAGTACTCTGTCATGTGAACAAAGCAACAAACACAGGAGCACAGAGTCCAGAAATCCATTTATGTGCAACCCAAATCATTCTTAACCATCAGATGATTTCTCCTCTAGGAGTCCTTTCAAACGGCTATGTTAGTCACCAGTTACCTCCTTGTACTGAATCGTGGGCTGTGGTTTAACTCTTCCCTTACTGGAGATCTCTCTAGCATTTGACATGACTGTCACCTCTGTGTTTGAAATGTTCTCTTTTTATGGTCTTTCCTAAAACACTCCACCTCTCTGTTTTCATTTTCTCCCTAATGCTTAGGGTTTTTCATTTCAGATTCCTGCCGCCCCCCCAGGCTTCTCTTCCTCTCCCTTCTACCAAGTTGTCATCTAATCTTTATCCATTTCCTCTTTCACTCTATCAACAATCTTAATGACCTCACCCACAAATACATCCTTACTCCAAAATCCATCTCAGCTCAGAATGCTGATGTTTAACACTTATTATATAAGTAACCCCCACTAAACACCATTTTGCTTTTTCTTTGTATCTGTTTTCCCATGTAACGGATTTGTCAATCTCCCGTGTAAAATGACACCCAGGTGCTGAACATCTTAATTTATAAAAGATTGGCTTTCATTGGAGTCACAAAACGAGAGAAGGGGAAAGAAACAAGGCTAAAAATAAGTAGGATTTCTGGGTCTGATATTACAGAGATGTGTCATTTTAGCCAAACCACAACAAGTTCCAAACTGTAGAAGTTAGAGTTGTTAAACCGAGAGGAATGTCTGATTCTGGGAAGAAAGGAAATTAAATCGTGTTGAGGCACGGGAAGGTCATTCATTGGCCACTGAAGAGACACAGGGGTGGTGACAGAATTATGATGTCCAAGAAAACAGAGTGTAGGTGCAAAGTCTTCAATAAATGCAGAGGAACGCCCCGAGGGTAGACAACTGACAGTGGTGAAGGCGGAGAGAATGTAGTTCAGCTGGGTGGTATACCTCTTCACAGGCCAGGAGGGTGGTCTCAAAGCATTTATATCTCTTGGATTTGTTACACAGTGTGGGAGGTCTATAACTCGCATAATAGGCATTGCATTCTTATTTAGGGAAGAAAAAAAAAGGTAAAGTTGCAGCAACCCCTGTGTGTTTACTCTTTTGGTTTATTGATGACATTTTGCCTGGAGGTGAATCATCTGAGGTTCGGTGTCTTATTATCCCATGACTATTTCATAGCTAAGGAAAAAATTATTTAAGGGAATACATTGTAAGTGCCCTAAGCAGAAATGTCTCCTGGGTCCCAGAGGGTCTAATTTACCTCTGACTTGACTTTCTTCTCTTGCTTTCCAGGGACCAGATGGCCCTCGGGGTGAAACAGGTCCTGCCGGACCTCAGGGTCCCCCTGGACCTCAAGGACCAAGTGGTCTGTCCATTCAAGGAATGCCTGTGAGTTCTATGCAAATGTTCAGATAGGTTTTTATGATGATCATTTCTCCATGTCTTCTGTGCCTTCATTATGAGCCTTGGCTCCTATCAACGCCTACAAATAAGAATTGAGAAATGAAAGGAATGATTGAGAGCTCATTCACTAGCCATTTTTGTTCCCTGGTGGGGTCTTTTGTAAACACATACAAGGCCAGGGAGTAAGTACATCCATGCACTACTTATCTATAGAATAAAAACAGGACTTGCCATGTTTTTTTCTTGTTCGACTAAATCCTTACCATTCACAAATGTTATGAAAATTTAAGTTATTCATTATGTGTTTGTAGCGATGGTGGATATAGACTCATGAGAGTCTTTTATTTACCATCTTTATCTCGATAAACATCAAAGTGCAGTGCACTTAGTGTGAGTTTTAGATCATAAACAGTATACTTTTTATAGCCTTATTTCTTTTTAAAAGCTGTTTGGACCACTAAAAACAAATTTCATTCCAGTCACTGATTATCATTAAACATGTCATAGAGATCCAGACTTACAGAATAAAACCAAACACTGTTGTTAATATTTGAATTAAACAGATCCTTATTAGCCGTTTTTGAACAGCCTCTCTGTGCATATGACACGTCTCCCTAGCTGAGTCTTCTTGTCCCGAGCTCTTTGCACGTCTTAGAAAGCCTGAACACACCAAGCTGCACAATCAGTACTACTAATACGAAGCATTTGTCGAGGTCTTTCTACCTGGCAGTTCCTGTGTTTGCTTTTCCAATCTTATAAATTTCTAGCCAAAGCAAAGCAAAAATCTATATGGATAATGGTTTTAAAATCTAAACTATAAACCATATTGAAATGTTCAAGACTTCCCTCTGCATATTTACGGGAAGGGCTGAGCCACATCAGACTGTATGTTCTGTGTTTAAACTATTCTGATATATAAGGGTTCAGATTCATAGGAATGCTTACATAAGCGGCATAGCGCATGTGAGAAGTGAAATATGCTCTGTTTGGATGTTAGCGTGAAAGCCATGCCATGTTGAAAATATTAGGACAGTTCGTGGAGAAAAAGAAAAGACTAGGAATTGACCTATGCAAACTTAACCCCGTGTCCTTTGGGCTCTTCAGGGAATGCCAGGAGAAAAAGGAGAGAAAGGAGAGACTGGTCTGCCTGGTCCACAGGTATGAGTTCTGGTTTGTTTTTTCTCTAGTCTAGTGCTCTCAGCTCTAGACTAGAGCTTTGCTAAGGGAAGGAAAAAGTCAGTGGTTCTGAAGTCAGCCGGGATCTTGGCAGTAAGTGGTGTCTATGTTAAAGACAGTTAGTCTATATGTATTTACGTTAATGCCCCCCTTTGAGGGTCATATGATGGTTCGTTGGGAGGCCTTGATTCATTTCAGGGAAGCTGGGGAGAGGGTAATTCATTTCCATGAATCTGACACTTACCTTGTCCTTGCTCCATGTAGGGCATCCCAGGAGGCATTGGTGCGCCAGGACGCGATGGCTCTCCGGGCCAGAGGGTAAGGACTCACCCAAGGCTGGCTGTTAACACAGTAGATTCCTCACCAAGTCACCTTTTGCTTCTAGTAGGTTTCTATGCAGGGAAGCCAATCAAATCAGGTGTCATGTTTTTTGTTTTTTTTCTTTTTCCTCCCATCTGTTTACAGTCTCTCTATTCTATTTCCCTTCACTGACACCTTCAATCTCTACCACATTCATCAAAACCAGGAAACTTTCATCAAACCTTCCCAAATTAGCAATCCCTCTTTCTCAACATTCCCATAACCTGAATACAGTCTTCACTGAACTGTGTGTATCGGGGAAGCAGGTGTGCCAATGTTTCCTAATTCTCAAGGCACAACCCTAAAGGAAATCAAGAATCATGTGAATAGGAATTTAAATTATTATGATGATCTGCAGGCTTCTCGATTGCTTCCTTAATGCATGTCAACTGTTTTTTAATTTGTTGAAGTACACAGTAGTCAGGGAAATGATAAGGATGGTTAGGAGAGGGACGAGGTAATGTTTAATGTTATTCCATGTCTTCACTGAGCCAGGTTGGGGGTTTTGTTCTCAAAGATTTTGTAGCTTAATGGGAGGAGCTATAAGCAAATCAGGAGCTATAATAATGCTATGGTGGGGGTATTTACAGAGCCCTATGGGAATACAATTAATAGATAACTCATCCAGACTTGGGAAAAGCTTCCCAGAGGAGGTTGAGTATCAACTAAGAGATAGAAACTAATAAGGTATATGAGGAGAGGAAAGCTATAGCATGCTGAGGAAATGGCATATGCAAAAGAGTGGAGATGTACAGAAGAGAAGCATTTCCAATATCGCGTAGAGTTCAGTGTGGCTGGAGATTACGGTGCAGGGTGTGTGTGTGTGTGTGTGTGTGTGCGTACAGTGCACATACACTGAGTGGGGAGGTTGTCAAAAATGATGCTGCAGAGGTAAATAGCCACTTAAATCATCTATATTTTTCAGACTAAGTATTTGGAGCTTTAACAGGAAGACAACAGGAGGTTTGAATTTTTAGCAAAGGAGAGAGGGACTGGTCTTCCCTAAATGATTGCTGCCTTAGACATGTAGACTGCTCCCTAGTTTCTCTCAAGGCTGAATTATATGGAGTGGCAGCCACTTGGTTCCAATCCAATGAAGGACAACACAGTTGGCATTCAGTGGTATCTTTGGTATAACTTACCCATTAGATTAAAAAAACTATTGGCTAGAAGACCCCCTTCTCTACTCCAACAAAGCCTGCCTTGAGTACAAGGGACCTACATTGCTCAAAAATAAGGAAATTGTTTTCTCTATAGAAAGCTAGGCGTATGACCTTAAATTCTTTCTGGGTCCTTTTTTTTTTTTTCTAACCAAACTTTCATGGCTTAAAAACTCAGTTTAGCCTCTGTCCATCAAGTGGAATTACTCAGTCTACAAAGTATGGCCATGAATGTATCTAAAGGAGGAATTCTCTGAAAGTTAGATTTGTGTGGGTTTCTAGTCCGTGTGAAAGGAGTGTCTAGAAGGATTTATATGTTTTGGCAAACGGCTTAGGCTAAGATCCTGTGTGGTTACAGTACTAGTTTCTGTCGTGAGTCTGGAAGCTCTGGAAATGGCAACTCTGCTGATTCGGTGTAGGGAATTGACTTGATTTATCTGTGCCTGGAGTTCAGTGTTGGCCAAGAACTCCCAATTCACATATATTGGATTAGTGTTGGGATTATTTGGCTTTGGAATTCTTTTTTTTTTTTTTTAAAGAAAACATATCAACACAGACTTCTTATAAATATTTTTCTATTCCTCCAAACATGTTTTCTTTTATAAGATTAAAAGTCTTAGAGCTGTAATTAAGCGATAAGATAGCTGTGCCTGGATTTTATTTTCCTCCCTTGCAGGGAAAACTTTCACAGTATGTCCAACTCCTACAGTGAAAAACTCTTATATGGAAACTAACTTACGCTTTAAAACTGGTTTTCAGAGGATACTCCTTCCTTGTAGAGCCACGTTTTGAAAAAAGATTAGTTGGCCCTGGCCAGTTGGCTCAGCAGTAGAGTGTCGGCCCAGTGTGTGGAAGTCCCGGGTTTGATTCCCAGTCAGGGCACATAGGAGAAGCGCCTATCTGCTTCTCCACCCTTCGCCTTCTCCTTTCTCTCTGTCTCTCTCTTCCCCTCCCATAGCCAAGGCTCCATTGGAGCAAAGTTGGCTCGGGTGCTGAGGATGGCTCCATGGCCTCTGCCTCAGGTGCTAGAATGGCTCTGGTCACATCGGAGCAACGCACCAGATGGGCAGAGCATTGCCCCTTAGTGGGCTTACCAAGTGGATCCTGGTTGGGCACATATGGGAGTCTGTTTGTCTGCCTCTCTACTTTTGTATTCAGAAAAATACAAAAAAAAAAGATTAGTAATACTGTGATGGTTTCAGAAAAGATAGTGGAGGAGGGTGGCTGGAGTTGTGGAGGGCTTAAGCAAAAAAAGAATAAAAAATGAACTCACAAACATAGACAACAGTGTGGTGATTGCTGGGGGGAGTGTGGAGGGAGGTGGAGGAGGGGATGGGGGATAAATGGTGATGGACGCAAACTTGACTTGGGGGAGTGAACACACACAATTGTACAGGTGATATGCTATAGACTTGTGCATCTGAAACCTGTATAATTTTTTTGACCAGTGTCACCCCAAAAAATTCAATAAGAAGAAAAAATCTCACAGACACAGACAACAGTACAGTGATTACAAGAGGGAAAGGGGCTGGGGGAGGTAGAGGAGGGTCAAGGGGATAAATGATGATGGAAAGAGACTTGACTTTGAGTGGTGAACACACAATACAATATACAGATGACATACTATAGAATTGTACACCTGAAACCTATATAATTTTATTTTATTTTTTTAATTTTTTTGTATTTTTCTGAAGCTGGAAACGGGGAGAGACAGTCAGACAGACTCCTGCATGCACCCGACCGGGATCCACTCGGCATGCCCACCAGGGGGCGATGCTCTGCCCACCAGGGGACGATGCTCTGCCCCTCCGGGGCATCACTCTGCAGTGACCAGAGCCACTCTAGCGCCTGGGGCAGAGGCCAAGGAGCCATCCCCAGCGCCCGGGCCATCTTTGCTCCAATGGAGCCTTGGCTGTGGGAGGGGAAGAGAGAGACAGAGAGGAAGGAGGGGGGGGTGGAGAAGCAAATGGGCGCTTCTCCTATGTGCCCTGGCCAGGAATCGAACCCAGGTCCCCCGCACGCCAGGCCGACGCTCTACCGCTGAGCCAACCGGCCAGGGCCACCTATATAATTTTATTAACTAATGTTACCCCGATAAACTCAATAAAATATTTTTTAAAAATAAGAAAGACTTACAAATAAAAAAAATATTTGAGGCCAATACTATTCCAGTGTACAACTTTAGGGGATGCGATTCACAGAAAACAAAATAGAACAGTGTCCCCTGAAATTGTGTAATGTGGCTTCCCTGCTTGAGGAAAGGATTATGTGTATATATATATATATATATATATATATATATATATATATATATATACACACATATGTATATATATATATAGTTATTATCTGACATGTTAGTTAATAATATACATATATTAATTGAGCACATACTATGTACCATGGATGGTGCTCAGCCAAGAGAGCTGTGTCCATTACTCTATAGACATGGAGGATGCAGAAAAGGAGAGACTTTCAATAGCTAAGGAGGAACTTTGTAGACCTGGAGGGGGTGGCGGGATGAAGTGGTGTCAAGGGCATGATTCTTCTCCTGGTCCAGGAAAACCAACGGGTCTTTCTCAGAGATGGTTGAGAAAGAAGAGAGGTGGGTGAAAACTGAGTTATTTAGGTGACTCTGATCTGTTTAGTCAGCTATCTCAGGGTTTAAGAAAAGTAAAAGGTTTAAAACATTTAGATAGTTATTCAGCAGGATTGTGAAAGAGGAAGTTCAGGACCAACGTTCATGGTTGTAGGGCAGATCTAGGACATTGAAGGCCAGGTCTTCCTGGGGCAGCAGGAACGTCTAGGTCTCTGTGGTTAGCCAGGAAGAGAGGGGGGTTTGTTGAAAGAGTATTAAAAATGAACTCTTCTGATGAGTTCTGCTCTTCCTTAAGCCATCCTAAAAGGCAAACCTGCAGTTAGAAAATAATAATGACAATAATACCAACAACAACCACAGTGTAAAACAGACCAAGCAAACCCAGTGCATGAGACTTAACTGCTGAAAAGCCTGGGAATCCACTGCTTAGGAAACTGTCCGGTTCGACTTGAGTGTCCAGGGAATCCGGAAGCAAGAGATACGTTTTGTTTTTCATCACTCTGAGCACTTCAGTGTCTTACAGTTACTGTGCCTTTATTCCCTCTGATCTTGAGTGAGTAAAGCCTACTGTACGCACAGAAGGAGGCAGCTGGAATAAATCTGGGTGATGATGTCCAATCAGTGCTTCTAGCTCCATAGAGTCTCGCGGGAAGTGAGCTAGGTGTGCTGTAGGAGAGTGGTGGGCGGTCCCATACTACTGCGATTCTTTCCGTTAAATCTTTGTCTTCTCATATTGACAGTGAAGAACTCATAGCCCAAAGCTAGCACTGCCACTGTGGTGAGGTAGGCATCTCTCTCCCGGAGCTGATGCCAGTTGTACCCCTTCCTTTAGCCTGGTAGAAAGTAAAGCTTAACAGAGACTACAAAGGGGAAGATTAAACATCTCCTCTTTAAACAGGGAACTTGTTTTCTAATGTTCTCTGCCTTTTACCATGGGGGATCTTTGACTCTTCCAGGCAGCTCACATTCCATCCTGGGCTGAGGCCACAGCGCAGGTCCAGCAAGAGTAGGACTTCTTTCTTGAGCACGTCCCAGCTTCTTGCCGGGGAAGGGACAGCACAGTGCAGGACACACTTTATTATTTTATTTATTTTTATTTTTTTGAGAGGGACAGATAGAGACAAACAGACAGGAAGGGAGAGAGATAAGAAACATCAGTTCTTCGTTGCAGCACCTTAGTTGTTCATTGATTTCTTTCTCATATGGGCCTTGATGGGGCAGGAGTACAGCAGAGCAAGTGACCCCTTGCTCAAGCCAGCGACCTTGGGCTCAAGCTGGTGTTGGGCTCAAGCTGGTGAGCCTTGCTCAAACCAGATGAGCCCACGCTCAAGCCGGAGATCTCGGGGTTTTAAACCTGGGTCCTCTACAGCCCAGTCTGATGCTCCATCTACTGCGCCACCATCTGGTCAGGCAGAACCACACTTGATAAAGCAATAGTGCAGACGCAGATGTAACAGCTGAATACAGTAAGGCATCCAGTTTTCATTCTGAGCCATGCCAGCCAACAGCATTCTCATCTCATCTTTATTACTATTACTATTCATATTAGAGAGAGAGAGAGAGAGAGAGAGAGAGAGAGACATCAATTTGTTATTCCATTCATTCATACCATCATTGGTTGATTCTTGCACATGCCCTGACCAAGGACAGAACCTGAAACCTTGGTGTATTGGAACCACGCACTTAGCAACTGAACTACCTGGATGTGTCATGTCTTTCTTTCCTTTCCACTGTAAATCTTGCCACCTCCTTCTTGTCCCCTCCCTCCACTTTTCTTGTTGAGTGTCTGTCACCTTGTGACCTTTGAGCTCCTCTCTAGTTGGGTGGATTTTTCAGCCTTCTCACCAGATATCCTGGTGATCCTTAGAGAAATTAGGAAGAACAGGCAAGACATGGATGATGAGTGTAAGAAGTGAGAAAAGGAACTGAAAAAGAAAGAAGAAAAAAGCAATGTCTTTTCTATAGTTTTGGGGCTCACTCACATCCAAGACCACCAGCTAGCTCCTTGTCAAACATTTTCAATAAAAATTTCAAAAAGTATTGGCATTTTCAGTTCTTAAGTGGTTATACAAAAAGTCAGAGAGACAAGAAATGAAAAAGAGAGGGAGACATATGGTTCATGGCAACTGAAGATAGTCATTCCTGTGTGGAACAGAGTTTTGAAATTCCAAGTAAACAATTTAAATTACTTCCTTCCCCCCAGGTTACTGCTCCCTGTGTCTCCATGCCCTTGGTGACCACAGACTTTCTTTCTAACCTATAAAAGATGAGATTCTGTTTAAAAAACAAAAAACCCTTCTACATCTGAGTTCTGCAACATTTGTGAGGCTTTGAGAAGCTGGATGGTCCAGTGGTGAATATTCTAGACTTGGACTGTTAGCCGGACCTGAGTTTGAACCCTAACCATATGATATTGAGCCAGTTACTTAATGTTTCCAACCCTCACTTTCCTCATCTGCAAAGTGGAAAAAATAATATTTGACTCTGCAGAGTCGTTGTGGGGATTCATTCATATAAAGAATTTCTATATACAAATTCAGTTTTGGCTGATATTAGTACTAACTCTTTTCAATGTAAACCTAATCAGTCAGGACAGGATAATACTTTATTATAATGCCTGTACTTCACATATTAAGATGCCTTAAAAGATTTTAAAGAGCTATGAAAAAAATGTCTAAAGGAAAAGCAAGTAGTTTATTGTTAGTGTTTAATTTCTCAGATTCCATATTGAAAAGACACTTGGAACATACTTCCTTTTTATGTGGGTTTGAGTATACAAAGACCATGTTTGTGATGAATGTCCCATTTCATCAAAGTGATCTGGATTTAAAATGTACTCAAGAATTTGAACTTGAGTCAACTATCTGGATTTAATTTCTCTCATAAATGTTAAACAGTGATGAGAGTGTCAGCTAAGGAATATTTTGTTAAACAGTAAGATTCATAATCACCCCCTTGAGTATCTTTCTCCTTCAGAAGAGGAAATGTAACATACCATCACAAAGCTAGTGGAGAAAATGATTTTTCTATTTCATGGATCTAGATGGGATTTTACAAAACCACCAGAGAACATTCTCACAGTTGACTACAGTGATGATAATAAATGCAATGGGGACTTGCCAGATCATTTGAATAAAAATAGCCACCATTATTTATTACTGACAAAATGCAGGTGCTTCATAAATGTTATATTCTCTAATCCTCAGAATAGCCTTGCATGCTAGGCACTGCCACCCCATTTTACAGACAAAGAGTTGGGAGCCCAGAAAGCAGTATTTGAACAAGGCCATGCAGCTAATACTCATGAGAGCCAGGATTATAATCCATCTCCTTGGCTCCAATACCTCATGCTTTCTTTCCGTGAAATTATGTGAACAAAGGTCACTGGGGGATCTTGTTCATGTAAAACAGCCTTCCACAAAGATATTGAAGAAGCAGGACCCCATCACTGAAGATGTCCCACCCAGCATTTTGGGGTAGTAGGAACTCAGTGTGGGTTACTTCCTTAGGGAAGCAGAACTTGAGATCTCACTCCTAAGACTGTATTTCTTTGACCATGTTAAACCTTTACTTGGATACTGGTACATCTGGGCAGATATAAAGAGAGACCATGGCGTAGGAAGTTAGTTGCATGTTACTGTGAGCTGTAAAGATACTTCTGTTGGGACACAGGATACAGACAGTGTCTGTCATGCACTCTGGCTCTGTTGCCATCATTTTGGGTCAGGCCAGACATTTTTATATTTGTAAACCTGCAGTTTCACCACTTAAGTGATCAGGTTGTTGCCTTTGCCGTTTGCTTTGTTTGCTTGTTTGTCTTTAACATACAGATAACTGGGCTTCAACCTCAGAGATTCGGATAACTAAAGGTCGTAGGCATGACCTACACATGGAACTATACAACTGGGAATGCATAGTTATAAAAAGCTTAATGATTCTCATAATCAGCTAGGTTTTGGAATCACTGGATAGTATATTTTGTTAGGCCTGTTATATATTTAAGTGATTTCTTGGGTAGAATATTGCTGATATTCTTTTAATTCACTGAAGTTATCACTGCAGGTTACCAAAAATATATATGTTTATATATATTTATACATATATGTACACATTTAAATTATATATGTAATATATACCTATATGCACATATTAATGTAGTTTATTAAGTATAAACACATATACACACATACGTAAGTTTGTGTGTGTGTATATATCACTGAAAGTTTCCCAGTGTGACCAACATGGTTTCACACAGAAAGGTTGACCTTGGATCTCCAGCGGGACCAGTGTTTACAGAGGCTGTGGCTTTTTGCTGCTTGGCCTCTTAATCTGGTGGTTGGTCTTAATCCTTTGGTTCAAGTGGCAGCCTTATTTCTTATGGCTGACTGCCACATGGGTCTATCCACTGTCACTCACAGCCATCCAGAGCCATGCCATAGGCTGGAAATTGTGCATCAGGAGTTTCTACAAGTATTTCTCTAGCCCTCACTGCTTGAGTTTGGTTTGTGTCCACAAACTCATCAGATGCCAACTGCTTACTGACCCCACTCAACTGAGAGTGTAGCATTAATTGAAGGACCTTAATAATTGGCGTTCCAGAATTTTCAGGTTAGTTTCCATGGCCCACAATTGTAGCTTCAAAGAAGGCATGGAGGGTGAATAGGTCTGAGGACTCTTTCTCTTAGCAGCTACCTAAAAATAAATAATCTAGCATGTGACTTTAATTTCAGTTACAGTGCTGTTTATGGGCATGTTGGCCTCCTCGTCCTGTAGACACCATAGGCATACTACCTAGAAACTGGAAACTTAGGGGCCTATAAAAAATGCTATGACCAAGAGAAGTATATATATTTGCTCTAGAGCAGTGGTTCTCAACCTGTGGGTTGTGACTTTATTATCCAATAAATATGTATTTCCGATGGCTTTAGGCGGCCCCTGTGTTTTGGTCGTTCGACCCCCGCCGGGGTCGCGACCCACAGGTTGAGAACCGCTGCTCTAGAGTATGGAGAAGAAAACTGAAAGATGGAAATTTATAAATGTTTAATTAAATGTCTATAAAATGGTATGCTTTGCCAGTTTTAGCCATAGTTAAATTTAGTATTTGTTTGATACTTGGGATTTTGGAAAAAAATTTTAGGTTAGATTTCCTTTTGCTGATGAATGATTGCCAACAATAACTTAACAAGCTGGTCATAGCCAAATGTTTTCAAAAACAAATTATAAATATTCTTTCAAGTTTTTATAGCAAAAATTATTTTTAATGTGGGTTGTGGGTACATTTTAATATTTTGAGATGGGAGTCCCCCAAAAAAGAAAAATGCTTGGAGCTATTCACATTATAAAGCATCCCTGTCTGTGGGTGGCTCATTTCATGTACTTTAAAACACAGATTCATCAGCTCAAGTAAATTCCCACATTATGCTTATTATTTAATCTAGTCTCTATTCATTCTTTAGTGCTTAATTAAGAGTTTCTGCTTTTTATGAGGGTGCTTAATCCACAAACTCAATTCTTCTCAGATTAGCTTCCTGATATAAAATGGATGAGTTAGCCCTGACTGATTAGCTCAGTTGGTTAGAGCACCGTCCCAACACTCCGAGGTTGTGGGTTGGATCCCTGGTCAGGGCATAGACAGGAAGTGACCAATAAATTCACAACTAAGTGGAACAACAAATAACTGCTTCTCTCTCTCTCTCTTTTTCCTCTGTCTCTCTAAGATCAATCAACAAATTTTTTAAAATGAATAACTTAGCCTGACCTGTGGTGGCGCAGTGGATCAAGTGTCGACCTGGAACACTGAGGTTGCCGGTTCAAAACCCTGAGCTTGCCCGGTCAAGGCACATATGGGAGTTGACGCTTCCTGCTCCTCCCCCTTCTCTCTCTCTCTCTCTCACTTTCTCTCTCTCTTCTCTAAAATGAATAAATAAATAAAAATAATTTGCAAATGAATAACTTATAGAGAAATGTTTGGGAAAATGCAAACACATTTTAAGCCTATAGGGTTGAAGACCATTCCATGAGCTTTCGCTTCAAGTTAAACTGAATCCCGAAGCGACAATGTGCCTGTTATTTTGCCCTGTAAAGGGTAGGCATTTTATAATGGTTTTCTTTTCACCAGCTTTTCTATAAAAAATAAAAAACTTTTGCTTATTCTGAGATGAAGAGACGAG
Source organism: Saccopteryx leptura (assembly GCF_036850995.1). Taxonomy (NCBI): domain Eukaryota; kingdom Metazoa; phylum Chordata; class Mammalia; order Chiroptera; family Emballonuridae; genus Saccopteryx; species Saccopteryx leptura. The sequence goes on from NC_089505.1 coordinate 355,949,768, forward strand.
AAAAGGAACCTGAGCTAAGTGCTGATGGCTTTTCAGGATGAGCCGGAGACAGATGCAGGGCCAGCCATCTGGGTCCCTGGACTTAAACACCACCTCTTTTATGAACTCCTCCTTGGACCCCACTCCTGAATGAGGTGCTCTTCCTACGTGTGCCCACGGAACTCTCCAGTTCCATCATTATAGCGCACTATCATTTTCTTCCAATTGTTGACTTCTCTCAACATTGTAAACTTTTCTGAAAGAGACTCTTGTTCACCAATGTCTACGCCAAACCGATGCAGAACACCCAGCACATAGTAACTCTGCCGATAGTTTTTAATAATGGGACAGATGTGAGACCTACAAGGAAAAATCTTTCAAAGGTAAATTCACTAGTGTATCAAAAGTTTAAAAATACACTCGAATCCATGTTAACACAATAAATAAAATGAATAAGAAATTTTTAAAAATATTAAGGATAAAAAAGTTAAAAAATAAAACCATTTGTGTGATGAAAAATGTGAACTTTTTTTTTCTAGGGTTAGGAAGAAATTTGGGAGGAAATAGCTTTGATTACTTTTCTAAAATGGTGTTAAAGCTTACAGTTCTTTTAGTTGTTATAACAATATGTGAAAAGCAACTTTTAATTTGGAATGAGTGAAGCCAGTAACTCATGGTAGGTAGCCTTAGAATGCCTTTGTTGGCCTGACCTGTGGTGGCACAGCGGATAAAGCATCACCCTGGAAATGCTGAGGTCGCCAGTTCGAAACCCTGGGCTTGCCTGGTCAAGGCACATATGGGAGTTGATGCTTCCAGCTCCTCCCCCTTCTCTCTCTGTCTCTCTCTCCTCTCTCTCCCTCTCTCTCTCCTCTCTAAAAATGAATAAATAAAATAAAATTTAAAAAAATAGGTTAAAAAAAAAAAAAGAATGCCTTTGTCCTTTGACTGTTATATTGGTAAGCACTCGGTTTGTTGTGGCAGTCATGAGAGAAAGTGCTAGAGAAACCTGCGTTGACATGGATCCTGCTGGTGCCCTGACCAGCTCCCCTTCACCTGGCAGGTGTACTCATCTCCTAGCTTCTCTGGGTGTTGACTGACAACAACTCACAACTGCCTCTTCTCCAGAGCATTGCCCTTGGAAATGCCACCGTGGTCCCGGTCAGTGGCTAACTTACGGGTGTATAAAACTTTATTCTGAGTCAGCTCCAACGTGTAACCCACACTCCAGAGCTGCCGTGGGATTAGCTGGAGGCCAAACTTTAGCTAATTCTAATTCTCACCTAATCTTTTCCCTGCCCTTTCTTGCCTCTTTTCCTACCTGAAAGGTTTCTCCCAATAACACTCCCTCTATAAATCAGAGTCACAACATTCAGATCTCCTTCTAGAAAACCCCTTCTATGTTGTTCACGGAAATGAAATTTCAGCTTCTGAGGGTGGATAGTTCCCTGCTTGTGGGATGTTCATGAAGAAGGAAGGCTGACATTGGCCTCTCCCCTGCCTTATATTATACATCTCCAGACTGATTATACCTGAGATTAATATTTATTTAACATGATAATCAACACTTCTTCAAAAATAATTTTATTCAAAATAAACATTTTATTAGTATCTATTTTGTGCCAGCAATGTGCTAAGAAAGTGTTAGTAATGGAACAATGATTAAAACATAATATCCATCCTCAAAAGGGAAGGAGGGAGGGAGGGAAGGAGGGAAGGAAGAAAGGAAGGAAGGAAGGAAGGAAGGAAGGAAGGAAGGAAGGAAGGAAGGAAGGAAGGAAGGGGAAGGGAGAGAGGGAAGGAAGGAAAGAAGGAGAGAGGAAGAGGGAAGGAAGGAGGAAGGGAGGGAAGGAAGGAAAGGAGGGAGGGAGGGAGGAAGGGAGGCAAGGAGGGAAGGGAAGGAGGGAGGGAGGGAGGGAGGGAGGGAGGGAGGAAGGGAGGGAGAGAGGGGAAAAATCTCAGCTCTGAGGATGGTCATCAGGTAGAAAAACAGTGAAAAACAGGTCATCTAGTCTCCTCTTTGGATGTGTTCGCACTTAAGCACTAGCCCCTCTGCCAAACTTAGCTCCTTTGCAAGGACAACATTTCATCATCTTTCCCTTCAGATGATGCACACGTGGTATCCATAAATCACGTGAACTCAGAACTGTCCACCAGAGTATCCATGGTCCCACCATGGAGGAGCATACTGACAGATCCCTGCTTTGTAAACTCCTTCCACATGAGTGAGAGTGGAGTAAATGTGTTATTTCCTGCTGATCTTCCCTTCCTTTAGGAAAATATGCTGTGGCTGGCCTCTCTCTGTGTGTTAACCACCACCGCCACCCCCGCTACCCCCACTTGTTTTTGAGATTTTCCCCTCTGGGTGCAGCCTGGAAAAGTCAGGAAGGCGTCCTGCAGCAGCAGGGCTACAGATTTGATGGGGGCAGTTGTGCTGGCCGTGTGTCGCCTGTGCAGGCTTGCACGTGACTGCACGCCTGCTCACCATCCAGAGCTGGAAGAGTTTTAAGGCAGGAAACAAAAGCTGTCCTTTTAAAAACGTCTTCGTAAATTATCAAGTATGTGCGCAGAGTCTGTCTTTTTTCCTCATGTGAACTTCACCTGGAAAAGAAAAGTAGGTTTTTAACAATCCATTTTTTCATGGGAAGCTCTGCTAACTAACCTCTTTGTCCCAAGATTTCTCACTTAAGAGCTGGTTGGACCGGACGAGTTCTAGAGTCCTGTTCATCTCTCACATATTCTGATTTTTTAATACTTTTCTTCCTGGACATAGTATATTTTATTCCATGTCAAATAATATATTTCCACCTATGCCAGTATTAATTTCTGTTGTCTAGTTAGCAGATCCAAGGAAGAATGTATACGTGTGCATGTGTGTGTATTTGTGTAACTTAAACTGTATCACAGTTTATCACTGCAGCTTTCTGATGTAATGTTTTTGACCAAGTAACCACAGTAAAACAACAACAAAAACAACAACAATCTTGCTTGTGTAATAGTATAGAACAGCAATATAACAAACAACCCTAAAATCTCAACCGTGAATTACAATGGTTTAGTGCACTTAATAGAGTAGTCTATTGTTTGTTTACCATCTATTGCTGTCAGTAGAGTAGGTTGGGGAGTAGGGAGGTCTGATCTCTGCTCCAATCATTTTGGGATTCAGGGTCTTTCCATCTTGGGACATTCTCCTCTTCAACATGTGACCTCTAAAGTTGCTACAAAAGGGGGAAAGAATGTGAGGGATTACCCATGGGAAAGTTTTATGAGCCAGAACTGGAACTGTCTTCTTTCCACTGGCCAGAACCCAGTCCTATGGCTGGAAATGTAGCCTCACAATGCACCCAGGCAGAGGAGAACCACGAATGGGGTGAGCTCTCGAACCTTCTGCCTCGTCTGGTTTTAGGACTCACTAGTACTCGAGCTTGAGTTCATAATAAAAGGGTCTTGAGCTGACCAATGCTTTGCCTACCCCTCTTCACGCCGCCTCTTATACCCTCCCTCCCAACTCACACACCATTTCCTTCCACCATCTTCATTTTACCTTCTTCTATGTGATGTCTCAGGGGGGGAAGGAACAATGTGAACTTGAACGGGGAGCCCAAAGAAGGTAGATGTTCATGAGCAAGATAAGCAGAAGGAAGAGATCCCTGGAAAAGTGGGACACATTTTAGAAAGAGAATTGGAAAAGGCCAGCCAGGAACTTGGGAGAGGTTGGTTTGGGTTGGTTCAAGATGGGAATGGATTATTCTAATAGGAGACAAATCCCAAGGTGAAAAGTCCATTTCTCTAGGTAGTAGAAGGTGCTGTTCTGGACAACAATTTATGAGCCTGTTATAAAATTTAGATAGAAAATTCTCTCTCATGTTTTTAACTGCATTATAAAGACCAGTATCTACAATTAAGAACTGTAGCTATGTAAGGGTAAGTCATTCCAGCTGTTAAAAAAAAATTTACACACATAAAAATAACATATACACATGTTCAGTAATTTAGGGAGATTCTTTTTTTTAAATAAAGAATAGCATTTGTGCCCTAGCTGGATAGCTCAGTTGGTTAGGGCATTGTTTTCATTCGCAAAGGCTGTGGGATCAATCCCCAGTCAGGGCACATATATAATATATAAACAAATCAATATTTCTGTCTCACTTTCTCTCCCTTCTCCTCCCTGTAAAATTAATAAATGTTTTTTTTTAAAAAGAATAACATCTGTTTTCTGCTTTAAACTCTTCCAACATGGAATGAGAGATAAGGGTGCCCCATTTGTAAGCCCTTGATGACAAACTTACCCAGCAGTGCAAAAACCTGTCATTGCAGCAGGAAGTTTTCCACCACCACCAGCTCTCCTCCAGGCCGTTCCTGGACAGCTACAGGTTCAGATAGTAGAGTACTTCCACTTTCTCACACAGTTCCCTGTGATCGGGACCCCTTCCCCCAAACTCTCTTAGGTCACGGGGGACACTGATCCATCCTTTTATCTGACCATCAGTTTACCAGGGCTTCATCTCCCTTCCCCTTTGCTATGCTTCATTTAATAAAAACACTTTCCAGAAACAAGTTGTTGCTTAAGTTTGTAAGTAGCATTTCTCACACCTAAAACTCTTGCCCTAGTCAATTGCATAGGGCCAACAGACACACAGGTCTTGCCAAGAACAATTCCCATGAAGAGTTTAAAAGCAGTGAATCCGTGGAAGTTCAGAGCAAGGACAGGACTTGGCCCCCAAAGAGTCAATGGATTCAGGTGGCACCTATTTTGAAAGCCGTATAAAGCAACTGCGTAGTTGACGTGCTGTGTTTCTTCTCCCCAGGGTTTTCCTGGAAAGGACGGGTCCTCTGGCCCTCCAGGACCACCCGGGCCAATTGTAAGTATTTCCAGAAACTACTTGGATGGGCTCTTCTCGAAAGCATTTTGCTTCTTTTGAGAGATTTTCTTTTGCCAGCCTTTTACCTTGGCAGCCATCTTTGCTGTAGTATAATGGCTTAGCCTTTGGTACAGACCCTCTCCCTAAAATATCCTTTAAAAATAATACACCCATATCGCTTGGTCATTCTATCTCTGAGCCACTTTGTCATGAGATCACCAGCATTGACTTAGTTTTTAGCAGACACAGATAAGGCTTGCATTGGAAAGAACTACATCTGACTGGTAGTTTGGAGACTTTTTTTAAAAAAAATGTCTTCCCTATTTCTTTCGTAACTGGGGCCAGAAATGAGCAGTGAATTTTGAAGTCTTGGTGGTGAGGGGGAGGGGGGCTATCCTTTTGTGTGTTTCTTGCTCCTTCTTGAGAGCTGGCCATCTTCGGTGAGATTGTGGGAGTCCTCGCCTTGGCTTCATTGCCCTCCTCTCTCTTAGGGCATTCCCGGAGCCCCCGGCGTCCCAGGGATCACAGGAAGCGTGGGACCCCAAGGCGCCCTGGGACCTCCTGTGAGTATGCAGCAGAAACCAGTCGGGATGGTTCCCAGCCATCCCTCTGGTTTATTTATGTATTTAAATCTACCAGCATCTCTGTTGGTCAAAAATGTTACCTAGCTTTGGACACTGCAGGAATCCATAAGGGAAACCAGAAACTTGTGGGATACAGACTCAGATCAAACTGGGCACATGTCGTGGCTAAATACAGAGGGCCCAACAGGGAAGAACCAGCTACGCTTCTGCTGATGTATCGTCGTCGTTTGTTATTTTGTGTTTGGCTTAGTTAAACTCAATGCCACTTTGCAGGGTGTGTTAATTTGCCCCATCTCCTGGGGGAAACAGAATTACAAGGCCTGAGAAAGTCAAGGGTTGGTTGAGTATAGAAATAGACTTTTCTAAATTCTACAAGAAAAAAATATATTTCTTTTTTGTTAAAACATACTCATAAGAGGATAATGGTGTAAATAAAAGCACAGTGATTGGAAATAGTAACTCCCATTTAGTGCTTCTGATCTCTTAGGCTGGTGTTTAAATGTGATCAATAGGGTCGGGGGGGGGGGAGAGGATGGAGAAGAGACAAATGAGTCCACCTGGGCCCGTTTTCTCATCTGCAAAACATGGTGGGTGTGTCACGTGGCCTCCAAAGCCACATTTGGCGTCTTCTGTGACTTGTGGGTTGTTCCTTCCGGTGTCGCATCACATTAGTCAGCACTCTGATATTGTTTGTGATGTGCTAAGCCTGTATCCATCAACTCAAATAACCAGGATGTGTAAATATCTATACGACCGCAAACATGCTAAGAATTTGTGGAAGAGTGAAATATGAAAGCTGAGGGCAAGAGCAGTCAATGAGTTCTCTTTCTGTTGCTGCTGTCACCAATCTCCACAATCTCAGTGGCTTCAAACAGCACCAATGTGTTCTCCTCAAGTCCTCCAGGTCAGAAATCTGACAAGGATCTTACTGGGTTAAAAAGTCAAGAGTTGTTGGCATTTCCTCTCCGGAGGTTCTAGGGAAGAATCAATTCTCTTGCTTCTAAAGGCTTCGCACAAACAATACCATGCATTTGACTCTAGGCTATTCCTCACCAGAAAAGAGAATGAAGCATCACCTCTGCTACCTGGCTTCAGTCAGCTCCTTAGAATGTGCTCCTGGGGACAAGAATCCCAGAATACATCAGCAGGGCTCAAGAGAGCAAAGGCTTCTGGTTAAAGGAATGTCCGAGACAGTACATATTAAATCTCTTAGAAAGTCGTGAGGGCCTGACCAGGCAGTGGCACAGTGTCAGACTGGGATGCAGAGGACCAAGGTTCAAAACCCCGAAGTTGCTGGCTTGAAAGCAGGCTCACCAGCTTGAGCGCGGGATCACTGGCTTGAGCGTGGGATCATAGACATGACCCCATGGTCGCTGGCTTGAGCCCAAACATCACTGGCTTAAACCCAAGGTCGCTGGCTGGAGCAAGGGGTCACGTGTTCTGCTGTAGTGCCCCGGTCAAAGCACATATGAGAAAGCAATGAATGAACAACTCAGGTGCCACAACAAAGAATTGATGCTTCTAATCTCTCTCCCTTCCTGCCTGTCTGTCCTTTTCCCTTCTCTATGTCTCTGTCAAAAAAAAAGAAGAAAGAAAGTCATGAGATATTTAAGAACATCAGAGGCTTTTGAGGCATCCTGAAAGAAATAGGAAAAAAAGCCTGTTTAATTTGGTTAGACAATAAACAAATGTATTTGTGCATTAGGTGATCTTGTGTGGTGCAGTCTTGCTGACGTCTAGAACGAGTGTTGGGTTGCTCCTGAGCCTAGAGGGCCGGGCTGGGGAAGAAGAGCAGCCCTGAAGACCTTGGAGCTCGGACGGGGCAGTGGGAGCAGGAGGGGTGGAGTGAGGCGGGGAAGGCAGTAGGGAAGGAGAACCTCTCTCTGCTTCTCCACCTGGGCTTGTAACTCCGGAACTGACCAAATACGGAGCATACAGAAATACCAATAATTTCTTTCCCAGAAATAAAACACTTCTTAATAATAATTGTCTTTGATCGTTATAAATGAACAGAAAAGGACCCTTGATGGTGGTGGCATTTTTATCTGAAGCCATATTCGTCTGGTTTCAGAGACACTGGATGAGGATGCCACAGTGCGTATTGGGTGTCCTCTCAAAAGCTGGTTGTTCCCTGAACTGTCCAGCCCAGACTTCTGTCCTGGCTGCCCTGAGCCACCTGACGCCTGCTCCTGCCAGACTGGTGTGACAAGCAAAGCGGGCTCGGTGTCAAGGTGTAAAGACTTTGATCGTTTTCCCGTGGATATCTGTCTAGGAAGGCAGGAGGGAAAGAGACCAAGAAAGACAGACTTCCCCACTGGAAATAACTACGTGTTTCCTGTAGTCCTGCCAGGAACGCTGGCTTGCACATGCTCTGCTTCAGCCGCTGACTGCCCAGGGCGGACTGTGCACGGCTGCTGTGGTCCTGATTCCCTCCTGGGGTGTCAGCGTGGGCTAAACTCTAGTGCCTCCCCACGGGGAGCCCAGTGATGACAGATGTGGGCAAAGGGCTCGACATTCACAGAGCTAAGAGGTCCGGTGCTACATCACTTAAAAAAACACTGCATTATTAGTCAGGACACCTGGGTTCTTTCTAGATGTGATGCTGACATGACTTGAACTAGCCGCGCAAGCCCCTATGCCATTTATCTTGCCTCTCATGATGTCAGTTACACGAGGCATTCACTTAAACATATGTACTGAGTAACCGCAATATGTAGGCACATGGGGGAGGAGGGTCTGAGGGGTCCCAATAGTGACCAAGATATTTTTCCACATCTGTGGATGATCGAGAGAGAATAGTACTTTTTTGTATAAGTAGGTATAATAAAAGGCAGAATGTTGGAAATGCCTTCAGGGAAAGACAAGGAAGTCACTGTGGAAGTTCCATGGATTGGAAAGGTGGATAGAGACAGAGACAGCAGGAGATACCCCTCTGGGCGGAGGCGGTGAAGACAGGAGCCCCTGAAGGAGGCAGCGTTCCAGTGGGATCTCGCAGGATGGTGCGATTTGCACCTACAAGGACAGGAAGATGTCATTGTTTCGATGGGGAGTGTAGTAAAACACCGACTTTTGTACATTTCAATGTTTTTCAGCTCTTTCTCTTGCTTTTTACTGCTGCCAAATTTTATTTCAAGCCCTCCTCACTCCACACCAAGGTTGTCACAAGAAGCTCTGGCCCCAGTCTGGTCCATTCCCAGCTGCCAGAGATCTTTCCAGTACATCTCTGATGTGTTAGTCCCTGGCTCCCTGGCTGAATGTCCTCCTGGATCCCTGTCCCCAGACGATGGGTCCCAAATATGCAGCCAGGTAGACATGGCCCTTCACGATGGGCCCTTTCTTTCCCCTCTAACTTAATATTGCATCATCCCTTCCCCGGGAGCTGAATCATATCCCAAACTGTTTAAAGCTCCCCAAATATATGTATGCCATACTGTTTCCACAGTTTACTAATTTAATTTAATTTGCCCTTAGGATGCTCTTCTATTTGTCTGGGGTGCTTTCTTCCCCTTTCTCTACCTGTGAGCTCCTGGCTATTCTCTCTTTACACCTGGGCACTTCCTGCCCTGGCCGGGTTGCTCAATGAATAAGGCATTGTTCTGACTCGCCAAGATCACGGATTCGATCCTGTGGGTCAGGGCACGTACAAAAAACAATTAATGAGTGCACAACTAAATGGAACAACCAAGCGGAACAACGGGTTGATGCTTCTCTCTCTCTCTCTCTCTCTCTCTCTCTCTTTCCTTCCCCCCACCCCCCACTTTCTTAAATCACTGGGAAAATTAAAACCTAACAAATAAAAACTGCACTTCCTGTGTGAGGTCACCCTCACATCCTCAGGCTGAGCACCTTGTTGATGTTCATTTCTCCGCTGAAAGGACAGGTCCTTGAGGGTAGAAGTTCTATCATACTCACGTTTTCATTGCCAGACTTCAGCCTCCTATTATAGAGAATATTTAATAAGGATTTGTTAAGCGAAAGAAAGAATGAAGGTATGTTTGCATTCCACTTAGGCTAATGTTCCAGGGCATTTTAGAAGAGTATTCTTACAGATTGGAGGTCAGACCATTGGAAGATGTTTAGAGCTAGACAGGGATGTTTCCATTTTAGCTAACAGACATCTTTATTATGTGGGACTTGGACCATGAAGTTATTCCTCTTCCCTTCTGCGCTAAAATTCTGTGAATCTATGAACGTAGCTACTGTATTTTCTTTTCTTTACATTTCAAGTGTTCCTGAAATGAAAGGAAAATGTGCCTTTTTTTTTTGGCCTCCATGTGCAGGGAAGATGTGTTTTCCCTCAAAAGTATACTTTAGCGGAGTTATGGGCCTTCCCTTGCTCAAGAATTTTTATTTTGTTTTTGTTTTACTTTGCAAAAATCAAAGGAAAGATGTCTGAGAATTTGGAAGAAAACTAACTTATTGCCTACAGATATTTCCCTAAATGGCCCCTCAGTGAGCCTGCCTCGCTGTGTCCTGTGCTCCTTCATCACAAGCGTGGTGAGGCTGGGTTTGAGGAATTTCAGGCCCATTAAACACATCCGTCCCTTTAATCCAAAGGTGCCCGCACTGATGGTGTCCATTCATGTTATCACTTGAGTTTACACTGTGATTTCTGTTCTTTTTTTTTTTTTAATTTATTGAATTCATTGGGGTGACACTGGTTAATAAAATTATATAGGTCTCAGGTGTACAATTCCATAACACAGCATCTGTATGTTGTCCTGTGTGCTCACCAGCCCAAGTCAGGTCTCCCTCCATCTCCCTGATTTCCCCCTTTCCCTCTCGTCATCCCCATACTGTTGTCTTTGTCTGGGAGGGATTTATTTTTCTTAATCCTTCACCTTTTTTACCCAGCCTCAACCCCCATCCTTTCTGACAGCTGTCAATCTGGACTTTGTATCTAATTTCTAAGTTTTAAACAAGCCTATTTTCAACAATAGTTAGCCCTGGAAATGTCAAATTGTCTACTGGTTCAGAAATGAAAATACTCAAGACTAAATGACCCAAGTTAAAAACTAATTCTGAATGACTAGAGTTAAGCTCGGGGGATGTAAAGCTGATTTTTAAATTATTATTTCATTAGGAAAAATAGGATCTTCGTTGGAATTGAAGACGTTGATTAACAAGTTTGTTGAGTGCTTTCTCTCGAGGCATGTATAGTGGGGCATGCATAGATATAGCTAGCTCCATTAAACGTTTATTTTGTGGTGACATGAGTAGCTCCTTCCTACAGTTGGACCTACCAGAAGGCGTGACTGCATCTTTAGGGACTTGTCCATTGTGGAGTCTACAAAAAGGGAGAAGAGGGCATGGCCAGTTAATTTATTTCCCAAAAGAATAAGGGTGGGGAGGGATGCCTTATAAAATCTAGGTGCCCAGTGCCTGAGCATGTCTTAAATACATTTTTTTCTAAATTAAGGCAACTAAAATGAAACAGATTAGTTTGTCATCCAGACTTGAAATGAAATTTAGCCATTTGTTTATTTATTCATCCATTCATTCATTTAGCACATATTTTTGAGCACTTGCCGTGTCCCAAACTTAGTCCTAAGAACTGGGGGTACAGAAGTCTGTAAGTTGGCCTTACAGAACTCATATGCTGAGAGAGGTCACTAATAGTGAGGATCTGCTGTCTTTGTAGAGGTGGCGATACTTCTCGCAAACCCAGCCTTGGCATTTTTCATTAATTTCTGTCACTGGTGTTACGTTGTTCCAAATAATGACTGCATTATGAGATAACCGGCAAGTTAGCTTTGTAAGGGACCCAGAGACCACTTAATTTAATGGCCTCATCTTACAAAGAACTCAGAAGGTTTAAGTGACTTGCAGATCCCAAGTCTCATTCTTTTTTTTCCAGAGTATTAGTATGAAAATTCTCAAACACACACAAAACTGAAAGAATTTAGACTGAATACCCATATGGCCAGCCCTAAAATTCTACTATTATGCATATGAGTGTGTGTATACATTTTTAATAAAGTTCTCTTGGGCTTTGCTGATTATTGATCTCGTTTTTACATTGGAAAATTATTTATGGCACACTAAAGGGAGTGGGTTTACATTTATAGTTAAAGTCAGTTAATATTTTTTTTATTTTATTAACAAAACAAAAGCAAACTCAAGGTCAGAGAAAGTAGAAATCTAAGCAGTCTTAGATTTGTAATAAATATTTCAATTTAATATTTAATATTGGACTTAGTTGAATATTTGACCAACTCTTTTATACAAGTAAAAGGCGACTTAGTTGAATATTTGACCAACTCTTTTACGCAAGTAAAAGGCTGGCTGGTTTTGGAAATATATAACTGAAGTCATGGTCACCAGTTTTAGTCTTAACCATCTATGCAAAGAGAAGAGAAATCCAAGCATTGAATTGTAGTTAAATATATATAACTATAAAAATTTAGTGTCAAAAACTGATACTCGAACTAAGTCCTGCATGGGAATATTTGTACGATTGATCCTTAATTTATAAGATTTGTGCTTAACACCTTTCTCACATTTCACATGATTTTATATACTGAGTAGACCAGTTCTGTGGTGATGGGAAACTGTAATTTGGAGGAGTGGTAGAGAGAGACTACGGGGCTCAATACCAAAGACCTTGAATCTGCGGACTTTGACTTCGTCACATGAATGACTAAGAATTGATGAGTGATTATGAATAGAAGAGCTGCCATCCGTCACTAGTCACTGTGCTTTCTAAGTTGTATGCTGGTGATACGATACCTGAGGAAGATAAAGCTGGTGGTTGTGTAGAGCATGAACTGGACAGGAGGCCTTTAGTTAGTGAGGGAAGTCAATTAGGAGGAACTCACAGGTGCCCTGGTGTCAGATGGTAAGGTTAGCACCTGAGTGATAGAATAGAGGGGGTGAATCTAAGAGGAATTGTATTGTAAAGTGGTGTGTGTGTGTGTGTGTGTGTGTGTGTGTGTGTGTGTATGTGTGTGTGTGTAGTAGACATGTGAGAAGCCAGGGAAAGGGGAAGAAAGATACAACCAGTGGTGGGCTTGAGCTGGCTGGCACCTGCTCAGGAGAGCAGATGACATGCTTCTCTTCGTACACCATCTTCAATGACAGCACACTTGCAGTTTGAAATCAGCGATAGTAGAAGTATTTACACCTCCAGTAGAGGCAAGCACTACAAGTCAGGACATTTTTCTTCTGGGAGGCCAGTTTACTGTCACACCATGAGGTGAACCGAGAATTTTAAATTTTGGTTACTGTTAATAGAGATTTTGGAGAAGATACTGAGTTTGGTTTTGGACCATCTGAAATTGTAGCAAGAACCGGGAACAGTCTGACAAAGTGGTAGATTCCATCTATAAATGCTATTCACTATCCTTTGGGTAGAGACTATGGAAATGTCATTCAATGAATTACTCTTAGTGTACTGTCTCAGAATTAAAACAATGAAATCCTTCTGAAGATACATGTTTTGCATTATAAGTGTAATTTCATTTCAGAAACATCAAAAACACCATTGTTTTTCAGTAAAACGTTTTACGGTTATAGTAGTTACTTATGGGTCAAAGAGTAGCTAAGCCACAAAACGAAATAATCATTCAGCTGAGAATTCATGTCCACAGGAGCTCCCGTTATCGGGGAATCGTGTGCTATTTTACTCTGGACAGGTACACAGTGAGGTTGTACGGTTTCCTAGCCCTCATCTCTTGTTTGGACTCCTATATTGGAAGATCTTTCCCTTCCTTCCAGAACTATTCTTTAAAATATAGAAACAGTTTAGCTCCTTAGCAGAGATTTGTGAAATAAATTATGAAACATCAGTAAAGTACGATTCATAGGCTGGTATTCAGTGTGGAAAGATATGAATGGCCTATTCAGTGAAACAGTGTGTTATAAAGCAGTGTTGCTTCATGGTGCCAGTTTTGTAAATAAAACACTGTGTTGAGGGTACTGTGCTAAGTGAAATAAGCCAGTCAGAGAAAGACAAGTACCACATGATTTCTCTCATTTGTGGAATCTGATGAACAAAATGAGTAAACAAACAAAATAGAAATGGACTCATAGATACAGAGAACAGACTGACAACTGTTGGAGGGGAAGAGGGTTGGGCAGCTGGGTGGAAAAGGTGAAGGAATAAAGCAGTATAAATTGGTAGTTGCAGATAGCCACAGGCACGTAGATTACAGCATAAGGAATATAGTCAATAATGTCGAGATAACTATGTATGGGCCAGGGGTACCTGAAGCAGTGTGGGTGGGAGCCACTCTGTAACATATGTGATTTTCTTACCCTTTTGCTATACATCTGAAACTAATACAGACTACCATATTTCCCCATGTATAAGGTGCACCATTTGTCAAAAAATTTAGTGTCTAAAAACTGGGTGCGTCTTAGTGTCTAAAAACTGGTTGTAGATTTTTTAACTTGCATTTCCCACTTTTTTGACAGTAATGAAGAGTTGTATGAATTTTATAATGAATAAACCTTGAGTTCAATAACTTTATGTAATACATTTTTTTTCAAATTTTGGGCCCCAAAATTAGGGTGCGTCTCATATTTGGGAGCGTCTTATACATGGGGAAATATAGTAATATTGAATGTAAAGTGTAATTGAAAAAAAATCTGAAATAAAAAGAACATACTATGTCTATACACTAAAAGTTTGGAGGAGCCCAATGTTTGAAAGAGCTATTTCTGCCTGGTGGGATTACAGGTTGCTGTTTGTTTATCCCTGTTGTTGTGTGTCTGTTTTTGCTGCAGAATTTCTAAAGCTAAGAAAACATCTTAATAAACTAAGATGCACTGTGTGCAGTGTCACCAGTAACCTGACCATTTAAAATCTTACAGGGTGTTCCTGGAGCAAAGGGAGAGCGAGGAGAACGAGTAAGTCTCCTGTCTGACCTGCTACCTGCACAGCTTTCGTGGCGTAAGCCTGACAAAGCGTCCCCAGTGACTGTCAGGATCACTCATTGCTCTTAAACCATTATTTCTCTCCCCACTCCCTCTTCAACCCATTTGACCATGAGCCCATCTGCAAGTGATAAAACACCTTGTGGGCTGGAAGTCAGGAGACCTGGTTACTAGTTGCAGACTCGCTACCATCCAGCTAGATGGCCTTCGGTCCATTTCTCTAAGGAAAAATAGAATTAAATTCATCTAACTCACAAAGTGAATTTGACAAAGAAATTATGTAGTGGATGGGAAAAGACTTTGGAAAAATAAAAGCTCTATACAAAGACCAAGGCATAAAATGGGACTCATGTTTTTCCAAGATTGGTGCCGAGAGAGACAGTGGCAGGCAGAGACTCAAAGAACTGGCTGTAGAATTGAAACTAGCTTCCTTTAGGGCCGTATCTCTCCTTTGAGGAATTGCATGGCTGCTAATGTAATTGTGCTGTTGGCTGTCGTAGAAACAGACGTGACCCTGGGCCCATCCAATTACCTTTGTGAAACTTTGGGCAATGTGTTTAACTCTGTTTGTCTATAAAATGGGTTTAACACCTTTCCTCTGAGTTGTTATTCGTCTTAAGTAAGCTACTTCTTGAGAAAGTGCTGCATTTTTTTATAAGCTCCAAAGAGCTATAAATGAGGCATTAAATATACATAAGGTTTTGTTTCTAAACTTTTAAGTTTTTTAGAATCTGGGACCAGAAATGTCAACTTGAGCTTTTTAAAAAAGGTTCCCAGGAACCTGACCCCAGGAATGTCAAATTGCTTCTTTCTTCTCTGCGTGTACTATGGTGGTCAACCCTACCTGTTGCTTAGAGCCAAAAAGCCCCGGTGGGAAGAGTTGGGCAGGTCAGATCTCCATCTGGAAGTCTTGTCATGTGGCTGGGCTGTGGCTGAGAGTCAGGAGTCTGCTCTTCTTTCTCTCCAGGGTGACCTGCAGTCTCAGGCCATGGTGAGAGCAGTGGCGCGTCAGGTGTGCGAACAGCTCATCCAGAGTAAGTGCATTCTGGTTATGGATGTCTTTTGTCACTGGTCCTAATAGGGATTTGCCTTTCCCATGAGCATAATGACGAAGGAAAAAAGCTCTAAATTTATGTCTGTGCAGACACATAAGCTTTATAGATTACCATCACTAAGGCATCTAGGTGGTCAATGTAGATTACCCCAGGGTCTACCTCGATGGAACAGACACCAAATTCCTCTCCGTCATACGTCCAAGAGCTCTCTTTGTCCAGATAGATTGAACGTGACTGCCCAGACCAAATCTTTGATTCCTTCCTCATCTTCCCAAATGGATGGATTTTTCCCCCTGAGTACTCGGCACATGAAAGCTGCCAAGCGAGGCATCAGCCGCTACTTTAAGAAAGATGACTCGGGAAAACCTAACATAAGGTAGGGTATCTAGTAGTGAGGTTCCGGATCCTGGCAGCATCGCAGGCTCATCTCACCGTAAAATATTACATAAACTTATTGAACTTATTTTGCTGTTAACACATGTGCCTAAGTCCCATTTTTTGGTGATTCTTGTTCAGTAGCTCTGGGTTGGGACTCCACACAGGTGGGTTTACAAAGCCTCTCAGGTGGGTCTGATCACCACGGCCCCGTGTTCTCAGTTGATCTAACTAGATTTTATAATTCACAGTTCAGAGCGTATTTTGCTATTATACTGTGGTATTTGATTTAGAAAGACTCCTAAGACTTTGTATTTAAATTTCCAGTAAAAGTGTTCACATGTCTGCCTTAAAAAAAAATGACTCACAGTATTGATTCCTATGAACTCATTACATTTAACCAATGCCTCCTTCCTATCCATTTCCTGTGGTTAGCCCAGAGTCTTCTCCTTTATTCTTTAAGATTTATGCCAAGCCTGGCCAGGCGGTGGTGCAGTAGATGGAGCATCAGAGTAGGATGCGGAGGACCCAGATTTGAGACCCTGAGGTCGCCAGCTTGAGTGCGGACTCATCTGGTTTGAGCAAAAAGCTCACCAGCTTGGACCCAAGGTTGCTGGCTTGAGCAAGGGGTTCCTCGGTCTGCTATAGCCCCCTGGTCAAGGCACATAAGAGAAAGCAATCAATGAACAACTAAAGTACCACAATGAAAAATTGATGATTGAAGCTTCTCATCTCTCTCCGTTCCTGTCTGTCCCTATCTATCCCTCTCTCTGACTCTCTCTCTGTCTCTGTTAAAAAAAAAAAAAAAAAAAAAAGATTTATGCTAATAGACACAAACACACAGATAATCTTCATGAGCCATTTGATAGATTCTTATGCTTTGTGCCCAAAATTAGGCTGGAACACACGTGGCGTGACACCTGCCCCATTTTTTCACTTTACACCTGAACTTTTCCAGTCCAGGATTTCAGTGACTGACTCCTGCTCATTCGTTCAGTACCCATCCATTTCTCAATTTTCGTCCTGTCCACTGACTGACTTTTGTCCAGTAATTTAACTGGACAACTGGATGGCCCTTCTCCTTGCCAACTAGTTCAGTTCCAGGCAGCTCTGAGGCCCAGTAGAGGTGAAATACCGTATTTCCCCATGTGTAAGATGTTCCCATGTACAAGACACACATTAACTTTGGGGCCCGATATTTGAGAAAAAAAAATTACATAAACTTACTGAACTCAAGTTTTATTTATCTACAACAAGGAGCGCAAAAATAAGCATGTAAAAAGCAGGAAATGCAAGTAAAAAAAAACTACAACCACCGTATAAGACGCACCCAGTTTTTAGACCCACAATTTTTTGAAAAAAGAAGCATCTTATATATACATGGGGAAATACGGCATTCCTCTCACACCCTGCCAGCTCAGGCCTCTGCTGTCAAGCCCTCCACCCCTCAGTGTCCCCTCCCTCCAGGCCTGACATCACCTGAGTGGCTGCCTTAAGTGATATTTCATTTAACCAGGGAAGTTTGGGAGTCCTGTAAATGTCCAAGAAGGCCCTAGCGTCAGGGTCCAATACTGATATGTAAAAACCAGCTCTCCCCCAGGGAAGGCATAGAAAAAGGTCTGCAAGAGCTTGGGAGAGGTTTCATCACGACAGAAATCTCAGGGCAAATGAGTTCACAGCTACCGTCTTCAGGCACAGTGCCAATGCTCCCTACATTTTAACTTTATTTCGTTTTATATTATATTGCCCAAACTGAAGGTGTGGGAGAGAGAAAATTTACCAGTTAAATAAAACTGTTCAAGTTGAATGCCAAAATCAGATCTTTTAAAACACAACAAATTATCAAAGAGAAATTGAACAGGAGGGAGAATGTGTCAAAGCTGACGTGTAGCTTGGATCACTTTTGTAGGGTTCCCATTCCAAGTATTCGGTGTAAAGGAGCAGGTCATTATTTTAAGGGTACCTAAGGGTTAAAGCCTAATATGACTCACTGGCCGGAATATGTAGAGCATTTCACAGTAGTGGCTGTCTTGTTCCACTGTAGAAGAAAACATCTTGGATAAATATGTGATTGTTTAAAACATGCACTGAGAAAGGAGCGCTTAGAATTGAGTGTTTCCCCCTCAGGAATTCTCAGATTCTCGTGAATGACCTGTGGGAAGTGGAAGCCAGCCAGGGGTCCTGCAGGAACACTGGGATAGGCCTGTGAGAGGAGAAGGCCCTGCCTGTCGATGCAGTTGTGAGAGAGAAAGAGGGAAGGGGTTGTCGAGTGAGACCCAGCCTACCCAGGGGCTGTGTGTCTGTGCTATTCCAGCTTCCTCTGCACGTTCATCCCAGAGAACTTGCTTCATCAGTTAGTGTTGAATTCTTCACAGACTCAGTTATCTGGGGGTTTTTTGTCCAGAGCTGATCAGAACAATTACGCTAGGGAAGGTGATAAGGGAAACTGGGAGGCCAAAGTGGTGACAGCGAGAGAAGTGACAGGGGACATCCCCTCGTCAAAGGAGGAGATGCAGAAACATCTGACCCCACTCAACATGTATGGGCATGCCTCCTGAGAGCCCCAAGTCACCAGGGAGCCAGTGGTCCAATGTGTAAGAATGCTTGAATATATTTAAGAAACAATCCCTCTGACAGTGGTTACTATTCTTTATTAAGTTTGAATGTTTGAAACGGGATAAGTGATAGTTATCTAGAACATTCATTTATGGGGGGAAAGCTTGCCCCCATGATGCTAGAAAACAGAGGCATTATGGTATCAAGCACGTTATTAATCTATACTTCTAATTATTAAAATACAACCTTCCAGGCATAACTGAGTTAAGCGACTATGAGAGAGAAAGCCAGATTTTTTTTTTTTTTAATAAAGCTAGTGGGAGTTTCCTGCAGCTGGGACCCAAGTAAGATTCCTGTAAAAACCCTTGGCAATAAAGAGATGAGTTGAAACAAGACTTGTCTGAGGATTGTGAGCAAGTGGGTGGGACAGACTTTGTAGGCTGGGGGAAAGACAACTTGGGGGACATTTCTGGAGAAAAGGGGCAGCTGGGTGAGGATTTAGGGGGTCAAATACAAGCTGGGGGGTGAAGACAAAATTTATGACTTCTGTTCAAATGGTGTTTACTGAGATGCCGATGTGAGCTGTGGAATTCCAAGCACATGAGATGCAACTTGAACGCGGACCAGCAGTTAAGATTGTCCAAAGTAAAATGTAAAACTCTTTAAATTGCAAATCAACATATTTCAGAGGGGTGTGCTTCCTTTCCCCCTTTGGTGGGACTCGAACAGAATTGTTCGGCGCCTCGACAAGTCACACCACCTTTTGTTTGTGTGACAGTGGACTGAAAGCTGTCTCTGTCCCTCCTGTCTCAGGTCACATGGCCAGGTACACAGCCATCCTCAATCAGATTCCCAGCCACTCCTCATCGATCCGGACCATCCAGGGTCCCCCCGGGGAGCCAGGGAGGCCGGGCTCACCTGGAGCCCCCGGCGAACAAGGACCCCCGGGATCGCCGGGCTTCCCGGGAAATGCAGGTGTGCCGGGGACCCCAGGAGAACGAGGTAAGCTGGGCCACTCCCCACCCTGAGGGCGTCAGGCAGAGGCTCACAGCGGTGCGAGTACCATGATAACGTCTGAAACAATTGACCTAAGTTCATCTTCCCCCATTTACCCGGCAGCTTCTCAGGCTTCCCCAAGACTGAGAACACTGAATAATCTCTGAAGTGTTTCTCAAAAGCCACATCTGCTTATGTGAGAAAAGAGGGTCAGACCCCAACTCACTTCTAAGAGGCTTTTGTGTTAATGAGAGAATGATGTCCCCTCTGGACGTATGTGGCATCACGGATACATCGTGGAGAGCAGGGAGCTCACTTCTCAGGCCTGGTGCTTTTCCTGCGCAGTGCCCGCTCTAGGTGACAGTCAGTGGCAGCCCTGAAAGAGAGTCGTGAGTCACATTGTCATACGAGTCACATATGCCTGGGCGGAGCATGCCAGCTCTACACTTCAAAGTAAATGCTGTTGATGGCTCATCTTCCCATAATATGAGACAGCATTTTATTTAATAACTTCATGGGTCAATGTTTTATATTTTCTACTAAAGTGGGGTTTTTTATTTTTAAAAAAAATTGAATTGTACTGGGGTGACGACGGTGAACGTAATTGTACAGGTTGCAGGAGCCCGATTCTCTAACACAGGGGTCCCCAAACTACGGCCCGCAGGCCGCATGTGGCCCCCTGAGGCCATTTATCCGGCCCCTGCTGCACTTCCGGAAGGGGCACCTCTTTCATTGGTGGTCAGTGAGAGGAGCACTGTATGTGGCAGCACCGCAAAGCGCGGCGTCACTCACGTACAGTACTACTTGCAGTGACATGAGACGCAGGCGTCACGGCTCTAGAAGTGCATATCACTTGTTATGGCTAGCAGTGACAAATATGGAACCGGACATTGACCATCTCATTAGCCAAAAGCAGGCCCATAGTTTCCATTGAAATATTGGTCAGTTTGTTGATTTAAATTTACTTGTTCTTTATTTTAAATATTGTATTTGTTCCCGTTTTGTTTTTTTACTTTAAAATAAGATATGTGCAGTGTGCATAGGGATTTGTTCATAGTTCTTTTTATAGTCCAGCCCTCCAACGGTCTGAGGGACAGTGAACTGGCCCCCTGTGTAAAAAGTTTGGGGACCCCTGCTCTAACACATCTCTGTACACTGTGCAGTATAGTTACCCCCGCTCCGGGCTTGGTCCTTTTCCATTGCCATTAACTCCCCACACCCTCCTCCCCTCCCCCGACCCCCACTGGAAGTCACCACACTGTTGTCCATGTCCATGAATTGTTGTCTTTTTGTCCTTTTATCTTGCTTTATTCCCCTAAATTTTTTTTTTAAAAAGAGATACTACTTTAGCCTTTTCTTTCTATCCTGTACAGGTCTTAATAGCATTGTATAATACAATAATAAGATCAAAGCCATGTGGGAAATTGGGGCTAGATATTAACCACAAAAAGTGATGGGAAACGAAACTACTGATAAAAGCATTTTCTAAGACACAATTCATAGAATGTAGATCTGGGCAAAAACTAATTATCTGTCTGCTCTGGGGCCATGTTGCTCTTGTGAGAGGGGTAGGATATATTCCTTTTCTAAAATCTGGTATGTAAAATATAGGTTACAGAAATACTATTTCAGTTCATTCTTGACTCATGCCAACAGGCGAAGGGCATTTCTGTGTCTGCACTTTTATACCCATTGTTCCCCTTTGGAAACATTCTTTCCATTTTATGTCTTCTGTATGTCTTACACTGAGTTCAAGGTTCAGCTTAACCCCTGACTCATGCATGACATTGGCTTGATCACCCTATACCGCAAGTATCTCCACCTCCTGACCCTCTGACCATCTCTCCCACCTAATTTAGCATCCAGCAGGTATCAGTGGGCTTCCAGATTTCTGGGGGTGGGATCAGGTGTGAATTGCTTTGCACATAACAAGTACTCACTAGATAATTGTTGCTTTGACTTGGAAGAGGTTTCATTAAGACAAAAATCTCATCCATGTCAACACAATAATTTAAAAATTAAAATTGAAAACACCTTTTGGGGTGTATATTGAATAGGACAGTTGAAACCATGTCAACACAATACTTTAAAAATAAAAATTTTTTTTAAACTTCTGGGGTTGTATATTAAATGAGACACTTGAAACCATGTCAACACAATAATTTTAAAATAAAAATGAAAAGAAAGCAAAAATCTCAGGGCAAATGCTTTTCCTTTCTTAAGAGTTTTCCTGTGTAAGGGCCCTAAATCAGCAAATGTAGAGATGGGCACAATTTCTTCACAGAACACCAAAGATCTAGCAGCCAGGAGGGAGGCCAGCTCTGGGAGCAGGGCACCCTCGAATGCTGCTGGTGATGGACCAGCTGTGACTCAGGGAGCACAGAGCCAGCACCTGAGTCATTCTCAACAAATCACAAGTTGTCTTTGTTCTATTTGGAAGGCCCATCATTGCTCTTGCCAGGCTGAGTCTTTCTTGTTCTGCAAGAGTGCTTGTAGGCTTAGACCAGGGGAAAATCACCCAGGAGTTCTTAGGCAGTGGCCCAGGCAACCCTTGAAATATGAATTTCCATGGTATAATTTTCTTACCTACATATAGTTTATAGATATAGATATAGATATTACCAAAGAACACAGTAGATAAGCATTATCCTAATCCACAAACACAGGCAGGATGGCAGTGGGACAGAATGTGAGATGCCCTTTGAGCACGAGGGAAGGTGATATTCCTTGATCACCAACTGAAGGGTGTGGCTTTGGGTTTAAGGTTGGGATTTATAGGCCAATGCCCCAAAAATACAGGAACAGAAGAAGCATCCAGTTAAAGATTTTCATGCTGAAATTGTAGACCTATAACAGCTGGAATTCATTGCTGGCTTATTTGGTACAATAAATCAGCAACCATTTATTGGATGCAATGTTGATGCAAGACTTGTGGCTTGGCAATGTGCGAGATAATCCTATAATGATGGCTTTCCCATTCAGGCACCAAATGTATCGGCCAGTATTCTGCTCAGTCCTATATACGCACGTTCTCATTTGGGTAAAACACCAGATGTGGTTTGGATAAGGAAGATGAAGTGATATTGAATGTACAAACCAGGAGATGATACAGGCTAACGGATAGATAAAAGATGCTGCCCTGGCTGGATAGCTCTGTTGGTTACAGCATCAGCCCGAAGTGCAGAGGTTGCAGGTTCAATCCTTGGTCAGGGCACATACCAGGAACACATTGATGTTCCTGCCTCTCTCTCTCTCTCTCTCTCTGTTCTTCTCTCTTGCTAAAATCAATAAAAAATAAAAATTTAAAAGAAAGAAAGTAAATGCTGTCAGACTTTAGAGGAAGACATCACATGACCTTTGATGCAAGGGTGCTAGCATTTATCAAGTAACTATTTGATAATCTATCAGTTGCTTAGCACATCATTAATGCTCATCAAAATCTGATGCGATCATCGCCCCCTAGTGGGCATGCTGGGTGGGTCCCGGTAGAGGCGCATGCGGGAGCCTGTCTCTCTGCCTCCTCACTTCTCACTTAAGAAAAATTTTAAAAACAAATCTAATGCCATCAGTGTTAGTCCCATTTTTAGGTGAGGAAGCTAAAGGATCAACTGATGGTCAGTTGTCCAAGGTCACTTAGCTGACCAATAGGAGACCAGAATTTAAATCCAGATCTGTGTGATTCTAGTATCTGTACTTGCTCCATTTTGCCCTGTTGCTACCTGTGAATTTACTGTTTACTACGTTTCACAGATGAGAGGCCAGAACTGTGCAGCGTCTGGCAAACCCTGTTTCAACTTGGCTACTAATACCATATTTCAAAACGCATGAACTGCGGGACTGATCAGAGTGTCATTGTGGGCTCTGGCTGTGCTGTTTGCAAGCTCTTTGTGTAGTTTGTCCTGCTGTGTTTGGGTCGCCTTGGGGCATCCGTGGCCTGGTGAATGACCTGCTTGAAGATGATCTGTTGGATAAATAGGAATGGAATTAAAACATTCCCTATAGTTACACATTTGGGCACTTGACTATTCTTCTAAGATTGTAGCACGTGCTCAGGCTATATAAGGGTCCATGTAGGGAAATTCCCTATGGGGAAACTGGTCATGGGTCTAACAATTTAGGGTATACTTATAGAAGTTATATTTCTGTTCTAATATTGCACCCTGGGGGCAAGTAGGGGAGAAACCTGGAAGAAGGCAATTCAGTCTTGTTTTACTTCTGATATCTTAGAAGAGAAACCATTTATGAGACTGCCTTAGTCAGAGACACCATGATGGGTAGAAAGCATGGGGTTTGAGGCATCAATCATATACAGGTTAGGCCAGGGGTCCCCAAACTTTTTACACAGGGGGCCAGTTCACTGACCCTCAGACTATTGGAGGGCCAGACTCTAAAAAAAACTATGAACAAATCCCTATGCACACTGCACATATCTTATTTTAAAGTAAAAAAACAAAACAGGAACAAATACAATATTTAAAATAAAGAACAAGTAAATTTAAATCAACAAACTAACCAGTATTTCAATGGGAACTATAGGCCTGCTTTTGGCTAATGAGATGGCCAATGTCTGGTTCCATATTTGTCACTGTAGCCATAACAAGTGATATGACACACTTCCGGAGCCATGACGCGTGCGTCCGGTGTCACCGGAAGTAGTACTGTATGTGAGTGACGCCGTGCTTTGCCTGCGTCTCACTGACCACCAATGAAAGAGGTGCCCCTTCCAGAAGTGCACAGGGGGCTGGATAAATGGCCTCAGGGGGCCACATGTGGCCTGCGGGCCGTAGTTTGGGGACCCCTGGGTTAGGATGTTAGCTTTGCCACTTGTTAGCTATGTCGTTTTGGCTCCTTGACTTTATATCTTAAATTTTTTGAGATCTTCTTTTATTTATCTAATCAGCATTTACTGAGCATCTACTACATGCCAGGTATAGTGATGGATATTAAGGTAATAGTATAAATAGGACATATATATCCTGCCTTTCATGTACCCAGCATAGAGACAGGTATTAACAAAAAATACATGAATGGTTTAATATCAGTTGTTATAAGTGCTATGAACAAATGCAGGATGCTGTATAAGCATAAAAGAGGAAAATCTGATAGTCTGTTGATGCTTTAGCTGAGCGAGTTTGGGAGTATGGCATATAAATGAGTTAGAGGAGACCATCCTAGGCAGAGGTAGCAATAGCATGTGCAAAGGTCCTGAGATGGGAAAGGGCTTGAAACCTTTAAAGCCAGGTTCTCAACCCTACCAAATATATTGTTTCCTTTCTGTAACAAATAATTTGCAACATCTCTTCCACTGCTCTAAAATAAAATTCATAGATAATCAATATAACCTATCTTTACACATAATTTTAAAAACTAGAATACCCTCTAGTGTAATATAAAACAGTAAAAGGGAAGTAATTTATAGTCTAATAATTGATTCTAATGTGCAAATACTCAGCATGACTATACTGGAAGCATAATGAAGAAGTCAGAATGTACTTATATGTAAGAATTACTGAGAATGCAACAGCTACCAAATCAGTCTGATATCATTGAGCTTTATCAACTACTTAGTCTTTCTACCTTTGTCTCTATGGTGTTCATGGTGAAGATCCACTAACAGCAAACACATCATTGGCGTTATGCAAATAAATGTAGATTATCTTCTCCTGTGATGGATGAAGGCACATGTTACTGGGTTAACACATCTGTTGGTTTTTCATTATATTCCTTTTTCCTACCAAGGCCTTCTGCAGAGAAGCCTTCTAATACTGACCGTCCCCTAAAACCAATGGAGGGTGGCAGTGTCTTTTTATGTCCAGACCTGTAAAAAGTTGAGTGAAAATGACTGGGAGGGGTCATTCCAACGACTTTCCTGTTGGAACTCATTGTTTCCTATATATGTCATTGATACTTTACGTTTACTCTGTCGATTCAACTATTTTGGGTGCTAAGCGTGCTAGTCGCTCCAGTATTATTATTGAGGATAAAAATAATTGTGTTGAAATGTCATCTTAAATCAAGAGAAAATGTCAGATTTTGTTAGCTGCACATATTAGCTTTATTGTTGTTCGTTAAGGATAAAATCACTGAAGGGCTTTGGACACTGGAAAATTATTTCCCTTGAGCTTTTCCTGCTGTAGATGACCAAATTTCTAATGATTGAGTAAATAAAGATTTAAGGATCAATTTTTATTAATCCTAAGGTTCTGTGGTTAACTTAAAAAAAAAAAGATGGACTTTGTTTCAGAAAATGAGAAAAAGGGGATGGGAGAAGGGTAAGAAGAGAAATCACAACGGAATTGCCCCAAGCAGCCACAGGTATCAGAGGAAGCAGCCACAGGTATCAGAGGAAGCAGTCACAGGCATCAGAGGAAGCAGTCACAGATATCACAGGAAGCAGCCACAGGTATCACAGGAAGCAGCCACAGGTATCACAGGAAGCAGCCACAGGTATCACAGGAAGCAGCCACAGGTATCACAGGAAGCAGCCACAGGTATCACAGGAAGCAGTCACAGATATCACAGGAAGCAGCCACAGGTATCAGAGGAAGCAGCCACAGGTATCACAGGAAGCAGCCACAGGTATCAGAGGAAGCAGCCACAGGTATCAGAGGAAGCAGCCACAGGTATCACAGGAAGCAGCCACAGGTATCACAAGAAGCAGCCACAGGTATCACAGGAAGCAGCCATGCTCTGGTTGCCGTCAGTCAGCGGCAAACCCTTGGGAGACACAGAAATGGCAGTCGGGACAGAGAAAGGCTGCACGCACCCTAAAGCTACATCTGCATCCCTAACGCTCGTGCCATAGTTCGCTATGAATCAACAAGGCTGAGACTGCTAGAGAGAAAACTGGGGCCCAGATGCATTCAAAGCTGTGAAAGAAGTAAGATTCTTCTGCTCAGTATTCCTTCCCGTGGTTGGAAAGGGCTGTTGGCACTGACGATACATTTGGCGAGAAAGATTTGGTCACAAGTTCAGAATTAAAGCATAGCAGTTAGGAGCCAGCAATGCCTCGGTGGTAAGCATCTGTGAAACTTCTTAATGACCCTTGTATCCTGGTTTAATTCCTGGAAAAAATTATCTTTATGCGACAGATTAACTTGATTAAAAAAGGGGGGGGGGGCTGGTGGAGCTCTCATAATAATTTGCTGGTTGTTGCTTATTTACAAGCCTTCCCTGTGATGTGTTCTAGTTGATACTGTGTTGCATGAGGCAGTCTTCATTTGCTGAAATACATGTTCACCTTCTTCCTCTGCTGCTACCCCAACCCCTGCCTCTCATCTCCTGAGTTGAGCTCCAGAGGAACAAGACAGTTTTTTCTCTTACCGGATAATTATCCGCTAAGGTTCAATTTGAATGTCCTTTGGAAGAAAGGCCTTTCCCTGAAGGTTGGAGGGGTTGTGTTAGCGCAATATACAGTAACTTGAATGGATGTTCTTTCTCCTTTTTTCTTTGTATCATCTTTTATTTGGTAGGGATTTTTTTCTTATTGCAAAGTGACTCTACATTCATCATGGCTGCAGGGAGAAGCTCTAAGTATTAGTGGTGTCTTACTATGTAACAAATTACTCCATAATTTATTCCTATAAGACAGCAGCGTGTACATGGTCGTGGTTTTTATGGGTCAGGGTTGCTTCTGGCTCAAAATCTTTCGTGAGGATGCAATCAAGATATTAGCCAGAGCCACAGTCATCTGAAGATGTCACTGGATCTGGCTCACTCACGGCATCATTGGCAGGAGCCTGGGGCCCTGCCTGACAACTCCACTCACAGTCAGCGTGAGAGGGGTGGTTGCCTCCACAGGGGTGCTTGAATGTTCTCAAAACATGGTGCCTGTTTCCTCAGAGCCAGTGACCCAAGAGAGACAGCCTGGAAGAGTTCACAGTGCCTTTTTTTTTTCTTTGACTGGTTCCAGAAGTCACAAGCTTTTACTTTTAGCTTAATTCTATGAGGAGGGAGTCACTCAGTCCATGCTCAAGTGGGAGAAAACTAGGCAGTATGTTTCAAAGACAGGAGTATCACAGAATTTGTGAATATGTATTTAAAACACTCTTCTAAATTAAACCAAGGCCTCTGGTCTTGCAGTGTAAACACGGTGATGCTTTCATTGCAAAGAATGATTTCCAAGCAGTCTGACTTGTAGGACACTTTTGAAGGCTTGGCTCCCTCTGTGTCTGCCTGTTTTTGCTATTTAAATGAGTATTTTTCTCTCCCACCCCTTTGAAATTATTCAAATGCCAGATGTAGCTTTTTGGAGGGAAATATCAGATGTAGATTTAAGCACCTTGAAAGAGTAGCACCTATTGGAAAAAAGTTTTCTGTAGACTTTTTTTTTTTTTTTTTTTTTGGTATTCCTGCCTCTAGAACTAAATGTAGTCAGGAAAAGATCATTTTCCAAATAAACACAGATAATTATTTTTAAAAAGCAGTTGACAAACTAAAATTACCATCGAGTTATGTCCCTACACTCTGTACTGAGTAGAACATGACAATTACCATAACAAAAAACTGTAACTGATGTTTTGTTTGCTTTTAGCCATGAAAGTTAATATAATTGTTACTGTGGTTTAAGATTTTGTTTTTAAGCCCTTAATTGGAAGGTCTGTGTAGTAGGGTTTAGAATAGTCCTTGCCTTGAATTTTAGTCACTGTCTGGGGTCGTGGGTGTTGTGCTAGAAATACTCCTCAAGTTCAACGCCATCTCAGTAAGATGTCTTTGTGTGGTCTCGGTTTCTGTTCTCTAATCAGCCTCCCTTCAAGTATGTACCCTTTACTCTAGCCAAACTGAACTGTTCAGTGTTCCAGGTATGAGTCAGCATTTGCTGCATAACAAACCACACAAGTCTTGGTAGCATACAACAATAAACATTATTTCTCATCACCGGTCTGTGGGAGGTGAGGGCAGCTCTGCTCTGCTGGGACCCTCGCTAGAGGAGAAACAACACCCCATTCTCCTTGTGACAATGACAGAAGCAAAACAGGGCTACCCAACCCCCCATTCCCATTTCATGCCTCTGTTCATGTCATGGCCACAGCGTCCCATTAGTTAAAGCAAGTCACATGGTCAAGCCCAAATCCAAGGAGTAGGAAAACACACGAGTCCACAGTGTGAGAATGGATGGCTAATTCTATTGTAAAGTAGTAAAGAATTTAGACCACTATTTCAGTTTACTGTGTTATTCATACAGGCCTTTTCCTTTCCTACATCCTCAATGCTGATCCCTGTTGTGCCCTGTTCATGTACCCTGTCTTGGATTTTCCCATGCTCTTCCCACTCCCCAGAACCCCCTTTCTAACTCTGGCTCACTTGTATGCAAGCTTCAGAACTCATCTCAAGAACCACCTCTGCCAGACCACTCCTTCCTCATCATGATTTATTTGTTTGGCTAACATATTTGTTGATGCAACCCTGCTTTATTCCAATTGAACTAGACGAAGATCTTCCTAGTTATGCTGCTCTGTCCCCAGACACCACCTCCAATCACAGTGTTTTCCTATTCCACTGTGATTGTTCATGTCCTTGTCTCCCCTCTGGGCTGGGAGTCGCTCAGATGGGGCTGTCTCTTTCATCTCTCCGTGACCCCACAAGGAGTCTGAGCAAACATTTGCTTGATAAATGAATAGAGGACAAGCCCCTCCTTCATTAGGGTGGAAAACATCATTTAGCACCCAGGTAGAGTATACTTTCTCTAACTGTCCTTCATTGATTTCATTCCTGTTAATCCTATCTCACCAATGAGGCTACATGTTCCCCAGAGCCCGAACTTAACGTCTCTTTTCCTTTTATTCCTCATGATACCTGAAATACAACAGTTATTTCACGAGTCATCAGTGATTTATGCTGTTGGTTACCATTAGGTTTTCAGCTGCCAGTCCTCATTGGCCCTCGAGCCGTGGTCTAAGCAGAACCTCATGTGGTTTGAGTACGTCAATCCTAAGACATCCTGTTAATTGTCAACTACTGCCAAGTGGACAGTGTCAGCATTTTCTTCAAGTCATCATCGTATAAATTTAGCCAGAAGAGTAAAGTGACATTTTTGAATAGGAGTTTTGGTTACACTGGTTAGGAAATGCATATAACATAACAAATGCATTGGACATTTCAGTGTCCAAATGTAAGTGTGTCTAATTGAGATGTTTGTGATCAAAGACCAACAGACTTTCTGCCTACATTGCCTGTGTGTGTGTGTGTGTGTGTGTGAGTCTGTAGGTGTGTGTGTGAGTCTGTAGGTGTGTGTGTACAGAGAAACAGAGAGAGAGATTGAGAGATGCTCCCTTTTTTGTAAAATGTAGGAGTGTTTTGCCATTTTCCAAATATCTGGCCTTGATCATAAGTAAGCAAGTGATTTGTCAAGATAACAGGTGTTTGTTTATATGATAAAACTCAACCTGTTCATATTTGCTTTAAACCAATTCCACTGAATTTTTTTACATGACTTTTAAAGCAATAAGTATAATAAATAAATATACCAAAAATTCATTTGTATAGCTGGGTGAAAACAAATATAAGAAAGATCTATCTGTTAACCCTTTCCGTTTTCATTGGTTCTCAACTTAAATTTGACATTAAATTACTGTGTGACTAGAGTACAGTAGTTTGATTTTTCTGAACCTCTTTGCTGGTTTGGAAAACCATGATAAGGATCCCAGATCCCAGACACAAGATGTTTTATCTTGATAATGGATTCTTCCTGCTTAGCACGAAGGGCTGTTGGTCATATCATATTTTGTTTTCAACGCTGCAGACCCTGGCCTTCTCCCTGTCCCCAGAGGTAACTCTCCTCTTCCCAAGAGTACAGGGCATCATTCCACATTTTATTTCTGCAAGCAATAAATAAGACCAGACCAAGCTTCACGTTAGTGATCTTCCACTGGCTGAATATTCCTTCTGAACCTGAAATGGTCATCTTTGTTAAGCTGTAGAAATTGGCTCACTTCCCTGGCTAACTTTGAGTTATGGTATTTATATTTTTCCGAACAGTCAATGCTGGAAATAATATACTGATATTTAAGGAAGAGCAATCATAACTTTGGAACTGATGATGATAGATAAGCATTTGGCCTGACATCATTCTTATGATGTCCCCGTAAGTTCGTAATATCCGGGGCAAACGTAGGTGGACAAACAGCGAGGATTCCTGGTGTCCCATTTAATCTGTGTTTCTATCTGCTGTGCCCTGTAGTTGTGAACAGTCAGACTGCAAACAGCGATGCGGGTTTGGTGTGCATGGGTGGTCTGCGCAGCTCACAGTCCTCCTCCCTCCCTCCCTTCTTCCCTCTGCACTCCTTCCTCTCCTCCCTCCTCCCCTCTGCTCTCCTTCCTCTCCTCCCTCCTCGCCCCTGCTCTCCTCCCTCCCTCCCTCCTCCCCTCTGCTCTTCTTCCTCTCCTCCCTCCTCCCCTCTGCTCTCCTCCCTCCCTCCCTCCTCCCCTCTGCTCTTCTTCCTCTCCTCCCTCCTCCCCTCTACTCTCCTCCCTCCCTCCCTCCTCCCCTCTGCACTCCTTCCTCTCCTCCCTCCTCCCCTCTGCTCTCCTCCCTCCCTCCCTCCTCCCCTCTGCTCTCCTCCCTCCCTCCCTCCTCCCCTCTGCTCTTCTTCCTCTCCTCCCTCCTCCCCTCTGCTCTCCTCCCTCCCTCCCTCCTCCCCTCTGCTCTCCTCCCTCCCTCCCTCCTCCCCTCTGCTCTCCTTCCTCTCCTCCCTCCTCCCCTCTGCTCTCCTCCCTCCCTCCCTCCTCCCCTCTGCTCTTCTTCCTCTCCTCCCTCCTCCCCTCTGCTCTCCTCCCTCCCTCCCTCCTCCCCTCTGCTCTCCTTCCTCTCCTCCCTCCTCCCCTCTGCTCTCCTCCCTCCCTCCCTCCTCCCCTCTGCTCTCCTTCCTCTCCTCCCTCCTCCCCTCTGCTCTCCTCCCTCCCTCCCTCCTCCCCTCTGCTCTCCTCCCTCCCTCCCTCCTCCCCTCTGCTCTTCTTCCTCTCCTCCCTCCTCCCCTCTGCTCTCCTCCCTCCCTCCCTCCTCCCCTCTGCTCTCCTCCCTCCCTCCCTCCTCCCCTCTGCTCTTCTTCCTCTCCTCCCTCCTCCCCTCTGCACTCCTCCCTCCCTCCTCCCCTCTGCTCTCCTCCCTCCCTCCCTCCTCCCCTCTGCACTCCTTCCTCTCCTCCCTCCTCCCCTCTGCTCTCCTCCCTCCCTCCCTCCTCCCCCCTGCTCTTCTTCCTCTCCTCCCTCCTCGCCCCTGCTCTCCTCCCTCCCTCCCTCCTCCCCTCTGCTCTCCTCCCTCCCTCCCTCCTCCCCTCTGCTCTCCTCCCTCCCTCCCTCCTCCCCTCTGCACTCCTCCCTCCCTCCCTCCTCCCCTCTGCACTCCTCCCTCCCTCCCTCCTCCCCTCTGCACTCCTTCCTCTCCTCCCTCCTCCCCTCTGCTCTCCTCCCTCCCTCCCTCCTCCCCTCTGCTCTCCTCCCTCCCTCCCTCCTCCCCTCTGCACTCCTCCCTCCCTCCTCCCCTCTGCTCTCCTCCCTCCCTCCTTTCTCCCCTATGCTCTCCTCCCTCCCTCCTTTCTCCCCTCTGCTCTCCTCCCTCCCTCCTTTCTCCCCTATGCTCTCCTCCCTCCCTCCTTTCTCCCCTCTGCTCTCCTCCCTCCCTCCTTTCTCCCCTCTGCTCTCCTCCCTCCCTCCTTTCTCCTCTCTGCTCTCCTCCCTCCCTCCCTTCTCCCCTCTGCTCTCCTCCCTCCCTCCCTCCTTCCCTCTGCACTCCTCCCTCCCTCCTCCCCTCTGCTCTTCTTCCTCTCTTCCCTCCTCCCCTCTGCACTTCCTTCCTCCCCTTACTGCCCAAGCATCAGTATGTCAATGTCGCAGATGCCTGGATCAAAAGCCAAAAGGACCCCTTTCCGACATTACTACAGTACAAAAATAGAAAGTGTAAATATTCTGCTGCCTTGATTTTGACCTGGTTAGTAGGTTCTTTGGACCCCTGGGCAGGAATATAATTCAGCACATTTCCCTCTGGCTTTTCCATAGAACCAGCACTGTGATTACTGGTGGCATCAAGCTTCCCAGACTTCCAACCCCTGTTCAACTAACTGCACAGCAGGGTTGCGCCCGGCAGGAGGCAGATCCAGGTTTTGAAGAGATTGGAGTTCTTTGAAAAAAAAGAATGTGAAATTAGAAACAAAAAACTAGGTAGCAAGCAATGAAAGAGGGGCCTTAGTCTGATGCACAAAGCGTGTCACGAGGGGGCCAGCCTGGCGTTACTCTGACAGTGTCCCCAACCCCCCGGGCCGCGGACCGGTATCGGTCAGTGGACCATTTGGTACAGGTCCGCAGAGAAAGAATAAATAACTTACATTATTTCTGTTTTATTTTTCTTTGTCTGAACGATGTTTTATTTTTAAAAAATGACCAGATTCCTCTGTTACATCCATCTAAGACTCACTCTTGACGCTTGTCTTGTAAGTTCAGCAATTATATTTTAAAATACCACAGTTTTTAAGCCGGTCACATAATTTTATTTTGTGCATTTATTCATCCCACCCTAAAGGCCGGTCCGTGAAAATATTTTCTGACATTAAACTGGTCCCGTGGCCCAAAAAAGGTTGGGGACCACTGCTCTAACACTCCCCAACCTGCAGCAGCCAAAGCCACACCCAACTAGTCCCCCAGGTGGCGCTGTTCTCTCCCCTGCAAACCTTTGCACATGGCGCGTCTATCTGCTCCTTCCTAACAACTAAGGCCGGCTTTTCAAGACTTCATTTCTTTTTTTTTTTTTTTTTTCATTTTTTCTGAAGCTGGAAACAGGGAGAGACAATCAGACAGACTCCCGCATGCGCCCGACCGGGATCCACCCGGCACGCCCACCAGGGGCGACGCTCTGCCCACCAGGGGGCGATGCTCTGCCCATCCTGGGCGTCGCCATGTTGCGACCAGAGCCACTCTAGCGCCTGGGGCAGAGGCCAAGGAGCCATCCCCAGCGCCCGGGTCATCTTTGCTCCAATGGAGCCTCAGCTGCGGGAGGGGAAGAGAGAGACAGAGAGGAAAGCGCAGCGGAGGGGTGGAGAAGCAAATGGGCGCTTCTCCTGTGTGCCCTCAAGACTTCATTTCAAGGGACTGCTGTAACAGAGAGCCTGCTGGAAAGCCTTCTGCGATTCTCTCCCCCCTCCCCCCCCCCCCCCATGCCTCAGTCCTGTGCTCTCATGTTTGGTAGCAGCTCTCACACTGCTGTATGCCTACTCGTTTGTCTGCTTTCTCTAAGACATGGTGACCTGCCCTGGGCAGGGAGGGTGCTTCAACTCTGAATTCTCAGTGCCTGATCCTGCAGCTGGGATGCGGCTCGGTGGTTTGCCCCCCTCTCTCCTTTCTCTGCGCATCTCTGTTTTCAGACTTCCCGCCTTCTGCTCCAGGACCCTCAGCCAATGGGAGTCATCACGGGGAAAAGTCAGGGTATTTCTCCCCTCCACTGTACCCTGGCTTCCTCTGCGACTCCAGTGGTGGCCACAGCCCCTGTGTGACTCCCGCGTCTTCTGGACAGTGTCTTATTGTCATTTTAGATCAAGGGTCGGGAACCTATGGCTCGTGAGCCAGATGTGGCTTTTTTGATGGCTGCATCTGGCTCGAAGACAAATCTTTAATAAAAAAAAATAACGTTAAAAATATAAAACGTTCTCATGTATTACAGTCCATTCATTTCCTACCGCTCATGTTCATAGTTGCGGGTGGCTGGAGCCAATCACAGCTGTCCTCCGGGACAACACCAAATTATTATTGAATAATGCATAACGTACACGGGTCGTTGTATGGCTCTCACGGAATTACATTTTAAAATATGTCGCGTTCATGGCTCTCTCAGTCAAAAAGTTTCCTGACCCTTGTTCTAGATCAGGGGTCTCAAACTCGCGGCCCACGGGCCGCATGCGGCCCGCCAAACAATTTTGTGCGGCCCGCAGACTAATCCACGAAGTTCAAAATATTTTGGATAAAATTAAGTAAGCCTAGGGGCCTACTTGTATTTTTCATTTCTCTAGCATCCTAGCTAGATATTAGCTTAGTTAACAGCAGTTGTGATGCGAACTACAGTTTCTGGTCGTTTTGTAACACTGAGTAAACTGCATGTACGATTGTGCTTGTTGTACTGATTTTTTTTTTGTTTTCAACTGCAGTGAGAAAAGTGTTGCGTAACAGTTGCCTTTTGTAGACCTAGTGCGGCCCGCCGAAGGGCTGTGATCTTGCTCTGCGGCCCACATGCTGAGTTGAGTTTGAGACCCCTGTTCTAGATCCTACCAAAAGGCCCAGGGCACTGGGCTCTAGTCACACCCTTCCTTCCCCTTGTCCTTACCCTCCTAGTGCTGATGGTGGCTTCCTGCTGCTGCTAATTTATAGTTTGTATCATCATCTTTATTTGGTTGCTCAGTCCTTCTATCACTGAGGCAACCAAGTCCCTATATTAAATTCCCTGTGCCTCAAAGATCTAGAACGGTTTAAGTTTTCCTGGCTGGCCCCTGTACTGGAGAGGCATACTAGATAGCCTGTTGTTTTATGGAAAAGACAATAAGAAGAGGCAACTTAGCAACAGTTGGCAAAGTTTGTTTAGTTTTAAAGTAACCATGTATTTTCTAATCTTGGCCACCTCCGCCCCGAGCATGAAGCTACACATGCTGGCACGAATCCTCTTCCAGGCATGTAGAAATAGCAGCGCCTGGATAAGTACACACAACGCTTGTTGAAGTGAGTCTAATACGTCTGCCACCTTGTGGCTAGGCAGCAGGTCCCGTACCTTGCACCCAGTAGGCATGCAAACACGCTGAATGACAAGCAGACTCTACCTGCAGCCCATTGCCAGCATTTCCCCGGCAACAGACAACACAACCACAGAGCTGCAGCCTTGTGTCACAGTTTCTGTGACTTTTTGGTAGAATTACAATAAAGTGTGAACCCGGCCTTGCATATCTGTCTGCACATAAATCCTGGGCGTGGCTCGGAATGACTGTGTTCTATGGAGTAGTGTTAGACTCCAGCCTGGAGTGCTTGGTGTGGTCAGGGGGCAAAGAAATTAGTAAAATCTTCCTGCTCCAAGGTTAAAGAAAAGTGAGAAACCAGTAAGGGTCAGACCCTGGACATATTGTCCGTATAAGCAAGATAAATTCTCTTAAAATCAAGTCCAAAGCTTGCTCAGAGCCCAGGTCAAAGGTATAAACCCAGGGAAGCCAGTAAAGGAAACGCGGTAACCACAGGGCTGATTTCGGGCCAGAGAAAACGTGCAGACTGTTTCAGCAGGCAGTTCAGGAAGCTCCAGCCACAGCAAACAAGACTAGAAACACAGCCTAGAGAGCCAGCTTGGGGTGGAGAGAGGCAGGGACGGCGAAGGCCAGGTGCGTAAGTCCCAACGCCGACATGCCTGTGTTGAAATCTTAGCCCCTTTTCTTACTAGCTGAAGACAAGCGACTCAACCTCTCTGTTATAGCCCTCTTTTCAAAAAAGGGTTAATTGTAGCACCTGCCCTCTTGTTTTTGCAAAGACTAAATGATAAAGCATCCAGCATTCCAAACTTATTGAGGTCATTTAGCAGCATAGCTGATACGCAAACTAAGCATATCTTTGGTTTGTGAAGGTCCACAGTCGGATGTTGTATTCTATCCATTTGTCTGACAGATATTTCCTGAGTGCCTACTATGTGCCTTTAACTGGGAAGACAACGAACAGGTCTCTGACTTAATAGACCAGTAAAAGTAAACATTGGAGTGGCAGTGTTATGTTAGGGGTAAAGGAGACTCAGGTAGCCCGAAGTCATTTCTAATGAGACTCTTAAGGAAGAATGAAGATGTCAAAGTTAACACTCAGGGGAGGATGTCAGTAATGGTGGAGGCTGTGTGAGTGTCGGGCCGGGGGTCTGTGGGGAGCTCTGTACTTTCTATTTAATACTTCTGCAAACCTAAAACTGTTCTAAAGGAAGATCCATTTTTAAAAGTTTCAAAAAAAGAACGTGACCAGGCAGTGGTGCAGTGAAGAGAGCATTGAACTGGGACACAGAGGATCCAGGTTTGAATCCCCAAGTCACCGGCTTGAGTGTGGGCTCATCCGGCTTGAGTGCGGGCTCACTAGTTTGAGCGCAGGGTCGCTGGCTTGAGCCTAAAGATTGCTAGCTTGAAGTCCAAGGTCGCTGGCTTAAGTCCAAACTCACTGGCTTGAGCAAGGAGTCAGTGGCTCTGCTGGAGCCCCAGTCAAGGCACTTTGAGTTAGCAATCACTGAGCAACTACGGTGCCGCAACAAAAAATTGATGCTTCTCATCTCTCTCCCTTCCTGCCTGTCTGTCTCTCTCTCTGTTCCTGTCTCTCTCACTTAAAAGTAAACAAATAAATAAATAATAAAGAAGTTTTAAAAAAAAGAAATGAGAGTAAGATATCAAGATTTTAATAAGGGAGTAAGATATAAAAGTTCTCATTAAAAAAAGACACACAGGCCCTGGCCGGTTGGCTCAGTGGTAGAGTGTCGGCCTGGCGTGCGGAAGTCCCGGGTTCGATTCCCAGCCAAGGCACACAGGAGAAGCGCCCATCTGCT
This sequence comes from Saccopteryx leptura, assembly GCF_036850995.1. Lineage (NCBI taxonomy): Eukaryota > Metazoa > Chordata > Mammalia > Chiroptera > Emballonuridae > Saccopteryx > Saccopteryx leptura. The sequence goes on from NC_089505.1 coordinate 355,986,573, forward strand.
TCTCCACCCCTGCCCCTCTCCTTCCTCTCTGTCTCTCTCTTCCCCTCCTGCAGCCGAGGCTCCATTGGAGCAAAAGATGGCCCGGGCACTGGGAATGGCTCCATGGCCTCTGCCTCAGACGCTAGAGTGGCTCTGGTCGCAAGAGAGCGATGCCCCGTAGGGGCAGAGCATTGCCCCCTGGTGGGCATGCTGGGTGGATCCCGGTCGGGCGCATGCGGGAGTCTGTCTGACTGCCTCCTCATTTCCAACTTCAGAAAAATACAAAAGAAAAAAAAAAGACACACACACACAGAAAGTAATGGATGAATAATAGAAAAGACTTTTCTCTGATTATCCTAAATATTTTTGGTAACTCCACGGAAAATGAAGGCTACCAGCTAAATCATATTTTGGTAAATTAGGTCTTCATATATATCAGTTATGAGCATTTTAAAACATGGCAGAAAGGGAAATGTCATTGGAGCCCAGGACGCCCATCTCTGAGAGGCACTAGAAGTTCATAATGGCACACGAGAACTTGTCAGAAAGAGCAGTGTTCACATGAGCCAGGCGTTTGAAAGTAAAAGTGGAGCTCCTACCTAAGGCATTCTGTTTGTTGATCCTTCGATGTCACACTTGCCTTGAACCGTTGGCTGCTCCTTGGTAGCAGGAGTCCCTCGTTCGATCAGTCCCCCGGTGGCTCATAGGTCACTGACTGTGCGTGAGACGCTGCTTGGATCTGATAGCAGAGTGATAATTATGGATGATCCCCGCAGCCAGTGTTTTTCTGAGGCTCTTCCTCTCTTGACTTATATATTACAGATAATAACAAAGGACACTTTTTTTCTTTTAATCTATCCAGTGTTTTTCAACCAGAAATTTCGTGCCAGTCTGCCAAAAAGTTAACCACCCTAACGTTGTGTGAAGGCTGCAGACCCGGTGATCTTGGTTGAATTCGTTCATGCTCAGGGTGATTTCTGCCTTAGCAGTCCCCAGAATAATTCTTCTATTTTCACCGGTCCCCCAGTGTAAAAAGGTTGAAAACCACCAACTACACAAAATAGAACATCAAAACAACTAGACTTTCTACTCCCCAATCTTCCCCACCCTTTGTGTTCTTTATGAATGAGGAAAGGATAAATCAGGAAACCCTTATCAGAGGGCTATTCCTGAGAATACGCTCCTGGATGTCCCATTCAGCCTATTCACCTGTGTCTTCTATTTGTGCAGAATCTCTGAGAAGCCACATTGTCAACGCCGATCCTTGAGAACCATGAGGTCACGGGAGGCCCTTAGTCACCCCACAGTTAATCAGGAGCAGCCTGGCATTAGTCATTGGTGTATTTTATTGTGTTCTAAGTCTTTAAACATTAATGGTTCTCTGTGGGGAAAGTGACTCTGATTCTAGCAGACGAGGCAGTTTCTGCTAACCCCCCTGATACACCTTAGGATACACTCGTCTGCAAGCAAGGAAGCGCATACCAGCTAAAATGGACTTGCTCCAATTATTAACCAATTAGCTACTAGTTTAGTTAATTGGGTAATGCCTGGTAGATGCACTCAGGGTGGGCTTTCTGTCTGAACGGCTTGATTAGCAACTGAGCATTAAATATGACTCATTCAAGTTCAGTCATGTGCTATTTTACTTTTTAATAAAAAAATTAAAAAGTTGTGTGCTTTTTAAACACAGCTTTGATGCTGTTTTTCTTTTGAGAAATCACTCTCTTCCACATCCAGTTGAAAGACAAGACTCAGGCCAGAAACAGGAGCCCATGTACTCAGTGGTCAGCGCCCTGACCTCTTTCTGCGGTGCTGGTCTTTTGGGAGTCCGGAAAACAGTACAAAGCTAGCGCAATAGGCATGGATTGTCGGGAAGGCATAGCAGCGGGAGGAGTAGCTCTGACGACCAATAACAAGGAGGAAGAGCTTTTTAAAAGATGCTAAGATCCCTGGCCGGTTGGCTCAGTTGAAGAGCGTCAGCCTGGCATGCATAAGTCCCGGGTTCAATTCCCGGCCAGGGCACACAGGAGAAGCGCCCATCTGCCTCTCCACCCCTCCCCCTCTCCTTCCTCTCTGTCTCTGTCTTCCCCTCCCGCAGCCAAGGCTCCATTGGAGCAAAGATGGCCCGGGCGCTGGGGATGGCTCCTTGGCCTCTGCCCCAGGCGCTAGAGTGGCTCTGGTCACAACAGAGCGATGCCCCGGAGGGGCAGAGCATCGCCCCCTGGTGGGCAGAGCGTTGCCCCTGGTGGGCATGCCGGGTGGATCCTGGTCGGGCACATGTGGGAGTCTGTCTGACTGTCTCTCCCCGTTTCCAGCTTCAGAAAAATACAAAAAAATAAAAATAAAAAAAATAAAGGTGCTAAGATACCTTAACCAGAAAAGGTGGTTACAAGGAACACAGCAGTCACCCAAGCTTCAAATCAAGGGACAATTATATGCAGTGATTATGTTTACATATACCACATAGAAACAACAGTTAGGGGCTCATGAGTCTTTTTTTTTTTTTTTTTTTTTGATCAACTATTTCCAGAGCAAATACTATATGAACACCATTCTTTCCGGAAGTCATAAACCAAGATGTTAAAAGTGATTCTTTTCAAAGGTTGGGGATCCTGCTTGTTTTGTCTTCTAATTAGTCTCCAGTGAATATGGGCTGCACTGAGTAAGAACAAAAAAAGCAATTTGTAATCTTAAACATTTTCAATCACTTGTCCGCCTGCCGCCTCTCAAGTTGGTTATGTTTTCCATTTATTTATGTTCCCTTCTAGGCTTTGCCAAATCGCACAATTTCCCTGTTAAGTGTAATTAATTACATGGAGCCAGAGTTCAGTATTTTGCTATTTCAAAGCATTGTTGCCCATGACAAACAGGCACCAGAGATCTTTTGTGATGTGAGTCAGGGTAATCCAGATCCCAGTCTGATGCCACTCTCTCTTTCGGACTGGCCGGGCCTGAGTAGCGCGTGCTCTCACCTGTCCAACGCTCTCGGTAGAACCCACGGGGGCAACGAGGTGTCAGAGCATGCACGTCTTTGTTTTCTGCCTGTGAAAACGTCGAGTTTGTTAATAGCGCCATAAATTATTTGGAATCAGAAGTCTGTCCCGTGGCAAAGACACATGAATAGGTTTAGATTTTTATGGGGCTGAGTCAGCCAAATCAAACACAGGCTTTCCTGAGGCTTCCAAGTTTTTAATGGAAACTCACGCTCTTCGGAACTCTGCTGCCTAATTATAATTCATGCCTTTTGCAGATACATTACAGGGTGGACCAAGAGGAAAATGTTAGACACGTTTACTGGTGGCTTCTATTGTGTTATTTGTGGAGTGCCAGCTGCATACATGGAGCGGCCTGGTCGTGCAAAAAGGCAGAGGCTGGCTCCTGGCAGACCGAACCACTTTAGTGTGAAGGAGGAGGATGACCTCGCAGTATTGCAGATACAGACTGTGTGCTCAGACGCAGAACCAAGCTTCCCCATGTGGTTGCCCAAAAGCCACTGGTGTCAGAATTTAATTGAAAAGGCCCAGACCAACCCACAACGTTGTCTTCATTAGAGAGGTCCTTTTGAAATCCAGAAAAATGGACTACCCAGATATCACGTTAAAGAGAACTTTTTCTTTTAAATAAACAGGTCTAACTGGTACCAAGGGTGAAAAAGGAAATCCAGGCATCGGAAGCCAAGGTCCAAGAGGACCCCCTGGGCCAGCAGGTAAATATTCTGACCTAACAGAAAATTGCAAATGAAAATCCTCAATTTCTACATTCACTGGATACCACAGATGAGGAAAATGGCCGTATTACACCCGTGTATCTGACTGGAATGACTGTATCTCTCATTTATTGTTGGCAGGAGGCCAGTTTGATAGTAACGATCCTCCTAATTCTAGCTCCCAAAGTTATAGTAAGTTCTGCGATATTATTGGTTGCACGAGTTAGGCTAGGCTAGGTTATGCTGTAGTAACAGATGCTTAGTGGGTTGAAACCATAAAGGCTTATATCATATGATACAAAGTTTGATGTAAGGCATCCCCCCCCCCCCACCGTGTGGAGCCAAAGGCCCCCAGGAGAAAGATAAAGGAGGCATATCAGTTCTCAAAGTTAATGCAGAATGATTTAAGTCACTTGTCATATTTCATTGGCTGGAACTAGTTGCAGCTCCAACTGGCCTGCAGGGGAGGCTCAGAATCGAGAGGAACACATGGAGCTCTGAGAGGCACTGATAGCTTCTGCCGCCACGACAGTCTCACTGAATGAGTTTTGTGTGCACTACTAGGGTCTTCAGACAATCACGCTCATTATTAGAAGTATAAGTTAGCAATTCTATCAGATATTTGCAGTCCCAGTCTGCACCACATTGAATCAAATGCTTTATAGACTTTTCTTTCCACCTAATAGTTACTTTGGAAAACACTTCTTCTAGTAGAGATTCCTAATGCAGTAGGTTCCTTTTTGAGTGTGAACACTCCTGTTACTTGAGATTGTGGAACTGATCCAGCATCATGAGTTCCATGGACCTGACTCTGGGTGAATGTTGATGAAACGGAACCGAATGCATCTGAGAGCCACAGTGTTTTTCAAATATGTTCCTAATTTACATTTACATGTCGGTTCTAGTTAAAGAATTTCATTTCTAATTGAAGAATGTCTTTTGGGATAATACTTTTGGAATCCAAGCCTAAAAACCAACAAACCAAAAACACAAAAACAAAACAACAAACCTAGTCAAACAATCTTTTTAAATGCACAAAAATGTTAATCCCCACGTTCACACAATCTGTGTTCTTAATTGATATAAGTTAGCCCAAGAACATTGTGGGTTAGTATATTGGGTCCAATTTTAGACTTTTTCTTTTTCCCGTGTAGGATCACTGCTTTCAGACTCAGACTAATTTATTTCAGTTACCGGGGACCGTCAACCAGTGCCGATGATCCCGCTGAGATGTGTCCGCGCGTTTGTTAGTGTGCACACGCGCACTCATACACTGGATTCCTATTGGGAAATGGGTTTCATAAAGAAAACAGGGTTGAGAGTGCTGTGTTCCTTTTCCTTCAATATCCAAGAGATGATAGAAAAGAGTAGATCTGTTTTTCAGTTTTCCGAGCTGACTAAAAGCCTTGTCCTCCAGGAGAACGTGGGATTCCAGCTCAGTCCTCTCTGTGCAGGGACTGCGATTTAGAAATAACTCAATGGGAAGAGAGAGGCAGATCGCCCTAAGAGTTGAGATGTATAAGGCTGCTTCTGGTTAGAGTTACTTTACTCCTTAGTGACTCAAAACTCACCCTGTGGTGGTAAAAGACCAACTGTGTTCATTGTGGGTGCTTTTTAGGGCCTGCAGGGGAGAGTCGGCAAGGAAGCCCAGGGCCCCCAGGATCTCCTGGACCCAGGGGTCCACCGGGTCACCTGGGGGTGCCCGGACCGCAAGGTCCTTCCGGCCAGCCTGGATACTGCGACCCCTCTTCCTGTTCTGCCTACGGGGTAGCAGGTAAGTGCCACCGTCTTGTGGGCTTTGAGCAATGTGTTTAGTATAATTCTTATCGTAATGGCCAAGGGATGCTATAAAAAGTAGACCAAATATGGGAGGGAAGCAGAGCTTGAATTTCTCACTACCTTAACTTATCCAGAGACAGCTTCTTTAAATTGCAAAGGACTCTAGAGATTAAGTTTTTAAAAACTGGGAGAGGAAGTTTAAACATTGGCTTGGCCTCTGACCTCATGTTTGGTCATTAGGAGGCACGTTCAAACATTCTTTGGGGTCCCTCATTCTGTGTTACTACTGTGGTGTGGCCATGATGTCCTGTATCATTTCACTCTTGTTTGGGGGAATCCTCAACCTTATAATTTGCCCATAACTGGGATCCCCTAGATTCTCTGGGGTGTCAGCCTGCCCACCACCTGCATAGATGACCAAACAAAAAAAAAGAAACAAAGGTGGCCATGCTGTCCTTGGACTGAGACTTTGAAAACATTATGCTTCCTAAAAGCATCTGCAGTCTACATGCTGGCGGGTTGTGTGATGAGAAATTTTCTGACATAGTCATTCTTGGGAGCATCAAGACATAGATTCAGAGACTGCTTTGAGGCTATGAGCTTTTTAGTCGATCGATTTGTTTTCTGCTTTAGGAGAGATTTAACCTTATTTGCCAAAGGAACTGGTCGAAGTTTTGCTGATGTGTTTTTCTCTGTTCATCTCTTCCCTCCCTGTTCTCTCAACTCTCTCTGTCCTTTGTTAAGATCTGATCCCTTACAATGATTACCAGCACTGAAGTGGAGGTCCTCCACTCTGATGGCATTGGCCTGGGAAACTGGCTCTGGAGACAGAACTGTCCTGTTGACCGCCACCACCCAGCCCCTGCCCCTAACAATGGGCACTTTGCTTCCCTGCCTCCCCTGCTTCCCTGTCTGCCCTCTGTCACATCTCTTGCCCTCCTTGCTCCCAATACACACACTGTCAGTACCGGAACTTAACCAAATCACGTGTCACTTGTTATGGAAATCGGAACTTAACCAAATCCCATGTGTCAATATCAGCTGGGAGAGAAGTATATGATTGTAAGCCAAGAATTTATCCCACACTCCCTTGTGTGAAGGCTCAGCAATGAAGCCACTTAGATACGCCTTCTCCTCTATCCTGTCCCCACACAAGGTGGACGGGCATCTCTCTCCCTGACCACCCTACTCTCCATTGTCCCTCTGATCACCTCCCCTCCCTTCTGACCGCTGGTGATGGACTTCTAACATGAGATTGGTTTTTAAATTTTATTTTTCATAACTCTGCTGAATCTTCAGGGTTCCTTTTGTAAATAAAACACATACTATTTAATCAGTTGGCTGTACTCTAGTTTTCTCACCGTGTCTGTAATGTATCTGTCCCTTCCTTCATGTACTAACCATCTGAAACCTCACGGGGAAGGAACAGCAGTGTGGTGGGCACCGGGAGCTCTTGCCGTTTCCGCTTCCCACCCAAGCAGGGTGCCTCTGTAGTTCAACGATCACATCTATGGCTCAGCGGGTCCATACGAGGGGAGAATATCAGTTTGTGGTTTCTGGGTCCTATCAAGTCCCCACCCCCCCTCTTCCTCTCTAGTGCCCCATCCTGATCAGCCGGAGTTCACTCCTGTCCAAGATGAGCTGGAAGCTATGGAACTCTGGGGCTCTGGGATCTGAGAGCCTCTGGAAGACCAGCTGTAAGAACGCTTAAGGGACCTTGTTCAAGACAACTGTCATTATGTGGTTTGTATACTACCGTTTAGGGGCTTGTTTCATCAGCCTAAATCTCCTCCTTGGATATTGTGACTATTGACCAAAAAAAATTATATTAAAAAATCCACTTGATCTGTGGACATGGTAGGGTTGGTTTTTCTTTGTTGTTTTAACGATATGCCAGATTATTGGTTTTTCCAGAGAAGAGTGCTCAGAGAAAAATTGGCAAAAAAATAAAATTAAAAAAATAAATTTGGACTATGGCATCTTTTCTGTGTTAGATGATCACGAGTCCTAAAATGCTACAAGACAGATGTGATTGTATTCAAGGGAAATGGGGTCCTAGCATAAGAGGAATTTAAAGAGACTCAAAGATTATGCCATTTATTTCTATCGCCTACAGCCTTGCTGAAAGAAAACAAAGGGATATTATTGGAGAAACTACCTCTTGCCTAATTGATGTGTCCAACTCTGAGATCACTTGGTAGCTAGTTTCACTGCTATCCAAGAATATGTGTTACAGTGGAACCTTTCTGAGTTTGGTGATATTAGAAATAGATTTAGTTTTGCAGTGGCTTTTGATGTGTACAGTAATGACTGCCCACCAGCTCTGATACAAAGAGATCCAATGTTGATGAACAATTTATCCAGCCGTATACCAAGGCTCACCCTCCTTATCTTTGTGGCTTACTTTGTACATGCAGATAAGTTTTTACAAACCTGTTTCCATTGTCTTTTGTAAGCAAATAAAAATTTAAAACATGTGTGGACTCTTTTTTCCACATTTCTAAATGTCACCTTAAACTTAGCTGAGTTTTTTTTTTTAATTTTATTAATTTTTTTTTTTTAGCGAGGAGAGAGAAAGGGAGAGAGAGAGACAGAGAGGGAGAGAGAGAGGAGAGAGAGATAGAGAGAGAAGGTGGGGAGGAGCTGAAAGCATCAACTCCCATATGTGCCTTGACCAGGCAAGCCCAGGGTTTCGAACCGACGACCTCAGCATTTCCAGGTCGACGCTTTATCCACTGCACCACCACAGGTCAGGCTTAGCTGAGTTTTAACTGAGTTTTTACCAGAAAAACTATTGCCTTCCTTCAGACAAGCATTCCTTCCTTCCTTCCTTCCTTCCTTCCTTCCTTCCTTCCTCCCTCCCTCCCTCCCTCCCTCCCTCCCTCCCTCCCTCCCTCCCTCCCTCCTTCCTTCCTTCCTTCCTCCCTTCCCTTCCCTTCCCCTTCCTTCCTTCCTTCCTTCCTTCCTTCCTTCCTTCCTTCCTTCCTTCCTTCCTTCCTTCCTTCCTTCCTTCTTTCCTTCCTAGTATGAAGCTTAACAGAGGAAGCAGTTGACTTGGATTTTATTATTCATTTATAACCCACTAAACAGCAACAGCAGTGAAAATGCAAGGCAGATGCTAATGAAATGCTAACCAATGGTTGACTGAAGAGCCCATATATCCTTTGGCGTTAAAAAGAAAAAAACCTAAAGAACTCTAGAAGGCAGAGAAGAAATAAATGAATCTAATAAACTCTAACCCCTACACTATAACTTATCTTTTGTTCACAAAGGCTAGATATTTGAGGAAAGATTTGCATCCTGTTGTTTACTGTTGAAAATAGAAATAGTAAAGAACCATAAACTTCATGTGTACCCTTTTCCCTGTAGCATCTTTCTAATAACAGTTCATTTTAAATAGTAGAGATGGGGTCAGTTATAACCAGAAGCTGGATTCTTCCAGGATCAAGAAGATCTGACCTTCTTTGGTTCCCCTCACCATACAGATCTGGTTTATGACATTTCCAGCTAAAGCATTGAAGCAGAAGGGTCTTCTTGTGTGCCTGGGGGGAGTCCAGGCAAAGAGTTGTTCGGCACTTTTGCAGGAATGAGAGAAGACAGTGAGCTGATAGCCCACAGTGGTTCCCTTTTAGTTAAGCAATGTGATTCCACGTGGAGGGGGCAGGAGTGGTAAAGAAGCAAGTTTGCCCAAGGTTGGTGAGGATGGTCTGACCCAGCATCACCTGAGAGAATGCCTCCTTAATGACTAGGGTATGTCCTCAGTCATCTCCTACCCTTGAATCCTAGATTTCTTAGTCTTTTAACAAGTGAGTAGAGAGAGGATAGTCAGTCCAATAAGGTGTCACTCAAGACTATCGAAGTTTGTTACCAGGGATGACGTATAAACTATTAGAGGTTTTAATCCATTCCCAACATTCTTGAGTTGTGCTAATATACTGGGCTTTGGTTTTACTGGGTGATCTACATTTGTTTACTTCAACTATAGGAAAGTTTCCTTAGTTTGGAATGTGTCGCCACTTGGACCCAATATGCTGTATTTTTTATTGAGTGAAATGCTCAAAATAAAAGGTGTGACTCAGATTCAGGATTTTTGTCTTTCCAATACCTCACCTGATTTTGAACAGTATTTTTATTGACTTACCTGTTTTGGCAGGAATATACTTATACCTTAATTTATAGTTTATACTATTTCTGAAAGTAATAAAGCATCATTTCATTTTAAAAAAGACATTAATCTTCAGAACTTTCATCACTTCCATTAGAAACTCAATTTCTTTGAGGAATAATTATTTGAAGGTAGTGTTTCATATTCAGATAGGCTTCCATTTAATTCCAGGACAGCTCTCCCTCCCTCTCCCTTTTCTTCCCCCTCAGCCCCACCCCATCCTTCTAGAACTAATCTCGCCGTGTACCAGGACCTGGCTCAGTCCTGAGGACCAGGCCATGAACAGGAGTGATGGGGCTGCCCCTCCAGAGCTGGAGAAAGGAAATGTATAAACAAATAAGCACAGTTAACTTCAAATTGTGATAAATAGTGTGAAAGACGCAGGAAAAGTGCTGAGACGGGGGTATGAATGGATACAAAGGAACGTCTGCTTCCGTCACACACACTGGGAAGCCTTCTCTGATCGCCTGACATTTAAGTTGACACAAGAAGACGAGAAAAGGCGTGGGAGGCAAACTGAAGCTCAGCTCTTGTCAAGCACAAAGGCCCTTTATCAGGAACATACATGTCATGTTCAAGGCACCAAGAAGGTCCGTATGGCAGGACAGCGAATGGAAGTGTGAACACGATAAGGCTGGAGGTCGAAGCCAGCAGGGCTGCATGCAGTCAGGGAGTTAGATCTGTTTCCATGAGAAGCAACTGATAGATTTCAGCTGAGAAGTGACATGATCTGGTGTATGTTTGAAGCTAGTGCAGGGACAGTTGCTCTTCCAATGAGCCATGCTGCTGAATGTCTCTTCTGAAGAGTCAGCCAGGCATCCTCCGAGGGCTGTAAAGTTGTACCAGTTAGGTTGGGCTATGCTAGGCTGCGGTAACAACCAGCCCTCACGTCTTGAGTGCTTAGCACACTAGACCTCTGTTTCTTGCCCACACAAGAGAGCGCACCAGCTGTCTTCCATGTCTTGGCTCATTGTTCCAGACTGCTGCTGTCTTAGACACTTCCGTATCAGCATGTGCTTCCATGATTGCCATGAAGGAGAGGAGAGAACATGGAGAATCATCTCCATCATTACTTCCACTCACATTTCATTATTCTAAGTGAATCTCGTGAGCACATTTAGCTTCAGCGGGGTGGAGAAGTTCAATCTTCCCGTGTACTGAAAAGCAGAAGAGAACTAGAAATATTAGTGATAGGCAATAAAAACTCCCACTTATATTTTAACTCATTTGATTGTCACAGCAACCCAAGTGCTAGTTCACTATTGTCCCAATGAGGAGACAGAAGAAAAGTTATTTGCCAAAGAGTTCAAACTTAGGCATTTTGGCTCAAGGTATCCAATCTTAACTTCTAGGCTCCTCTGCCCCACCTGTTGGTGACTCCTAAATGTTAATGGCAATAAGGGGTGGCTTACTAAAGCACAGACTTCTGGACTCAGAGAAATCCCCCCAAATCTGTTTCCATCATCTGGGTTGAGAACTTTATTTTAACCAAGCACCTCTGGTGACCAGTGGACTACTACATTTTGAGAACCACTATTTTGAGATTACTCTGGACACACAGTGGAGAGTGGGTTGGGGGCATCAGAGTGGGTGGGAACACATTGCCATGGTCTAATAAAAGATGGTGCAGGACTGACCAAGCTCGTGGTATTGACAGGACTTGTCCATTAACTAGAAATGGAGACTAACAGATAGGTGGGCAGAGCTACGTATGTTGTTCTGGAAACTGCGGATTTGGGGCAGAGAGGTTACAAAGCTCAGCTTAGGAGGTAACTGAGTGTGAGGTGTTAAATAGGCGAGTGGGAGCTTTGGCGAGTTGCCAGGACTGGAGACAGAAGTTTAATAGTTGTGCGCATGTAGGTAGCACTTAGGCCACAGGAATGAATGGGGCGAATTAGACAGTTTCCTGCCTCCTACTCTCCTAGTTTTGTTTCTACAAATTTCCCAACCTGTTTTTTTTTTCTATTTTATTTTGAAATGTATCACTCAGCTAAATTTTCCCCAAACTACGGTCACAGTGAAGTAGTTGCACAACCTTGTTGCATGCTCTCTCTTGTTTCTCTCTTTGACAGTTTTTTTTCCTGCTTAGAAAGCCCTACTTTTCTGCCTCACCCCAGTCTAATTGACCTAGTTAGAGTCATACTCCATCTTCCAAACTCAGCGTGGCTCCTCTGCCTGTGTGAAGCCTTCCCTGCCCAAGCACATCCGCCTGAACAACCTGGATAATCATGACACCTCAGTCCCCTTTTCTAGTTAGTTCTTTAACCCCTCTGCTCCCATATTGCTGTGTGCATCCTTGGAGAAGGTTCAGACTGCATACAGTGTGCTTAGCATGTGACAGCAGCTCGATAAATGTTTACAGAATCATTTTCACCCTACACAGATTCACTTATAATCTACATTAAATCTCACCCTCTCTCTCCAGTGGAGACATTTTCCTCTAGAATTACACCAGAGCATTTGGGAGACAGGAATAATGCCTAGAAATGAAAGATCAACTTTTCTAAAAGATTACAACTTCCCATTGATTAGGTATTTCAGACTATAAGGAAGTATTTGAATTTTGTCTTCCTATAAATTCAGTCACGTGGTCATGTGCTTGTCCATCTCTCTGTGCATGGATCCATCCATCTGGCAAGCTTCTAATTAGTATCCGCCAGGACTTCAGCCATGTGTTGGGGTGTTGGAGAAGAAAAGATGTCTACAAGGGCATAGGAGCTTCCTAACTTCTTGCTCTAAGTTTAAGCAGGGAAGGCCATTTGGATCAGATTGTGAAAGAGCTAGCTTCTGTTAAAGTGTTCAGATTTCTGCCTGTAGGCAGTAGGAAATCAGGGGGTATCTTTCTGCAGATGAGTCACCTGATTGGGCTTATAATTTGGAGGCACAATTGTGATAATAGTGTACATGTTAGACTAGTGAGGAGAAAGATCAGGAAAGAAAAAAGACATTTAAGACCTGCCTCGTACTACTAGCTTCTGTTCTGGAGGCTCTCTGTATTAAGTTGATTTTTACAAGTTAAGGTAAGTATTCCCTTTTTACAAATGATCAAACGTGGAAGATCCACAACATGTCCAAGGGCACACACATACACAGAAGGGGCGAAGAATGGGTTCCAGCTCTGACTAGTTTGTCCCCATTGCCCATGACCCCTCCCCCGTATATACTATGCTGCCTGGTACGGTAATTCCGGTGAGGAGGGCCTGGACCACAGCAGGGCAGTGAGGACTAAGAGGAGAAGCCAGCTTCGGGCACTGATGGGGAAGTACTATGGGAAGAATTGAATGTCTGATGGGTTGAATGGGGGTGGGGAGGGTTGACAGGCGGAAGGTAAGAACGGCTTCAGGATCTCAAGTTTTGAAGATCAAGTGAATGGTCATTTCACTAAGTGAGATAGGAACTTGTGGAGGAAGAGAGAATGATTCTGGAATGGCATGCTGGTTTAGAGGTTTCTCTGCTTTTTCCAGAGTAAGTGCAGTATTTTGTAGCAGATAGGGGCTTAAGAAGGATGGAACAGGGTGGAATGATTTTGGATGACTAATTTAGGCTGTAATAACCGGGCAAGACTTAATCCTTTGGGGCCTGTCTCCAGCAAAAAGGGCTGTTCAGATGAAGAATGGAGGTTGCCAAGGTATGAACCAAAATATTTGGTTTTAAAAAATCACTCATTTTGATTTGATGTGGCACTGGAAATGCTGATGAAAAGGGTTCATTTGTGCTAGACAAGCTCAGAGTTCAGAGTTCCTTTGCCACAGAGTCCTGGGTATTCTATACTTTTCAGGTTAACTCTGTCATTAACAAAAATTAACTACATGAATAGACTTACAATAGGTTGACATTATTCTCAAGTCGAATAATTTGATTAAAAATTTGGCTGACACAAGATAACAAACATCTATGGTTAAATGGAAAGAGCAAGTTGGAAGAATAGTATTACAATAAGTATTTATCTATTACTCTATTCATCTATCTGTATTGAAAAATTGGGATGAGTACTATCCAGGCACATAACCATGGTTACCTCCTGGATATGGGATTGTGGGAACTTATACTTTTTAAAGTGATAATTCCACTTAACTGTTCATCTTTAACATTTCTGTATTGTTTGAAATATATTTTGCAACAAGAATGTGCTCTCAGCGCTTAAATTTTACAGGAAAATTACAAAAGATTTTGGAGGGAATGTCTACTTTATAAAATAATCTATTACCTTTGTAATATCCTCACAATTAATGATGAGGAATAAGTGAAGAAGAATGAGTTACTGATGTTTAGAAAGACAGTAGGCATTGATCATTTTTAAAAACAACAACGGGGCAGGTGGCTAACTGCATTACCAGGAATGGTTGCATGAGTTACTTCTTGTGGGAACATTCATAAATGCATACATGTTAGTAATCATTTATTTTTTCTCTGGATCCTGCTCAGTAATAAAGCTTATATGCTGGCACATAAGTAACCACATTCGGTTGTCTGTTTCTTTGTGTTAATTGCATTTTATGTTACTGATTTTAAAATACCCATGATCAATGTTGTGAAACTCAACTTTATTAATCTAAATTTAAAAATGTTTTATACAAAATCCAGAGAAGTAAAACTATTCTTTTTTTCCAAATCTAAAATGAGTTTTGTATGGGTAACAAAGCAAAACTGATGGAGTGAAACAGAAAAGAGACGTGTCATTACCGAAGACATTTCTAGTTTGTCAGTGTCCTGTCATCCGGCCCAGATTCAGTGGATCCTGAAAAACCCTCTAGCCCTGTTAGGTCCTAAAAATCACGTCCACAAGAGTGTTAACCAGCTCAACTTTCACTATGAGAAATTATTGGTATCTAAAATGTGCTCAGTTATTGAATAGATGTATTGAGGAGAACTGGGTCATTTGAAAATCCATGTGTTTTCACTTTCCTTGTCCTTTCTCATGTACGTGTCTATGTCGTGCCTATGAACAGGGACGTTTGGAGGCTGAAAGGGTTGAACTTCACAAAGAGTTCTTTTTAATAAACATTCCGGTTATCAGATCTGGACACCGCAGGAAGCTGCAAACTAAATCTCTCTTGTCACTGGCCGCCTGCTCATGTTCTTGGAACGTGGCCAACAGGTTCTGTATCTGATTCCACACTCAAGTGTGAGCGTGTTTTATCAAGCCAGGCTAGAGCCACTGCTCTGGCAATTATGAGCAACAGAGTTGCTAGAAGACTGGATACAATTCCAAAGCTGACTGAGCAGGAGCCATCACCGTTTATCCACAAGCTACAGCTCTGGGGAAGCTTTTCTTCTCCCGAAATATCTAGCTGCCCATATCTGGGGTGGTTTCTGAAGGAACTGGATCTATACCTGCATGGCTAAAAATAACTTTCACCAATGGGAGTGCTCAAAGTGACCATTCACCCAGCAACCCGCTTACTCAGAAGTTTGCCATGTGGAAACAGGCTGATGATTTCTGCCATCGTATTTCTAGACGGCTGAACAATGACATTTATGGTTATCAGCAAGATTGCGGCTTGAACTGCATTTCTTTCTTTTTTTTAATTCAGTGAAAGGAGGGGAGTCAGAGAGACCAACTCCCGCATGTGCCCCAACCGGAATCCACCCAGCAAGCCCACTAGAGGGAGATGCTCTGCCCATCTGGGGAGTTGCTCCGTTGCTCAGCAACTGAGCTCTTTTTAGCACCTGAGGTGGAGGCCATGGAGCCATCCTCATTGCCCAATGCCAACTTGCTCCAATCGAGCCATGGCTGCAAGAGGGGAAGAGAGAAATAGAAAGAGAGAGAGAGAGAGAGAGAGAGAGAGAGAGAGAGAGAAAGCAAGAGGGGGAGAGGTGGAAAAGCAGATGGGTCCTTCTCCCATGTGCCCTGACCAGAAATTGCACCTGGGATATCCACACACCGGGCTGATGCTCTACCACTGAGCCAACCAGCCAGGACCTGGACTACATTTCTATCCTTAACATTTACTCATTTTTTTAAAAATGTGTTTTTTTCATGCTTATCAAAAAAGTTGCTGGCTGCAGAAATGTCAGGTGTGTTTGGAAGCAGTCACCTACTTTGTTCCTCCTGGCGGACCTGTATTAGCTTGAAGTTGTTCATCCATTTTTTCCTTAACTGGGGAAAGTCTGGACTTCTCATCTACTGTAAGTCTGCTGTCCCCAAAGAGACACTGCTGTCGAGGTTTCAATAATTTCATACTGGTGGCTGCTGTGTTAGAACTAGCTCCCTTCGGCCAAAACTACATTCTCCTCTTCTTGAATACAAATGAGTTGCTCACTGCCCAGATCCCCTCAGCATGGGCTTTGTGACATGTTCTCATCCAATGAAATATGTACATGAATTTCAAGTCAAGGGAATTAGGAAGTACGCGTGGGTCCTGTCCACCTGCTTCTTCCCATTCACCAGGGTCTTACAGGAGGGTGGAGTCCTGAGATGAATGGTTGAATACTGAAATGAGTTGATGGAAGGCTGGTGACTAATCAGGAACATTTCTTATATATTGTTATATGAATGAGAAACAAACATGTATTGAAGGAGAGCCCAGAAATGTATGCTATATTAGCTAGTATCACATAGCAAATATAGCTGCTGTCACTCAGGCAACAAACAGTTATTATAGACTACAAACCTACTATGTGTCACAGGCACTCTTTAAGGGTTTCCAAGAGCCAGGCATTGTACTAGGTGCTGGGAATACACAGAAGGAACGACACATTCTTGGCCCTCAGCAAGCCCACTCCTCAAGTGAGAGCAGCAACTTTAACACCATAAGGGAGTGCTTATAGTGTATTATGTGCAGGGAACAGAGATAGCAAGAGAGAAGAAATACCTAAGAATGCCTGGAAAGAACTGAGATTTCTCAGACCTGATAGAAACAGGGTCAGTGGAGGAAAACTGGGGAGTTAGTCCAAGACTTGGAGACATGAGGGCATGTTTTGTGGGCATTAGCAATGAATGTTTAAGAGATCCTGGGATGCACGGTCCAACAACAGGAGTGGATGGAGATGGGAATGGAGAGTGGGACTGCAGGAATCTGAGCAGGTCTTATAGGCCTCACTAAGGTGTGTGGTGTTTAAGCCAGGTGATGGGGAAATCACAAAAATAACTACTCCTCTCCACCCTTGTCCATCATCTTGACGGTAGCCAAACATCTTCCAAACCCTTAACTTTGATTTACACTGGCCCGTGAGGTGTGAGTGCACTTAACACAAGGAGAGGTTTGAAATGTGCTTGTATGGTTGGGCTTTCTCTCTTGTTTCTGCCTTCCACCGAGAAAATGGGCCTCAGGTAGCCGCTAGCCCGAGGACAAACAGAGACATGTGGAATAGACCTGGGCCCAAGCTGTGGCTTGGAGGCAAGCCCGACTGAGCCCAGCCCAAGTCAACTGAATTGCGGCCAACTCAAAGCTCTCTGAACTCTGTCCTTCACATTTCTGTGGAGGCTTCTTTACATAGGCATGATTGATTCAATCATTGGCCATTGGCAATTGACCCAAGGTCCAGCTCGCTCCCCTCCCCAAAGGTCTGGGGGTGTCACCGAAAGTCCCAACCCTATCTTCAATCACATGGTCGGCAGCATGGCAACCAGCCTCCCCATCCTTCTGCGCTTTTCAAAGCTTGCTCATTAGCATAACAAAGGGCGCCTTTCTAGCTTTCAGCATTTGGGACATTCCAAGGGTTTTAGGAGCTCTGTGTCAGTAACGGAACACAAGAAATGTATTCCGATACGTCTCTCAAGCACATAGAAGAGTTTCTGGAACATAAATATTGGTTGGCTGATTGATCCTTTGTTAATACAGACTGGAGAGTTGGCTATTAATCACTGCTTCCAAGGTTTCCACTTCCAGATCAACTTTTCTGAAGAATACACACATTCACGTCTCCACGGTTTGCTGGCTCCGCGTACACACCGTGCCGGTAAACGGTGCATAATAATAAAAAATCACTTTTCTAAAAAGTTATAAAAATATTTTATCCGGACTTTGTGAACCTTTGCCCAAAAGTCAAAGACGGATGCTTTATACTCAGAACTTTCTCTGAATTTCTAGACCCTTTTGAGTTGTGTGATTGCCGAGGAAGATGCCAGATGGCATCATAATTTCAGGGTGGACTGTAGACGATTTAATGCAGGTTGACAAGCCGGAGCCCCAGCGCGACCCATAAAGCCCAGGTGTTCCACTAGAAGCGGCCGGCCTGCTAGCGGCCGCTGTTTGCAAGGCTTTAATGGGTATTAACTTTGGAATTAAAAAGTGAGGAGGGCCGTGAGCGCCAATTGAGGCCTTGGAAGACAGATGTGTTTGAAATCAAAGAGCTCCTCGCGGACCCAGTGGCAGCGACACACACGTGGGTCTCCTCCAGAGGCCCTGTTTATGCTGTCTCCTTGTGGAAAATGTGTCCTAAAGCTTCCTGGCAGCTGGCCTACTCCACGCTGGCCCGCAGGTGGAGTGACCGTCTGTTTTCCCCGGTAGCCAGCCCAGCTCTGGTTTGGCTTTTAAGGTGAAGCCCCGAGCAGTAGCGGAGCTGCAAAACTACTCAGCTCTCAGTTTAACCTTTTGGGCAGAGAGAGAGAGAGAGAGAGAGAGTTACCATTTCTCTGTAAGAGCCTGTGTTTAAGTTGAAATGGAACCCGAGTGTCTGTCTTGGAAGGCTCCGGCCTTCTGAAATAGGGCTCTGTCCAATGCAAACTCGGCATTGTGGGGATTGGCAAGCGGAGTCTCTCCTGGGGCTCCAGGCCCTGCAGGCTCAGAACTTGCTACCTGTTCCACAGTGGGCTTTTCAGCCAGGAAAGACCTGGACATTTAATTTTGTTCTTGGCTGAGGGTGGTACGAACCTCCTCCCGCCCCCTTTCCAGGAGAAGGTAGGAAAACAAATCTGTCAACTTCAGCGTAAGAAAATGGTGGGGGCACAGGCAAAGAGGACACTGTCTGGATCTGGCTTCCAGGGACATAGGAAGAAAAGAGAAGGAACTGTGGTAAGATTCTGATAAAAATTACAATTTACATGCTTTTATTTCCAGACCTTTTTTTTTTCAATTATAGTTGACATTCCGTATTATTTTGTTCCTTTCAGGTACATAGATTAGTGCTTAGACAAGCATGTGTTTGTGTGTGTGTGTTTGTGTGTGTGTACACACATATATATACTTTACAAAGTATATTGCCAGTCCGCACCTGTCCCCAGACATAATTATCACAATATTGACTATATTCACTATGCTGTACTTTATTTACATCCCCGTGAATATCCTGTAACGACCCATTTGTACCTCTTACTCCCTTCACCTTCTCCCACACATCCCCCCCTGCTCCTCCCACCTGGCAGCCAGCAGTCTGATCACTGTACCCATGTCTATTTCAGTTTTGTTTGTCCTTGCAGGCAGATTCTTACAGCCTCCTTCACGTGGGTTCAACCTTACAAGTGAAACAACATTCTGCTCTTCGGTCTTTTTAAAGATGGCAGCGTGGCTTCCTGACTCTGGACCAGCGCATGACCCAGTCTGTCTACCATGAGACGTTATTGAGCAATCTCACCAACCATAGTCCTTAGAATTCATTTGGCGAATTTAGAGTAGAAATGGGGGTAAGAAAGGAAAGCATTGCATTGTGGGCAAAGGATGGCTTTTAAGACATGCTTTAGAACTCAGATTTCCCCTGACCCACCTGCTTGTTCCTGGTTGAGCCCCGGAGACAGCCCACACCTGGAGCTCAGAGTCGGCAGTGACAACGGCACCCTCTGCGCAATCAGGAGGTGCTGCAGTGAGGCGCTCCCTACTACGGACGGCGACACAGCCGTGACGAGAAGATAGCACCATCCTTTGGAACAGTCTCACTCCTGTGGTCATTTCTGCTGGAGGATGTGACAAACCAGCCACCAGCCTTTACAGTGAGTACGTGTAAAGCTAGTAGCCGCGGCCACCATCACAGCCGCCTGGCCAGTGCAGGTTCGCATTTGATTTGGACGGTAATGAAACAACGGAGCCAAGAACTGGTGGGCCATTACCTTTTAATCCTAGCTTGCACACGGCGGGCAAGAAATACACACAGTGGGAAAGCACTTCCCTTTCCATTCAGGGCTCCCAAAGCCACTGACTTATCTGAGTTTTCCTAGGATCAAAGGTTTGTACCTTACCACCCTTATTCACCTCTGTTCTCCATCTCCTTCTCTCTGCACAAACTGGCTTCTCCTTCAGCACTCCACCATCTTGGCTGCTTTTCCTCTCCTCCACGTGGCCTTTCTCTGCTCTCCTCCTGCATGAGCTCCTCTGCCCCATTTTATAGTGTAGAAATCAAAACCTTTAATCCAACATACAAACAGGGAAGTCTCTGATCCAAAGTCACTTATCTAAGGCATGATGGGATTCCTCATAAGAGTGCATTATCCCCTATCATGCAACAGTCAACGGTGTGGGGAAAAGCTTAGTCTTAAAACTAAGCCTTAGGCTATAACACCCCTGCCTGCTTACAACCTGTCTCCCACACCTAATGCAAACGATAAGTGAGCAAACATATATGTCATACTTGCAAACTTACTTGACCAACAGTACGTCTGTCCTATAATATGGCATATGCATTCCTAAAAAAAGAAATCCCTGTGTGATAGAATATTGCACTCCCAAAATTACAGGGCTGATGGGAAAATGGAGTTGGGGCAGAAAACTCCAACCTGCAACCATCTTGTCAGTGATAACAAGAAAACTACCACATTTTTATGTAAACATCCTGAGTTCCTAAGAAAAGTCACATTGTCTTAAATAGAGAATGTTTTCTTGAAAAGAGACAGAGTTTGCTTGGTAGAGGTGTTTATAGTTTTTCCAAGTGAAAGGGCCGTGTTACTGTCTTGTTTTTCGTTCCTCTCAACTGGCTTTAAACAGAAATCCAACTTTCATTGTTTTGCTAATTGCCCTCTCTGGTAAAGAGCTGTTTATCTGGCCCCAAATGAGATCCGATGACAGAAAATTACTCTCCTGCCGCATGACGTTCCTCCTCATCCTGAGCTCACTGCAAATGGGTGCCTTTCAGTTTTCCCCGGAAAGCCGGTGATTATGGGGAAGTTGAGATTATGCCGTTTCTTCTGTTTCCAGCGTTGTCTATGTTCGTCACTGTGATCACTTTAGGCTGACAGACATCACACTATCCCATTTTCTTACTTTGAAACTTCACATTCCCCCAGGCTTTTCTTTTTTCTTTGCTACTTATAATCAGGGCACTTCCTCAGGTTTTCCTGAGAAGCTAGAGCAGGCAATGCACTTGGGTAAAGTGGAGCGATAAGGTGTTTCGTATCATTCTCCCACAGGTCATTTTGCTCAGCTGCCTTTCACCTTGACCTGGCGTTACCCAACAGCACGGCACCCGGGCACCTGCTGAAAAATTGCAGGTGAACAAAGCAGAGTGACTTAACTCCTTATTTATGCACACTAATTTTCACAGTATAGACATATGTAGCAACAGCATGTATGTATATATCATCTTGCTCTTCCTTGCCACAGGATTCTTGGAATTATTAAGGTTTCTTCTTTTTTCTGCAAGACTTTTTATTTTTTAAAGTTCTCTTCTGTGTTTTCTCTTCATTTTACTTCAGTAGGAGCTGCGATCCTGTTGGTCCAGGCTGTTGTTCCCTCAGGTTTCTGGGTCCCCTATTCCCACTTATATTTTTGGCTACTTGTGGTTGTATAGGGCAGGCTGTTTTATTTAAGCAATGGCAAATAGGCCACTTATTTGGTGCAAAAGCCTCTCTGCTTTAAGTTCTTTCTGCATATAAAATGGAGTTAGCTCCTAGCAGCAAGGAGCAATTCAGACTACCAATATACAGTCCCCATTAAGGTCTGCATGGGTCTGCAGGACCAGGCTGGCCCTTCCCCACCTACAGGGCTCTCTCCCACAGCTAGTGAGGTTGATTAGTCTCAATATTCTTTGTGTGTGTGTGTGTGTGACAGAGAGAGGGTGTTGGGCAGATAAAATATATTATGCTCACTTTGTTAAAGACAGCGCTGCCCATGAGGAGGCCGTCGCCCAGGTGATATTGTGTGTCTCTGTGGGCAGGCAGAATCCTTGTAGCCTGGTGCTTGGTTTTGGGATTAAGCCTTTCCCACCCGTTTTGATGTGGGGCAGTACAATCCAATCATGCCTCAGAGAAGTGTCTTTGTATTAGAGACTTCCCTATTTTGTATATTGGATTAAAGGTTTTGAATCTACACTATAAAATGGGGGCAGAACGAGAGTTTGCTCTCTTAGTTCCTGGGATGATTAGCATGAGAGAGCAGAGGGAGTAGGGCAGAGAGCAGAAGGAGGCCACGTGGCCAAGAGAAGCAGCCAAGATGGCGGAGTGCTGAGTGAGATGCCAGTTTGTGCAGTTTGTATCTGGGACAAGGAAGGAGATGGGGAACTGAGGAGAATAAGGCTGGTGAGCTAGAAACCTTTGATTCTAGGAAACTCGGATAAGTCAGTGGCTTTGTGAGCACTGAATGTGAGTGGGTTTTGGAGCCCAGTGTGTGTTTTTACTTGCCCGCCGGGTACAAGCTAGAATTAAAGAAAATGGCCCACCAGTTTTTGGCTCCATTGTTTCTTTACCGACTGTCTGAATCCAATGCGAACCTGCATGGGCTGGGCTGCTCTGATGGTGGCCCTGGCCATGGCCACTGGCCTTACAGAGGGACAGACAGGAAGGGAGAGAGATGAGAAGTATCAGTTCTTCGTTGCAGTTCCTTAGTTGTTTATTGATTGATTTCTCATATGTGCCTTGACCAGGGGGCTATAGCAGAGTAAGTGACCCCTTGTTCAAGCCAGCAACCTTAAGCTCAAGCCAGCGACCATGGGGTCATGTCTATGATCCTATGCTCAGGCCAGTGACCTCAGGGTTTCGAACCTGGGTCCTCTGCATCCCAGTCCAATGCTCTATCCACTATCATTGCACCACCGCCTGGTCAGGCGGCTCAATATTCTTAGAGCATATTGTTATAATCTCACCTTTTCAAATCCTACACTTTTGTTATAAATGAGGACTTTCTTCTGTGAGCCTTTTGCAACCAAGAAATCCGTGCCAGGCATCCTTGGAGGTACTTAGGATAGAGACCAACATTCCTCCTGACACAAGCTGCTGCACCAGGAGCTGGGGGCTTATTCCCTATTGGCTGACAAGAGATGCCCGCAGCAGAAGTGAGGGCTGGCGGAGGGGGTGGAGCTGCTTTCTGGTCCAACAGTTTAAACTGAACGGCCACTTCGTTGTGAATGGCAGCCATTGAGCTGTACCAGGTGGTGCTTGCTTTATTACAGAATTTGTGATAGGTAAATAAATACACACTTTTGCTCATCTAGCAGTGGCTAAGTCCCTGGGCTTTGGAGTCATTCAGTTTGGATTCAAATCCTCAATCGACCACCCATTAGTTCTGTGTCCTTGCCTAAGTTACTTAACTTATTGCTGCCTCAGTGTGCCAGCTTTTAACAGGGGAGGATAATATTATTATATTATAGGGCTGATGTATGGAGTAAATGAATTATACACAAAGCAGTTGCGTTTGGTACATTTCCAGGTGGTTACTAGCAATACTTCATCCTGTTACTGTAACATACATCCCAGTTACTGTAACATACATTACAGGCTGCATTGTTCCACCAGCGCCTCGGACACCCAGGTGCACTTCTTTACAAGCCTCTCATCACCTCCTCCCCACTCCACAATAGCCCACGTGCCCTTCGGTGAGGCATGCGACGGGGGACATGTATAACTGCTGCATCCCAGCCTAGCCCTGGTCCGGGCATGTAGCGGGCACTCAATACACGTTTGCAGAATGAATGGGAAGGGCAGTCTGAAATCCACCCCCGGATTGGCTAGGGCAAGAGAAGGGGAAAAAAGAAAAACTATCACAAACATGGCCAAATACAATGGCTCAGCACCTTACTTTCCAGAGAAGAGATTTTGCTCGATGATTCCAGCAGCCCAACCTCAGACGTGAACAGGGGCCTCCGGGAGATCCGGAGAGGTCTGCAGACACAGCCCGGGCTGCGAACAGCTCCACAGGGGGGCAGGGAGATCTATAGGGAGCCCATGGGCATTGGCTTATCTTAGTGTCACGGAGACCGAGGGCTCCATGGGAAAAGGATAACAATTTGTGGGTGCCTCCGGGCAAAGCCTCTGAACTGGACGGATGCGCCCAGATGGCTGGGAGGTTAGGTGGAAGAGTCACCGGAAGGGGAAGTGGGGGCGGGCGCCTTCCCAGCAGGCAGCGCGTGACCGAACACGTGAGGAGATGCACGCGGACCGGACGTCCGGGCAGCTTTCACTGTGTGCCCGTCAGGCTTGCTTTTCCATCAATGCAAAATTGAAGTTAGCTAAGTAAGCAACTTTATTCTTATCACCATTCATAACTTTCCAAGCCAGTGACACGATAAAGCAAGACTGAAATGCATTTTTACTGCAATTTCCTGTTGAAGGAAGAGCCCCTGACCTTCCTCCCATAGCAGAGCCCCGTCTGGGGCAGCAGTGTTTCCCTCCGCCCGCCGGTCAGAAGAAACTTATCAGGAGGTCTTAGTCACCTCATTGGGATTTTCTGCCACTTTCATTCCTCTACAGCCGCAAATCTTCAGGGCTGAAAGACAAAAAGAGCAACATTAGTGTGTTCATGAACTGTATTCACTTCCACTTGCAGGAAAAAGGAAGACTATCTTTCTGATTTAACATGACAGCCATTATTCATCTATAGACATTGTATCTAAATTTTTGGTGCAAAACATTACAGCCAAATCCTTCAAAATAGAATGGTTAAGTGACAATTCTCAAGTTCTTCTGAGAGTATAAATACAGGCTGCTTTGTATCTGCATGAATATATCTCATAATTTAAATTCAATTTCTGTGTTCTATTTTAGAGCAGTTTTTCAGTTCTTTTCACAGAAAGGATTATTGTGATCTTTACGATTCATATAGAGATATGGATTTACCTGATAAAGGCAAATTTTAAATGTATAAATTCCCTATTTATTATTATACACAAAAATTTAATTTCTCTTATGACCCATATACAAAATAAATATATAAACAATAACTTTTTGATATTTAATTACATACATGAAACTGGTCTTTTATCATTCATATATTTATAGGATTAATCATACCTGAAGTTGCTTCTAAGTAGTAAATAACAACAAATAATATTTGCAGGGAAATGTTCAATAATAACAATGAAGGAAATTATAAAAAAAACAAAGTTCAATGTTATTTTTTACATAGCATATGTGTAGATATTGAGCTCATGGAATTTTCAGAAGGAACTTATTACTAAGTCAACTAAACAGATATTTTTGAAACAGCTGTAAAAATATTCAACAGTTTGAGTTCTGATAAAAAGTAGATGAACTCTACTTGCCCTGAAACAACTTATCTGGTCCCTTTCTACATTTACAGTGTGTTTCCTTAAACAAATGACTCACAAAATACCAGACAGCCCCACTATGAAGACCAACAGGCTAGAGGCTGAGTAAATGAACTATATTACAACTTCCAGTTACTGCTTAACTCCGAGGAACCCAGCACTGAGCTGGGAAACAAGCTAAACCTGCTCCCCCGTATCAGCCATTCCAACACATTCTAACACAGCAAACTGCAGAATCTGGTCACTGATTCTGACGGCTCTTTCCCAACATAGAAACCGCATCCAAAGTCTGGGAAGTGTCCGTCTGAAAGGACGGCTGAGGGCGCTCTGAAGTGTAGCTTTCCACCTTTGGCATGTGGCTCAATGCAATCAAAGCTACGGTAAGAGACACCAGTCCATTCTGGGAAATAATTGCTTCTCCCGTCCTGCTGGTTCATAGAGTTACAAAAGGGTGGTGGCGACGCCATTGAAAGAAATCTAACAAGAAGTCTCTGTACCTCCAACTAATAAATTAAATGTGCTTAGTCACAGTCTAGTTTCCACGGCAGAGGTTAATTTACTAAGTAACAGTGAGATGACAAAAGCACCTTTGAGGGGAAAGTAGAAGTGGAACTGCGAATATGGGGAAAGGGTATGATCGGTAAGGAACGTAGACAGCAACCTGAAGGCAGCAGGGGCTCACAGGCCCAGATCTGTCTCAGGACCTTTTCGGAGAAAGAGAGGAGGATGAAGATGAGGACTCTGGTAAGGGGACAGCAGATGATGAAGAACAGGTTCAGTAGTTGTTGGGCAGCAGGAAAGCCGCATGTTTGGAGCGAGGGAAGCGGACAGGCGAGGGAGAGGGAGGCGAGGAGGGAGCTACTGGAAAACAAGGCAAGGCCGGCTGCCCACGTGCAGCCGGAGAACTCAGTGAGCAGCGGAGCTATTTCCTGGTTCAGGACGGGACACGGCAGGAGGATGGACTCAGAAGGGCAGGATGCTGGATTCGAATTCTGATGACAGTTGGACACAGCAGGCAGCTAGCAATTAGGACTCAGAGATTAGGAGAAAGGAGGCAATGGGGGGACCTCTGAGTCTCTGAGAAGATTCCCTTTCTTCTCCCTTCACTTCCACATACCAGGGGGCCCCGATTAAAAACCTCCAAGAGCCCTTCGCTGCTTTGTCGAGGTTCAAACACCTTGGAATTCAATACAGAACACTCCGATGACATGGTCCCAGCTAACCTTTCTGAGTCTTTTTCTTAGCGAGAGAGATAGGGACAGAGAGAAAGAGAGAAGGACAGGTAGGAACAGACAGGCAGGGAGAGAGATGAGAAGTGTCAACTCTTTGTTGCAGCACCTGAGTTGTTCATTGATTGCTTTCTCATGTGTGCCTCAACCAGGGGGCTGCAGCAGACCAAATGACCCCTTGCTCAAGCAGTGACCTTGGGCTTCAAACCAGCAACCTCTGGGCTCTGGCCAGCGACCATGGGGTCATGTCTACAATCCCATGCTCAAGCCAGTGACCCCACATTCAAGCTGATGAGCCCGCACTCAAGTGGGCAAACTCGGGGTTTCAAATCTGAGTCCTCTGCATCCAAGTCCGATGCTCTAACCACTGCGCCACTGCCTGGTCAGGCCTAAGTCATATTTGATATACCTGTTCCTCTACATCTGGTCCTGTTACTCCACTTGCTGTGGAATAGGTAAAATCTTTCAGAGCTCTGGATTTGGGTACTTGAAATTTCCTTTTTTGGATATCATCTTTTATCCTGCTTGAAGGGACCTGACTAATCTTTCAATATCCGCCTCAAGATTCAAGTGTGCTGGGAGGCCTCCACACCTCTCCTTTCTAACCGTGGCAGGGCTCCTTTCTCTGAGATTGCCACTGAACTTCATGCGCGCTTCTACCTCAGTGTTTCTGGAATACTTGCCCTTCTGGAAATACATGCTGTTATTTCTGTAAATAACATGGGCTAAGTGTTTAATAGGTTCCATGAAGTTTACTACGCTACTGCGCGTTTATTACCTCATCCCATCCTCCTCACTGCCTTGTGACGGAGACAGCGGCGTCACATCCATTTCACACCTGAGGACACACAGGATGGCAGGGCTCTCGGCAGCACGTGCAAGCACCATTCTATTCCACTGAGTCCTATTCGGCTGCCGGGTCCTTTGAAGGCAGGGTCCCACCATCACTCATCTTATCCGTCCAATAGTTAGCAGTGCCCAACACGTAATGAATGCTTGTAAGACATTTGTCATTAGAGTATGGTGAATGCCTTGAAAATGCTACTTTGTTTACAAACTTATCTTCTTTCTACTGAGTACTCAGGGTCTTTAGCAGATGGTTAATTTGCTACCAAAGGGAGGGGTACAATCTCATGGCCAATGGACTAGATACTTCAGATGTTGGCTTCGCTAGAAATATCAGCTCACACTGGAGATAATTAAATACAATGTGTCCGTAAAGTCATGGTGCACTTTTGACCAGTCACAGGAAAGCAACAAAAGACAATAGAAATGTGAAATTTGCACTAAATAAAAGGAAAGCTCTCCCATTTTCATACATATTCAGTACAGTTCGATGTGGGCTCACGCACAGATCTTTTAGGGCTCCTTAAGTAGCTATCCCGTATAGCCTCTACAGACTCGTCACTGACTGATGGCCTACCAGAATGGGGTTTCTCCACCAAACTGCCGGTTTCCTTCAACTGCTTATCCCACCGAGTAATGTTATTCCTATGTGGTGGCGCTTCGTTATAAACGCTCCGATATTCATGTTGCACTTTGGTCACGGATTCAAATTTAGCGAGCCACAGAACACACTGAACTTTCCTCTGTACCGTCCACATCTTAACTGGCACGGCCATGGGCTGCTCCGCTGTATACAAGGTGTTACGTCATCATCTGCGCATGTGCACATGCTGCCACATCCTACAGAAACTGGGAGGGTTTTCCTTTTATTTGGTGCAGATTTCACATTTCTATCATCTTTTGTTGCTTTCCTGTGACCGGTCAAAAGTGCACCATCACTTTACGGACACACTGTAGTATGCGACATTAGGAGGTGCCTGTGGGGAGAAAGGGAAGTTTTTACACTGACTGAATATGCATCTGTTTCTCTCTCTCCACACAAAGGGAAGCAGGCGCACATACAATGTATTGGTATTGCCTCTGCCCTTGCACTAAGAGAAGAAACTCAAGATGACAGAAGAAGGGGGAGGGGAGGGCTAGCTGCCTGAGTGCTTCTCAAACTTCAGTGTGCGTGCCAATCACCCTGGCTCTCGCAGAACTGCAGATTCTGATCATTCGGTCTGTGGAGGGGCTCACGACTCCGCATTTCCTCCCTGCTCTCACACAATGCACTGCGGTCCACACACCGGACTGACCAGCAAGGGTTGGCCTCAGACCCACAGAGCTAGTCATATGGCAGAGGAGATGGCCACCTGAAGATGTTCAAGAAGCCCAAGAAGCACGTTCTGAAAGAAATTTCTAAACTATGCTATCAGAAGCTCACAGACTTCCTTCTTGGCCAGAGACGATTCCATGTGATAAATAATCCTTCCTGGCTCTTTGCCCACCAGAGGATGTTTTTAACAGGTAGTTTTATGCTGTTCTGATACAATAATAAGTAATTTTTAATTATAATAATCATGTGTACTGGGTACTGAAATTCCTTTGGTATTTATCATCAAAGAAAAATTAAGTTGTGGTCCATGTAATTTAGTAAGTGAAGAAAGGTCAGTGTATTTAGGCTCTTTAAAAGTTGTTAATTTATCAATGGCAACACTAATTAATCAGAGTTGAATTCTGAGATTATGGTGCTTACATATTTATCCTATTTTATGTTTAGATCTACCTAATCTTTATGACAAATAAAATTTCAAAAGCAAGAAAACTGGCATCTAGTATATTGCCTTTACACTATGGTTGGTTAATTATTATTTGAAACTTTAATGAAATGGTTTAATCTTTTGTCAGAGGTCTGATGAGTGATTTATAGTCTACATATGTTTTAGTTCTTTGTCACTGTTTCATTGCCAGTAAATTATGAAGTTTAAAATAAAAGATATTATATAAGCTTAAAAAATTGTAAAGAATACTATTTTATTTATTTTATACATATTCCTAAGATTATTTTTTAGAATACAATCTTAGGAAACCTTTAAAGAGACATTTCAATTGCTATTACTGATAGCTAATAATCTATTTTTAATAGAAATTTACTCTTTGACAGAAATATATGTTATATCTTAACATAATTAACATATTCTTTTCTTTATATCTGTAATACAAAGTATCCAAAATTGGGTATATCAGAATTGCTCTAAACCACAGATTGTTAAGAATATTTCTATTTTAGTTATAGTTATTAATCAAGGTTTAAGTACACTGCAAAGACCCACATATTGACCACACTTCATGAATTAAAAGTCAATTCCTCTTCCAGGGAAATAAGGCTCATTCATTCATTCAACAAAGATGACTGAATATCAGGTTCAACTGGGGGCACAGGCAACCCAGCAGCAAACAAGACAAAGTCCTGTCTTTTGCGAGTTCATTTTCTAACACACACACACACACACACACACACACACACACACACACACACACACACGCGCCTACAGTGAAAGCTAAAAGTTTTAAGCTTTCATATATGTGCCTCGGGAATACTTGGGAGATTTAATGAATCTTCAAAGAGTTATCCAACCTAAGACTTTCTCTAATTCATCTTCTAAATTGTGCTGTCTCATAGTTATGCAATGTTCTATAGCAGTAATTCACTTTGTACTTAATACCTGCCACCAGCAGAAAACTGCCTTTAAACAATATAGCTTGACACAAATAATGTTATCACTTTTTTGAATGAGAAAACAACTTATAGAAAGATCTATCTGAGCTACAGAAAATACACTATGATCCTTGTGATTGCTCAAAAATAATGAAAATCACACTACATTTCTCACAATTCTCATAGCAGTTGTTTACTGCAAATCCCAATCAAACTATGGCCTGCCATCCATGGAAAGAAACCAGCAAGGTACTGCACCTCGTTAAAATGACACAAGGGTACCTCAAAAATGCAGAGACTCCAAGTAGAACACAGATATGACAGAGGCCCACGTATTTACATTATTTTAAAACGGGGACTTCAGGAAAATCTTTTGAAAGATTTTAGTTTTCATTGTGAAATGGTGGAAAATATATTTGGCTTGTGAATAAAATGAAACATAAAGCTATAAAACAACTATGTCACAGTTTACTTAGAGACACTTATTTGCCCCATTAAAATAATTGATTTCTAAGAAAAAAAAAAGCATCCAAATTTCATTTGTAAATCCATAAAATTGAGTCTAACTTAAGTGAAATAAATCTAAAAATATTTTAATCTCCCTTAGATCTATGTCTTTTCATTCCTAAATAACATTTTTGTTTCTTTATTATTTTTTTATTTAGTGAGAGAGGGGAGGCAGAGACAGACTGCCACATGTGCCCCGACCCACCCAGCAAGCCCCCCGTCGGACGATGCTCTGCCCATCTGGGGAGTTGCTCCACTGCAGCCAGAGCCATTTTTTAGCGCCTGAGGTGAAAGCCATGGAGTCATCCTCAGGGCCTGGGGCAAACTTGCTCTAATGGAGCCATGGCTACAGGAGGGGAGGAGAAGAGAGAGAGCAAGAGGGGGAGGGGTGGAGAAGCAGATGGGTGCTTCTCCTGTGTGCCCTGACTGGGAATTGACCTAAAGAGTATTTCTTGGTATATTGCTCATTCCAACAAAATATTTAAGACAAGAATAAAATTTGGACAGTGGAGTAATCTTAAAAACAGTAAAAGGTCAGTTTGGTTGAGTTTTAAGTCATTTCCATCATATGGATGAAATTATTTAGAATCAACCATTGCAGGACATCAGGTGACATCACATATTCCTTGCTATGTGCTGTCCAGGCAACAGCAGCAGAGAAGGGGTGCCTTTCTAGTCAGTTCCTCTGGCCCCACACCACCAGACCAGCTTGATCAGAAAGTTCACCAGTGCTTTAAAAAATAAATAAATAAACTGATAAGGCTGCTAAGAATTATTTAAATCATATTACTGTTTCTTCAACTAACAAGAATTCTTACATTCAATTATTGCATTAAACTCCTAAATTCTGTTGGTTAAGACTACATATGATTTAGTTTTGGTCATTAATATAGATATTGCTTTTTGTTTTTAACAAGTAGCTCTAATCTATTCACATCTAAAAGAACAGTTTAGAATGTCTAATTTGAGCAACATTCAGCACTGGAAATACTGAGGTAGTATATGGTTTAAGCCAATGCTGAGCTGGTTAAAATGAATGGGAAAGTTGGAATGTAACCTTGCTCCCCAAGTCCAGCTAATAACTCTGACTCTGAAGAGCAGCAAATTAAGTTAAATCTTGCAGGAAAATGCCCATGACTACAGTAGCATGAAATTATGGAAAATCTTCAAGATGTCTAGATACTAACTCCTCATGGGTTTTTGAAAAGGTACAAGTCCTTCTCCACTGTCCTTAATGAAGTCTCAGATCTGAAGCACATTTTCTAAAGGCATAGGTAAAATAGTTTTTTCTTCCCTCTGGGTATGAATTTAACTAAAACTGGACAGCTGTACGCTTTTAGGATTAACAGCTTTTGCATCAGAGGGCATGTGGTAGGTTAAATCTCTGCTGTCTTCTAGAGCCACAGACTGGACAGGATGCTCACCACCTCTCCTTTCCAGTGCTCCCGTTCCAGCGGGAAGAACCCTCTTCTTTCCACAGAGCTGCCGGAAATAGCAAGTAACCCCCGGGCACCTAATCGCACCCCCAGGAAAGAGAATTCCAGGGCCCACTGTGGCTGTCCTCATACCCCGCCCTTCATCCTTACCACCCTCTCTCCCTTGCGGGCACATCTCTGATACCAGGCTCTGTAAAGAGCATTAACCCTTTGAGTAGTGAGATTTTTCATGCTTGCTGACCCCTGGGAGTGAGTTCTTTTTCAAAAAATGAAATTAGTTCTAGTTACAGTTTTATTAACTTAAAATCATGTTTGTTTGATAACCAATTTATGGAAACAAGAAAGACATACATTTACTTTTTTAATGCTGCCTTACTTACACATTTTTAAAATAAATCGATCGTACTCGGGATGGTCAGGAAGCACGAGAACATACATGAACGTTCGTGCTACTCAAAGGGCTCAGCACTAGGAACAAGGGGCTTCATTAAAGATGTCTGTTTTCAAGCATTTATTGATGCTGAAACTTTCCACACTTAGTTTCTCTACAATGCTGAGGGTTCTGCTTAAAATGAAGCGTAACTGATTTAATGGGTGAGAAATAAAAACCCATTTTTGGGGGGGGGGGGGTTTATCACTATGGATAATTTGAAGCAATTCAACTTGAAAATTTCCACACACCTAGATTTTCCTAAGAAAAGCACTGCTACAGAATTTTTTAAAAATGAAAACAAAGGCTTTAAAATGTTCCAAGTTTTATTTTTAACCTACATAATGAAAAATTTCCATTGCAGTGCCAGCATTATAATTTCCATGATTATTGTGGTTTTGTAATGTTGGCAAAACTGCAATGATTATGGAAATAATTATTGACAGTAATAAAATAACCATTTGAAAGCTATAATCTCAGACAACTGAGCCGTGAAGAAAGGCCAGTGCTATTGTTTTTCCTTTGAGAAATAAGTCGTAAGTGTATACCCTACAGTCACCACTTACACATGGCACACATATCTACTCTGCACCATCCAGAGACCCAAAATATAACTTCATAACAGTGATAACACAATTAATATATCCATGAGATGCAGATACTAAAATACCAAGTGTATCCATTAATTTAAGAAGTGCGGGATACAGGCAATGCTTCTCATATGGAAAATGGCTTTCAGTCGTAAAAAATATTTATAGTTTTCTCATAAAAAAAAAAATCAGTTCTTTCCTTCTTGTCTACCATTGCTTTGAAAATGACTAAAAAACTAGCATAAAAAAAATCTCACGTAGGCTAAAGTTAGGCCTGAGAGACTACAACTTTTGTAAGTAATTTAATTTAAATGAAATTCCAACACTGGTAGCTTTTAATTAAGATGAAAACAATTTTGTCAGTTACCAGCTGGGTTCAAAATTTAGTCTGACAATTGTTATTGTTGCTCAAAAGCTTTTATCCTCTAATAGAAAAATTAATATTTAACCAAAAGCGAATGATAGTTCCAATGACAAAGTGTACATTTTAATATTATAAACATATCTCAAGTTTTATTGCTAGGGAGACAAAAACCAAAGCAAGCTATTTCTGTGTCCATTTATTTACGGAGCGATCCAGGTGCATCTGTTCAGTCAAGTCTCTGCAGATTCACCATTGCATCTCTCCTGGAGAAGTTCCAGTTACTGCGTTTGAAATAAAGATTATATTCTTGGCTTAGCGATTTTGGGTGGAACGAAATAATATTTTAAGCAAGTTCCTTCTCCAAAAGGAGAAAAAAAAAAGTTTTTTACTCATGAAAGCAAATCTACCAGCAATCCAAAATCCCATTTTCAACGGACTGCATTGCATGGTACAAGTATTTTAATTCTAATTCTAAAGTATATAACATTTAATTCTCAAACTTTATGACACTGCAAACAACTAAAATGGCATAGTCCATCAGGGCAGTCATTAGCCCCATGAGGCTACTAAAATTTAAATTAATTAAAGTTTTTTATGAGTAAACATTCAGTTTCTCAGTTGATGTACTCAGGAGCCACATGTGGCCCAGAGATGGTTCTACATTAGACCGCTCTGATAATCAGTGTGCAGAGTTCCATTAGGTAGTCCTGAACTAAAAGCTCAGCTGGTTCTTAGATAACAAATTGTTGGTTAATCCAAAAATGCATATTTTTCCTTATTACATGCATTCCATGGTAATAAAAATAAACAGACTTAATGTTAGCTCTAATGTGCAGAATAATAAAATGTTAAATGATTTATGTTTAATAAGTAGTATACCTATATCATGATATAGCCTCAAATTTCAATAGGTATACCTGTACCTTATTTTCGGAATACAATTTAATATACAGATGTTGTGTGGCTACTTTAAGGAAGAATCACAACTTCAATAGCACAAAAGAAAGCCTGGCATCTAACACATATTCCTGCCACGGGGCGATCCGTAATGCCACGGGGCAATCTGTAATGAGAAGAAAGGGCAAGAAAAGCCATTCCTGGAGGAGTAACTAAAACACACATCAAAGGTTCTAAGTTTTTCTAAAAGTCTATTTAAAAGTAATTATAGAAGAGCCCTTTCTAATTCCATTAATATGAGAAAAGCACTCAGTCACCATTCTAATCAGTTTTAAATGAACAGGAATTGCTTAGTAAAATGAGCACTTTGAGCAGCACGCTTTGACTAAAGTAACATTATATATAATTTGCTGTGAATGGTTATAATACTATACTTCCTGGTATAACTAATTTAGAATACACATTAGAATAGTCATAATGTACCACTCTGACTGCATAATATGTGTTTTGGTCATTTATTTGATTAAATAGCACCTTTGGTATCTCTAGTTGAAGAAAGGGAAGTATCACACTCTTCTTGGTTAGGTATATAAATTAATTTATGGCGTTTCTATAAGACAATCAGGTATGACATATTTAGATTTACAGAACTCTGTACATCAGGGGTCCCCAAACTTTTTACACAAGGGGCCAGTTCACTGTCCCTCAAACTGTTGGAGGGCTGGACTATAAAAAAAACTATGAACAAATCCCTATGCACACTGCACATATCTTATTTTAAAGTAAAAAAAACAAAAACAAACGGGAACAAATACAATATTTAAAATAAAGAACAAGTAAATTTAAATCAACAAACTGACCAGTATTTCAATGGGAACTATGCTCCTCTCACTGACCACCAATGAAAGAGATGCCCCTTCTGGAAGTGTGGCAGGGGCCAGATAAATGGCTTCAGGGGGCCACATGTGGCCCGTAGTTTAGGGACCCCTGCTGTACAGCATAGTAATCTACCAAAACTTCAAGGCCTAATGAAAATACACTTTTAGGATATAACTTATTAAAGCAGGGTATCTGAAAATTACATATGACTTTAGTACATTTACATAAGAGACTACAAGAAGCACTCAAGTAGAGTGGTTATGACCATGCTCTAACCTAGTTAGGACCTAGAATTAAATAAATGAAAATGAAGTAAATAATTTCTTTAGGCTCTCTCCAGTAGCACAGCTGGTTAGAGCATTGTCCTGATATGTCAAGGTTGCAGGTTTGATCCCGGTCAGTGCACATACAAGAATCAGCCAATGAATGCATAAATAAGTGGCATAACCAATCTGTCTCTCCCTTTCTCTCAAATAAAGAAGAAGTTTCTTTAATAGCAATTTCTCCAATGTGTGCTAGTGCCTACTACAGTGTTTTGCACAAAAGAGACAGCTAAGATGTATTTGTTAACTAAATAAATGAATGAAGCACTTTGCTTCTATGAAAATAACACAGGCTTTGCAATGACACAGTTTGGTCCAAATCCAGGCTGTAAACCAGCTGACTCTTGGCTTTCTTTTAAAAACTAGGAATAAGCCATTCATCTTCCAGGCCTGCAGAGAGAACTAGATACAGTGCATGGGAACCACCAGCACAGCGCTGGGCAGCTGCAAAGTGCTCAGCGATCACTGATAGTATTTATTTGCTCAGCGTATGCAGATTTAATCAAGGAGTACTTCAACACACAGCAGCAAGTTAAAAAGATTTAAACAAAATACACTAAATACTTCTGTGTGGAAATCTGAAGATATATATACTGGCCATGAGTCAATGATTGGATTCCTGGGCATCAGCCAATCCTGAGAAGGCTTAGCTTTTCAGGAGGAACCTATCTGAACAAAGAGCCCAATGAAGGGACAGGATTTGCAGAATACAGGGGGCAGCGTCTACCGGAAGATGAGCTGTCCGGTGTAGGTCACGCAAGGAGGAGGTGTGGCGCGCTCGAGACTGACTGTAATTCTGTAAACATTTGAGGCTCTGTAACGTGAAGCACTGGTCTGTGCGCCGGGGATACAATAATGAACAAGACGCAGACCTTAGTCGTGAAGAGCTAAATGTGGTCATGACAGTTACACAGCAGAAGACGGCTGGGCACTGAGTCTGCCCTTGATGTTCAGGCAAGCTTCTTACAGGAGATGACACGTAAATAAGAGTTAGCCCAGACGATCCGGGGAGGTAACAGCAGAACAAGGGCAAGGAAGAGTTAAACTGCACATAAAGACTGCCGATCTTAAACAGTCCGCTCCTGCAGGAACAGCGCACGCGCGCGGAGAGCTCACACTGGGAGCCAGGTTGTGGCCAGGCAGAGCAGCATGGAAACATTAGGGGGGAGACACTTTGTCAAATCTAAGCAGCTTTCCAGACCTTAGGTAGAGGGCACTGTACAAAGGAGAGGAAAGTGTGTTTTGCTGTTCACTTTGGGTGAAGACTATCCATAAGTAGCCACAATTAATGACTTTTCATTAGATAATATTCTCCGCTTATTGAAGTAATCTGGAAAATGGAAATTGCTTTGTTTTAGGTAATGACAATTCATTTATCATTCCAAGAGACTACAATTAATCCAAGTAATGTCATCCCAAACAAAATATCTGACAGTTATAGGCACCTATGAACATCCTTGCACTTACCGAGCAAGGCCTTAACTCTCAGACACTTTGGGTTCAACGACCTGCGTCTAGACTCTCTTTGCAGGTAGGAGCTGCAGTGTCCAAGGAAGGAAACATGAGTTCACTCTCCCCACCTCTAGGACCTTACATCTATGGAGAGAGAGGGTACGAAACTCAGCTTAGAAAGAAGACAGGCAGGAGAAAGACTTACGGAGACCACACTCGTGGGAAAGCATCTCTTTCTTCTTGTGAGTACTCGTCTAGACGTTTGGGCACCTTCCGTGGTTGTGGGAGTTCTTCCACTAAATTCTTAAGAATATCTTCTGGTATATCCTGGGTTAAATAATAATGTTAGCTTAATTTTCGTAAAATATATGCCTTAGTAATAAATTAGTAAAGCTTAGTAAGTATTAGAGAAAATAATAAACAAAAGCAATATTTATAAAATGAGAAAAAAAACTTTGGACAATCTTGACAAACACATTTCTCACGATGTCTTCAGTTCAGAAAACTATTAAGTCATTAAGTTTTACTTTTTATAAATAGTTTTATTCCCCTCCTTTCAACTGCAAAAAGGCACCACCCTGGCTCGTTTTCATGCTTTTTCATCTGATGAATGTGTGTACTGGGTCTACTGCTTCTGACGCCACAGCCTCCCAATCTATACTCGAGAAAGAAAGATGTCCGTTTGTCTCCGATGGATAGGGTAGCTGACCTCTTGGTTATGGCTGGCATCTGTCTACTGGGTATCATCAATATAAAAGTATCTTTCACATTTCAAATAGTTAAGTACTCTGTAGCATGATGTTTGAAACTGTAAATATCCTGTTCTACAATAATCTTTTATCTCTAGAGATGACTATAGGATATGCTGATAATGGTCACTTTTCTAATTCAGTATTGTTCCTACATTATTTAGATGGTATTCTTCTCTAGAAAATAGCTTTTCTTTTTCCAGAAAGGAGGAGACAAATTACAAGTTAAAGATAATTTTTAGATTATCATTGTGGGCTCACAGATTTTTGTTTCCTATTGAACATAGTCCATTACTATTACTATTCATTTTAAGGCTAACACAGTCCCACATTTGGTCAATGGGCACCAATTCACGCTGCCTCCTATGTACTTTTGATATTTCTCTCTTGGTGTCTGAGCACTGCCTTACTCTCTGTTACTTACTATTTTTTTATTTTTTCAGAGACAGAGTGAGAGTCAGAGAGAGAGATAAATAGGGACAGACAAACAGGAACGGAGAGAGATGAGAAGCATCAATCATTAGTTTTTCCTTGTGACACCTTAGTTGTTCATGGCAAGGTTGCTGCTTTCTCATATGTGCCTTGGCCGGGGGGCTACAGCAGACCGAGTAACCCCTTGCTGAAGCCAGCGACCTTGGGTCCAAGCTGGTGAGCTTTGCTCAAACCAGATGAGCCCGCGCTCAAGCTAGTGACCTCGGGGTCTCGAACCTGGGTCCTCTGCATCCCAGCCCAATGCTCTATCCACTGCGCCACTGCCTGGTCAGGCTGTTACTTACTATTTTACTGTCTGCACAGGTATACTCCATAGTGACTATTGTTTTTCTGTGTCAGACCCAGAGTCAACCATTTTTCTAAGGAGAGCTAGGTTTCTTCTAACAAGAGACAATTAAAAAACAAGACCCGGGCACTGTTGTGCTACTGTTCATTCTGCCATTTTATTTTATGAATATATAAAATCTTAAAGTAAAAAAATAATCTAAAAGGTATCTCCAAAAAAAAATCTTCCTTCCCTATTCCTTCTATCTCTTTGTGCCCATTCAGCAGTAAGTAGCCAACTTCATTTTCTCATTTATCCATCCTGTACGTCTTTATGCAAAAAGAAGCACATATAGTATATATGGTGTAAACATAAGTATGAATATATGCACGCAAAAGGTGATATGCTATCCACATTCTTTGTCACCTTGCTTTTTTTCTTTACTTAACAATATATCCTGAAAATGTAACAACATTACTTATCAAGTCACAACAGTATTTCTCACTCTATTTTTACAACTGCACAGTAACTGAGTATTTCCCAATGGCCTTGGCAATAGAAAGTGTTGTCAGGCTTTTCAGTATTTCACAATCCATTCTTGGGAAAATATTTATTTTATAGTCTGAAATAATTTAAGTAATTTACTGTTCAACTAAACTATTATGAATACTTAAACATGTACACTCAAACTTGACTACCTTAAAACTGGGGTAAACGATACTATATTTGTGTCTTTTAGAAATTATGGTTTACAAAGAATGTGACAGTATAATCTGAAGGGGAGTTTTTAAATTCTTGTGATTTCATGAAGGCCACTCACACTCTACTGACGCCGCGCTCCTGTGTTTGGCACCTCCAGGTAACGTGAGTGGTGGGGAACTATTTCACTCATTCATACAAAGCAAAGGTAATAAATTACTCATTTTGATAAAAGCATGAATAATTTACTTCTGTTTGTATGCTAACAGAGCACATAAGTGGCTGGATACAACTTGATATTTTGGAAAGAATTCCTACACTATTCCTCCCATAGGAAGTATGAGGACAATCCTCATCGTCACGGTGTTGATAGCAGCTGGCACTTATTGTGTCAGGCCCTGATCTAAGTGCTCTATAAACGGCATCTCATTTAACCCTTAAACATCTTGTGAAGTAGATACGATTACTATACCCATTTCACAGAAGAGAAAACAGAGTAATAAGAAACTAGTCCATGATTGTAGGGTCAGTAAACGGTATGGCATGCACTCTAATCAGATTAGATTCTAATTCCAGAGCCTAGAATCAACTATTTTATTATAGAACCTCTAGTGTTATATAAGGTCTACCGGAAAGTTCTGTCCATTTTTAGAATAAAACAAAATACAAATTTTTCTTACCGTCAATAAACTTTATTAAATAATATAATTGCCATTATTAGTAATGATTTCTTGCCAGCGTGAGGGCAAATTGTATATCCCATTTTTGAAAAATGTTTTATCTTTTAATGCGAAAAACTGAACCAGTGCTTGTTTGATATCTTCTTCATTTTTGAATTTTTTGCCCTTCAAAAAATTTTGTAAGGACAAAAACAAGTGATAGTCGGAGAGTGCTAAGTCCGGGGAATATGGTGGACGCGACAGACGTGCTTCTGTAGCATTTCTTCCTTGTTGAAATTCATAAAAATTACAGTGGCGTAAATGAACTTCATCAGTAGCCATGGGTACACTATGGCTTCACACATAAGACTAACGTGAATCAACTTTGTTTTAGTTAATTTGCTACGTCAGTATGTATACATTAAGTGATAAAAATAGAGAGGCACACATGCGCCAAATAAACATGTGCTTACGTGTCGAAACTTGTTGTGATAGAAATGAACAGAACTTTCCGGTAGACCTTATATTATATGGTACTAAAGAGAAAAAATAAACACTTAAAATGGTACAATAGTAATAAATAAAAAATG
The DNA here is from genome assembly GCF_036850995.1 of Saccopteryx leptura. Taxonomy (NCBI): domain Eukaryota; kingdom Metazoa; phylum Chordata; class Mammalia; order Chiroptera; family Emballonuridae; genus Saccopteryx; species Saccopteryx leptura. The sequence goes on from NC_089505.1 coordinate 356,026,655, forward strand.
TTTATATTTTTTCAAGTATTTTTTGGATGTATACTTTTGAATAGAAACACACGGTAAAGTTAAATCACAGGACCTAATCAGCAACTAAACCTGTTATTAATCCACAAGTCACCAAATCTTTACTACTGGTCAAACCCATTGTTAACTAAATGCACGTTTTTCATTTTTTTTTTTTTTTTTTTTTTGTACAATATTTTTCTGAAGCTGGAAAGGGGAAAGACAGTCAGACAGACTCCCGCATGCGCCGGACCAGGATCCACCCGGCACGCCCACCAGGGGCAACGCTCTGCCCACCAGGGGGCGATGCTCTGCCCCTCCGGGGCATTGCTCTGCAGCGACCAGAGCCACTCTAGCGCCTGGGGCAGAGGCCAAGGAGCCATCCCCAGCGCCCGGGCCATCTTTGTTCCAATGGAGCCTTGGCTGTGGGAGGGGAAGAGAGAGACAGAGAGGAAGGAGGGGGGGGGAGGGTGGAGAAGCAAATGGGCGCTTCTCTTATGTGCCCTGGCTGGGAATCGAACCCGGGTCCCCCGCAGGACAGGCCGACGCTCTACCGCTGAGCCAACCGGCCAGGGCCTAAATGCACATTTTTATAGTTGATGAAATCATCAGTGAGTGCCCTCAATTTCACAGGAGCTTTGAACACAGTTCCTTCTTTAAAAAAAAAAAAAGTAGCCCTGGCCAGTTGGCTCAGTGGTAGAGCGTTGGCCTGGTGTGCGGGAGTCCCGGGTTCGATTCCCGGCCAGGGCACACAGGAGAAGTGCCCATCTGCCTCTCCACCCCTCCCCCTCTCCTTCCTCTCTATCTCTCTCTTCCCCTCCCGCAACCAGGGCTCCATTGGAGCAAGGTTGCCCGGGCGCTGAGGATGGCTCCATGGCCTCTGCCTCAGGCGCTAAAATGCCTCTGGTTGCAGCAGCAACCCCCCAGATGGGCAAAGCGTTGCCCCCTGGTGGGCATGCCGGGTGGATCCCGGTTGGGCGCATGTGGGAGTCTGTCTGACTGCCTCCCCGTTTCCAACTTCAGAAAAATACAAAAAAAAAAAAAAAAAAGTCGGTATTAAAATGAAAAAAAAAAGAGAAAAAAATGATAGCCTTTTCATCTTAATCCAATGACAGTTCACTTTATGATTTAAAATGTAAGAACCATTGTTATTATGGTGAACTCACTAAAATATAGAAAATAGCCTGACCTGCCATGGCGCAGTGGGTGGAGCGTCAACCTGGAATGCTGAGGCTGCCGGTTTGAAATCCCAGGCTTGCCTGGTCGGGGCACATATGGGAATTGATGCTTCCTGCTCCTGCCCCCCTTCTCTCTCACTCTCTCTCTATCCCCTCTCTCTAAAGTAAATAAATAAAATCTAAAATAAGTAAATAAATAAAGTGAAATAAATAAAAATGTAAAAAATATATAGACAATACTTCAGAGGTTGACACAAAATTATTGAAAATAAATACAGCAATTATTTTAAAAGAAGAGAAAGCATCACCCTGACGGGTGACTTACCTCATCTGGGAAAAGATGCAACCTCTGCATCATGGTTCTGCGGTGGAGGTTTTTTGGTAGCATGCCATAAATAGCTAGTTTTACAATCTGGAAAACATAAATGTAGGGCTCAGTAAAATAAAAACCCGACCGCTGATATAAAGACGGCAGACGCGATTGGGACTCGTGATGGGGACAGGTGGACTCGGACTCAATAGGAACGTGAAAGGGAAGAAGCTGAGACCCGAGTGGACACACGGTAGTGACAGAAAAGGACCTCCACTGCCTTGTACATTTTCTTTAGCCTATTTAATTCATTTTTATTCAGAAAAAGGATAAAAGTAAGGGATTAAAAATAACCTATGTATGTGCTGAGTTTTAGCCAGGCTAAGAGGAAGTTCTCTAAGCTTTCAGATACCTGTGGCTCAAATATTCTATCAAGTAGTGAATGGACAAGGCCCAGGGAAGCTTTCATCCTGTTTCTCCCAAGTGGGAGAGATCAGGAGGTTTCCAACTCAAACACTAAGCCTGACCATCCAGGTCTGAGACTGACTCGTGAGGTCACACATCTACAACAATGGTAACGGCTAACATTCATTGAAACTTGCTATGGGTATAGTGGTCAGTGCATCCATTACATTTGTTACAGTGATTATAACACTGAGTCTCGTTTCACGGATGAGGAAACAGATTTAGTGAGAATATAGAACTCCCCAATTTCATGTATCTAATAAGTAAGTGTTCACGCTCGAATTCAAACCAGGCAGTCTAACTCTCAGAACAGATACACAGTACACACAATCACACCTATCATGTGCTTCTCTCCATAATTTAACAAGACAAAAAGTCCCCTTTCTCTACCAAACCCATTACCAATATGGCAAACTAACGTATCCATGATTTACCTTCCCCTTCTAAGGTTATCCTCACTTTGGGTTAGAATGTGATCTCACATGTGTTGTGTCACCCTGTGCCCCATAATCTCCTGGGGGCCTCCTGGCATACAATGCATACACATATATGGTGAGCTCTTCATAAAACTACTGTATGAGACATATGGAGTGTTACACAGACTTTTATCATCTGTACTCACATTTCAAGGATATAATTTCACATGTATGAAAGCTAAATGCCAGCCCTGGCTGGTTGGCTCAGTGGCAGAGTGTTGGCCCACCGGCGTGTGGATGTCCCAGCTTTAAATCTTGGTCAGAGCACACAGAAGAACTGACCATCTGCTTCTCCATCCCTTCCCCTCCCGCAGCCATGGCTCAGTTTGAGCAAGTTGACTCTAGGCACTGAGGATGGCTCCATGGACTCACCTCAGGCACTAAAATAGCTCAGTTGCCAAGCAACGGAATAGCAGCCCCAGATAGGCAGAGCATCACCCTGTAAGGGGCTTACCAGTTGGATCCTTGTTGGGGTGCATGCAGGAATCTGTCTCTTTGACTCCTTGCCCCCACCTCTCAGTTAATTGAGGAAAAAAAAAAAAAAGCTAAATGCCCTAAAACAATACATGTTAGAACCGGGTTTCACAATGAAAGTGTTTCCCATTCCTTTTATTTTCTCATCAAAACCTTTCTACACATAAAAGCTAATGGCACCTCATATATATTTTGCATCTACTGTCTAGGTTAATGCTGTTAACACTTCATGTTCCTCAGTCACACAGGCACTTTTCAGGTGGTCAGTGGTCACTATACTTGACAGTGCAGACACAGAACACTTTCATCAAAGTGAGATTTCTACTGGACAGCACTGGTCTAGAAACTTGCCTTTAAAATTTTTAATATTTTAGACTGACCAGACAGTGGCGCAGTGGACAGAGCATCAGCTAGGGACACCGAGGACCCAGGTTTGAAACCTTGAGGTCGCCAATGCTCAAGTACTGGGTGGTTTTTAGCACCTGAGACTGATGCATTCCAACCAAGTTATCTTCAGCACCTGGGGCCACAGTCGAACCAACCGAGCTACTGGCTGCAGGAGGGGAAGAGGGAGAGGAGGAGAGGGAGGAGAAGCAGATGGTGGCTTCTCCTGTGTGCCCTGACTGGGGATTAAACCTGGATGTCCATAAGCCAAGCCAACACTCTATTCACTAAACCACTGGCCAGGGCCTTAAGATATTTTGAAACATTTAATAACCTACTAATAATCAGACTGTACTAATAATCAGAAGAATGCATTATCAAACCAATTCTCTGACAAGCCACACTCCAAGTGCTGATTCACAAACTGTCTGCTGCTCCAGACAGACACGCCGTGGAAGTCAACTGACCTCTTCCTTAACACGCCATTCTTTTTCAAAACACAGTCAAAATTAAGACTTTAAAAAAAAATTAATATCTTCTAATGAGATAATTATTCAAATGGATTTAACTCTAAAATATTTTCCAAGCTTCCATCAAACATTCTGTAATACATTTCAGTCTTTGTTTATATATATATATAAAAAAAGAAATTTGAAACAATTACTACATTACCCAATGCCAAATTCTCAACATCAAAAAGTTGGACTATACTGCCTCCTAGTGGACACTGAGCATGCCTAAATAAAATAAAATATTAGCCTAGCCTGACCTGTAGTGGCGCAGTGGATAGAGAATCGACCTGTAATGCCGAGGTCTCACGTTTGAAACCCTGGGCTTCCCCAATCAAGGCACATATAAGAAGCAACTACTACAAGATGATGCTTCCCACTCCTCCCCGCCTTTCTCTCTATCCTCTCTAATACTTCATAAGATGTGTGTGTGTGTGTATAGATAGATAAACTTAAATTTTAAAAACCTTTTAATATTAAAACTATAATTTGTTGTAAAGATTGTATACATTATCAGCAGCAATGACAACTTTTTCATACCTTTAAATGCAATCCATATTATCAAAATAGAATACTTTAATTTGACCTGTAAGTCTAACAACACATGTTATGAAACAGACATAAAATAGTTAAGCAATCTGAGTATGTTTTTGTAAAACAGGTATGAATGATAAAAATTAAAAATAAATAGTAAAGCATGGAACTTCTGAATGTTATGTCAGGCCTTATTATAACAGAACATGCCCCCCCCCCCCGGAAATTTTAAGGACTACCACACCAAACAAATGGTTGCATCTTGATGTTTATTTTGTTCACCATTTTAAAAAAATAATGTCTTCACTGTATAACTTTGCTCATTTTTAAATGCATTTAGCTAAAAAGCTAAAACAGTTGCTAGTGGGAAAATGCACCTATCCTACAAGTAGTTTCCAGACTGGGATTTTAAAGAGTTAAGGAAGGCAAAATGAAATTGGTAAGTGGCAAAGCGAGACCTTGCTTTAGCAACACTGAAGACTAATATTAAATATTAAGATAAGAAACTTCTCTCAGGAAATAACTCAAATGATAAAGTAATAAACATTAGTGAAGTTAATTATGTTGTTTAAAAAATACTTTTAAAAGCATGGCACCAACTGGAGGCCAGAAGTAGGAGCCAGCACTACCAGAGAGAGCGCCAGGGCCGGCGTTTCCCTGACGGCACTAGGTCAGTGCAGGGCTAGGGTTTAAAGGACTGCATTCTGGGGGCAGGTAATAGGATCAAAGACTCCCTCTGAAACTTAGACTTCCAACAGCAAGATAACACCCAGAGTGTAGAGTGAGGAAATGAAAAATCAAAGTCTTTCCTGATAGCTAATGCTAACTATGTGCCTCACCTCACAAGGCCTTGAGGTCCCCAAATCACCCTTCTAGTGAGGATCAGAATCTAAAGAATAGCTTAAAGAGGTCTGAGAAAATCCAGACGTATAAAGTATACTTCAAAGAGCCCTGCGCCCCCGCCAGAAGCTCAGTAAATCTTTCCTGAAGAAATTCACTTAAACACACGTCTCAAAGAATTCCCAGAGATAACGTTTCAGGTACATGAGCTTACCAAGTATCCTGAGGAGAAACAACTACCGATTCAAAAAGACCGCAAATATTAGAATCAAATATAAATGCTAAGAATCAAGTTTAAAATGCTTAAAGGAAAATGAGAGGGAATCAAATATGATAAAAGAACAGAAAGACTATTGAAACTGCCTAGCAAACGTTATAAACAAATAGTAGAACTTTAAGAATAAAATAATTGAAACTAGGTACCCAGTAATAGGGTCAATAAAATTAGACACAGTTAAAAAGAGAAATAGGCCTGACCAGGCAGTGGTGCATTGGACAGAGTGTCGGAAGGGGATGTGGAAGATTCAAAACCCCGAGGTCGCTGGCTTGAGCATGGGATCATAGACATGACCCCATGGTCACTGGCTCAAGACTGAAGGTCGCTGGCTTGAAGCCCAAGGTCTCTGGCTTGATAAAGCTCACGGTTGCTGGCTTGAACAAGGGGTGACTCACTCTGCTGTAGCCACCTGGTCAAGGCACGTATGAGAAAGCAATCAATGAATAACCAAGATGCCACAACGAAGAACTGATGCTTCTCATCTCTCTCCTTTCCTGTCTGTCTGCCCCTATCTGTCCCTCTCTTTGACTCTCTCTCTGTCCCTGTCCAAAAAAAAAAAAAAAAAAAAAAAGAGATAGAGAACTAGAACACAGATCTAAAGAAATTATCAACAATGCTGCACAGAGAGACATAAAATACAGGAAAGTTAATGAATCCTGTATAATAAAGTGAGACACTCCACTGTACATATAAATATAATCGGCTTCCTAAAGGAAAAGAACAGAAAAGAATAAAGGGAGTCGACATTAGAAGATATCAGAGCTGACAGATTTTCAGAACTGAAAACACAAATCCTTAAGCAAAATAAATAAGATCTGAAAAGAAGCATGAAAGTGAAACCCAAAGAAAAGATCTTAAAAGTATCCAGAAAGAAAAGACAGGATACATACATAGAAACAGTTAAACTGACATGTGACTTATCAGTAACAGAACAGAAACTAAAATCTGTTTAAATAATAGCTTCAAAAAGCTGCAAGAGAAAAAATGGTTAATCTAGTACTGCGTATGTAAGCAAAACTGTATTTCAAGAATAATGGCAAGGCCCTGCCAGGTAGCTCAGCTGGTTAGAGCGGTGTCCCAATACACCAAGGTTACAGGTTCGATCCTGGGTCAGGGCACATATAAGAAGCAACCAATGAATGCATAGACATGTGGAACTACAAATTGATGTTTCTCTCTACCTCTCTCTCAAATCAATAAGAGAAAAAAGAATAACAGCAAAATTGAAGGCAGTTTCAGACAAAAAAGGAGAATTCACTATGAAGAGAATGTTATGATAGGAACATCAATAAAAAGTACTTCAAAAGAAAAATTGAACCAAGAAGAAAGGCTGAGTTACATGAATTGTAGGCAAAGAAAATCATTAAAAAACTAGCAATTGTATAAAATAATAAGAATGTTGAATTTGAAAGGATTTGTAAAAATCTTGACTAGGAAAAGCATACTGTTTGTGAGGGAGAGTGGGTGTTAAAAATCTTCTAAGGGTCTTGATTTGATTTGAAGTAAATATATTGCTTTATCTTAGACTTCTAATAAACTCCAATCTAGAAGAAGGTAAGAGAGGGACAGAAAGGAGAAAATAAAATTTAGCCTAATAAAATCTAAAGTTAAACTGTAAAGTGTTATATTAGGCTAATACACTGCTCACCAAAATCAGAGGCTATTTCAAAATGAATATGAAACGATAAAAAAATCCCCTAACTTTTTTGAGCAGTATACTATCCAAAGAAGGTTAATATAGCTACATTGTGTGTGTGTGTGTGTGTGTGTGTGTGTGTGTGTGTATATATATATCGTTATTATATGCGGCTTAAGTGTCTGTTTGTCGCCGATAGCTTATTGGTTGCTTGCGTAACTGTACTAGCCAATGGGGTGAAGTTGCCACAGCATTCAAATAGTTCCGCCTTCTGGCATGCCACCTCACAAATTGAGGTTAAAGATTGGAGCAATTATTATGCTGTTAAGAAATCTTAACACCAGAAGGGGTCTTTGCAATGGTACAAGACTAGAGGTTCTCCAATTGAAAAATAATGTCATAATAGCTAAGTCTTTGACTGGCTCCTCTAAAGGTGAAATACATGTCATTCCAAGAATTAATTTGGCTCCATCTCAAACAGGGTTGCCGTGTCAACTGAGATGTAGACAATTTCCTGTAAAACTTGCCTTTGCTATGACCATCAATAAGTCTCAGGGCCAAACGCTTAAGCGTGTTGGTATTTTTTTTTTACCTGAGCCTGCATTTGGACACGGTCAACTTTATGTTGCCTGTTCAAGAGTTCGTGAAAGAACGGAAGTAAAATTAAAAATAATTGATGGTCCTCTGCAAGGCGATCTTAAAAATGATGGAAAGATCTACACAAGAAATGTTGTGTACAAAGAGATCTTTGACATATGAATTAACATTTTATTATTTAAATCACCTTTATTTATTGAGCTAGCGGTGGCTCTTAAGAAATGTACCGCCAGTGGTTTCCTTCATTGCACTCTACTTTAAGCAATTAAGCAAATAGAAGGGGGAAACCCCGTGGGGCAGTAAACAAAGGGGCGTCCTCGCCGCCTGCCCTGGGTAATTCAGTTTGAATTAGCAGACACCTTTGCATAAATCATTTTAATTACAATTTATAATATCTAGAACAGCGGTCATTTTGTATGACTGCCGGGCTTTCTAGTACACACACACACACACACACACACACACACACACACACACACAGTGTGTCCGTAAAGTCATGGTGCACTTTTGACAGGTCACAGGAAAGCAACAAAAGACAACAGAAATGTGAAATCTGCACCAAATAAAAGGAAAACTCTCCCAGTTTCATATTTATTCAGTGCAGTTTGATGTGGGTTCACACACAGATTTTTTAGGGCTCCTTAGGTAGCTATCCCGTATAGCCTCTACAGACTCGTCACTGACTGATGGCCTACCAGAAAGGGGTTTCTCCACCAAACTGCCGGTTTCCTTCAACTGCTTATCCCACCGAGTAATGTTATTCCTATATGGTGGCGCTTCGTTATAAATGCTCTGATATTCATGTTGCACTTTGGTCATGGATTTGAATTTAGCGAGCCACAGAACACACTGAACTTTCCCCTGTACCATCCACATCTCGACTGGCATGGCCATGGGCTGCTCCGCTGTATACACGGTGTTACGTCATCATCTGTGCATGCGCACATGCTGCCACATCATCCTACAGAAGCTGGGAGGGTTTTCCTTTTATTTGGTGCAGATTTCACATTTCTATCGTCTTTTGTATACAACACACACACACACACACACACACACACATAAAAGTAGACCTCACCAATAAAGGTCAGTGTGTACCCTGATCAATTTAGGAAGAGTATAATTCTAAACTTAAATTTATCTAACACTAAATCTTCAAGACCTACAATGCAAAAACTGAAAGAACTGTAAGAAAAAAATCAACAAATCTAGAACTGAAATTTTTTTTAAATTTAAATTACTTTGCTTTATCAGAAAAACTTGTATCACAGGTAATTTCTGATGTATAATTTTATTAGAGCCAGAGATCATCATATCTTCTAGAAAAACAAACCTCTGAGATTAGAATGGAAGACAAGAAACAGATTTCATTTTATAATCTACCTTTATCAAGCCATTCAGAGCACATCAATTCCTCTATGTATTACTTTTACATTTTATAACAAGTCGTTAATAGAAAACACACAAGCCAAAAACTTTATATCCTTAATCCTATAGTCAATTAACTTTTCTCAGATTTTTAAAGACACGATAATAAAACTCACTTCTTTTTTTAAATGTTTTTAGAGAGAGGAGAGGTGGGGGAGAAACAGGAATCATCAATTCATAGTAGTTGCTTCTCATATGTGCTTGGACAGGGCAAGCCCAGGGTTTTGAACTGGCGCTCTCAGCATTTCCGGTTGACACTCTATCCACTGCACCACCACAGATTAGGATAAAACTCATTTCAAATAACAACACCTCAAACACCATATAGGTTTGTAATGAGGTGTACCAGTCAGCTTTAAGCCTCATATTTTCTAGGCTTTAGCTGAAATACCCCTCACTCATTTCTTAGATTTTTATCAGTCCTTATATGGGGGTTATTTTGTTTTGAGCCTAAACTAAAATGCATTAATGCTCTATACTGAGAATATGCCATAAGTGGGTCTGACCCTTCAGAGACACCAGCGGAAACATAACATCCTGTGAACCGGTGAGCCCCCTAGTTATCCCTGCACTGGGCGTTTTCACACAATCATTTTTTCTCTGAGGCTGAAGCCTGTGGTTTGATCTTCTTAGCAGCTTCCAGAACAGAAGCTGGGTTTACTTTATCTCCAAATTCTTTTTCTCGGTGCTCGAGAAGAATGCCCTGCTCTCCTGGTCCCACCACAAAAACTCCCCCGAGGATGAAGCCTTCGCCTTCCAGGTTTCCAGAGAAGCCTCCGTTCCAGGCTCGGAGAAAGTTGTTCCAGACACCCAGCCGGACAAACCCCATGAACATCATCTTGCGCTTTTGAGGGCCATAGAACTTCTTCTTTTCATCCAGGAAGATTTCTCCTTTGAAATAAGGCTGGAAGTCCCTCACTTCAGTCCTTATCTGCTCCTTCACTACTGCATAGAGAGGGACGCCCAGCTCATCCAACTGGGGCTTCAGGGAGGCCAGGTCTGCGGCCTCCTCTCGACAGAGAAAACAGCCTGGCCTCCGCACAGCCATAATCACAGCTCCGGTCTTTTCCCAGAGCTCCTTTGCTTTGAAAGTCCTTGGTTCCTTCTCCAGGGTTTTCAGATCTATCTCCTCCAGGTACTGCAGGGTTGCCTGCTGCGACTTGGACAGAAACATGTCTGTGTTGGCCAGAAGCAGAGCCAGGGCAGCGGCCCCCAAGGCCCCCGCACCGATGGAGCACATTCCCATGGTGAAGAAACGTGGGTCCTGGAGGAAAGACATTTCTGCGTGGAGGCGGGGCCCATGTGCCTCGCAAGCCCTGAGTGCAACGCGTCCCGCTCGGGCTTCCCGCCCGCCCGCCTTCTCCCGCCCCCGACGCCGGGGGCTGGACCTACAACTGAAATTTTAATCTATCTCTTTCAGGTAATCAATAAGTCAAATGAACAAAAAAAAGTCATAATATAATAATATAAAAACTGGAACATTTCAACATTATTTGCTAGAATGGATATATATATATATATATTTATTTAAATATATCTCCCCCAAGATATTTTCAGCAAACACATCATATTTTAGGTGATCATACAGGTGTCAAAATTTTTTTTAAAAAGCATCAAAATTCTGTCTACGGCCATACCACCCTGAATGCGCCTGATCTCGTCTAAAAAGCATCAAAATTCTTTGACTAAGTGTAAAACGTATTAAATAGTAATTTAAAAATATATACAGAATTGAATGATAGTGAAATAATACTTATCAAAGCTCATGTGATACAGTTAAAGGGAAGAATTTACAGCCTTGAATGGTAGCTACATTAGAAGAGGAAAAAGACTGAAAAAGCAGTGTTTGAACCAGCCTTTCCCCAGACGTTAAGTAATAAAAAACACAGACTTACGGCCACCGGGTCCTTCTGGTGTAGCTGAGCAGCTGTCACTTGTTTAAACCCACCGGGGTAACTATCAAAAGAACAGAGGCAGTGAAACTGGGCGTAGGCCCTGGGACAGTGCTCTTCAATATTCTCTTATAACAGAAAAACTTTTCATTATGAAGTTATATTTATTTCTGGAAACTAGGCTATTCATTAGTCTTAAAAATTAAGTAGTAGCCTAAGTTATTTGAAATGCTTTTCTCTTTAAGTGGTCAATTCTCATTATTTCATAAAAAGTTCCACATTTTGGAAAATTTCTTGGCATAACTACTTATATTTCAATTGGAAGTTATTCATTTACTCATTCATTCATTTTGTGGTAGCTCATTACAGCTTAAATTAAGAAAGAAAAAGCAACAATCAAAATGTTTTGTATTCTCTGCCAAATTAGACAAAATGTTTGTATAAGCTAGTGGTCCAGTTTGGAAGAAATAGTGATAGAGCATCTGGTTCTGAAGTTAAGTTCAACCTCTAAACAAGTCTTGATCCTGTTTTATTTATTAACTAACATTTATATCTTGGTCCTTAGTAATAAAATAGTTCATTGTGTTCAGATCAAAATTATATATAAAATGGGTGAACTGGATTAAAAAGTGTTCATGTGAGGTAATACTGGTGGCAGCTCAGTAACTGGATTCTGCAGATTAACGCCTGGATCTAGATTTGCTAGTGGCTATCCGAATAGTAAGAGGCAACTCGCTTTACCGGGTTTTTTTTTAATTTGTTGTGTTTACATAGTTACAAGTGTCCCCCGAATATATCCCCCCTGTGTTCTCCTTGATACCCCCTTTGCCTCCTCCCCCTACCGCCTCCCCCCTTCCCTCCATGATTTACTCTCTTGCCCTCTATCTCTCTGTTATGTGTGTATACCTTCACTAATGTCTTTCCTTTCTTTGATCTCCTCCTCTCATCCCCTTTCTCCCTGGACTCTGACCCCTTCTCTGTCTCTATTCCGCTCCTCAGTTCACATTGTTCATTGGATTCCTGATATGAGTGAGGTCATACGAGTTTTTCTTTCTCTGCCTGGCTTATTTCACTTTTGCTTTACCTCTTTATACGAGTTTACTCATATAAGAAAAATAATGGCTGCCCCATCTTCTTCTCAAGGTGTGTATGAGAGTCAACTGAGAATATGTTTGTAAAAGTGCTTAAGAAATTTAAAACAAAAACAATTCAGATATAAGGTTTTATTACACTGAATGGATGAATAAAGCCTAAATGATTTTCAAGGAAGGAAAAAAGAAAATGTAAAAATCAGTGAATTCTGCAAGAAAAGTTTAAGATTACCTAAATGTGCTTCCTTTAAGTTTCTTTTTTAACAAGACTTAAAAACATTTGAAAATGATTTAAAGAACCATCTTTTAGGAATAAAATTTAAGAAAGCATATTTAAGTTTTCTAGGAGATAATTTTCAAACTGAAATTCTTTTGTTTTATGGAATTTTGGCTTCAGAAAAAGAAATACCTGTCTAGACTTCTAGTCTTGTAGTCTTTCTCTCCACGGAAAAATACTTTACCTCTTCTATGCTAAAGATGATCTATTTTTAACACTGGGATAGCAAATTCTAAAGTATAATACCATTTACATTTTCAGAAGTCTTGATTTTACACTGAAAAATTTGGACAGTTACTGTAAAATTCTGATTAGCGGATTAACTTGAATAATGCAATACTCAGGTGACTTGCTTTCTAGCTCTTTAAAAAAGTTAAAATATTTTAAATTTTAATTTTGAAGAGAAATGTTTGAGCAGGGTACATTATATTGTGCACTGAAAATAATACTTATAAAGGGCTCTCTGAGAATCTTATATTAAGTGAAAAATGATATATAAATGTATTAAAATATTGAGTCAAAGGATTATTTTTGATTCCTTCTTTAAACTTCTCTGTATTTCCTAATATTAACATGCATTAAGACTTTTATAACTAGAAAGTTAGATTTTGAATACATAATTGCAGTAAAGTATTGGGAGCATAATATAAGTAGAATGTACAAAGTGTATCAATAGAAACAGAGAAACAACAAGCAATGATTTTATCTAGAAAAGAGTGACCACGCCTGACCAGGTGGTGGCGCAGTGGATAGAGCTTTGGCTTGGGACACGGAGGACTCAGGTACAAAACCCTGAGGTCGCCAGCTTGAGCGTGGGCTCTCTGGTTTGAGCAAGGTTCACCAGCTTGAGCCCAAGGTCGCTGGCTTGAGCAAGGGGTCACTCGCTTTGCTGTATCCCCCCAGCCCCCCCCCACATATGAGAAAGCAATCAATAAACAACTAAGGTGCTGCAACGAAGAATTGATGCTTCTCATCTCTCTCCCTTCTCGTCTGTCTGTCCCTGTCTGTACCTCTCTTTGTCTCTCTGTCTCTCTCTCTCTCTCTCTCTCACACACACACACACACACACACAAAGAAAAAAGAACAGAGTGACCAAGATACACTGTAATGGGGATATCTGACGTACAGCCACACAAAGAACTCTGAAAGAACTACAGATGTTTAAAGCCCAAGGTAAAGACAAACCAGTGGGCACTGGCTGATCATGGTCTCAACATTATCTGAAGAACATTATGTAGCCTGACCAGGCGGTGGCACAGTGGATAGAGCATCGGCCTGGGACGCAGAGGACCCAGGTTCAAAACCCCGAGGTCGCTGGCTTGAGCACTGGCTCACCAGCTTGAGTATGGGGTCACTGGCTTGACCCCAAAGGTTGCTGGCTTGAAGCCCAAGGGGACTGGCTTGAGCCCCCAGTCAAGGCACATAAAAGAAAGCAATCAATGAACAACTAAGGAGCCTCAAGGAAAAATTGATGCTTATCATCTCTCTCTCTTCCTGCCTGTCTGTCCCTTTCTGACTCTCTTGGAAAAAAAAAGTTATGTCGAAGAGACAATTATTTTACACTGTCCCAAAGAGTAAGACCCATGTGAAAGCTATAATAATACATTATTACTCAATGGCATGAAGATCATAGTATAAAGCAGGCCATTTCCAAGGTGGAATGAATGGGCTGTCTTATGAGCTACGAGGTCAGTATTAGTTAAGCTCAGGCAGACCTACCTACAACTTAAAAGGTATGCTGTGGAGATTTTCGGTATTTTCCAAACCTGAGATTCTGCATACCACTAAGACATCTCAAGTACTTTCAGATGTTCAGGATGGTTCTCAAAATACAATAGCAGATGTATTGGAAATACAATAGCAGATGTATTGTATTGGAAATACAATAGCAGATGAATTATACATAACAGAAAGTGAGAAGATTGACTAAAAAATAATAATAATTTTGATCAGAAAGGTTTATGTGAAAAGTTTCCAGAAAAAACAAATACTGTCAGATAATAACTAAGATTTGGTTCAGGTTTGTTTTGTTTTTGATTGAGTAAATTATATATATAACATGAGTAAAATTAGTATTTTCTTAAATGCCAAATTTTGAAAATATATATTATTCTTTTAAATAATATCTATGGTATTTTTTTTTTAATTTATTGATTTTACAGAGAGAGAAAAGGGGAGAGGGGGAGAAAAGGAGAAAGATGGTGAGAGAGAGAAGGAGAAAGATGGTGAGAGAGAGGGTGAGAGACAGAGAGAGAAACATCAATCTGACCTTTATGTGCCCTGACTGGGGACTGAACCTATAACCTTTGTGTAACGAGACAATGCTCTAACCAACCACGCTATCTGGCCAGGGCAGAGCTATGGTAGTATTAAAGTAGTATGTTTCAACCGCCTATCTTCCATGATAATGGCATCATCTTACCCAGTGTGTGAAGAATATACTTTTTGCTCCCATTTGTTTCCAGAAAATGCAATGTGCCTTGTGTTCATTATGACAACATGATCACCGCAGTCACCTAGATTTAAAAAGAAAAAAAAAAGATAAAAAGACTTTGCATGAAAAATCATGACTTTAAGAAAAAGTGTCCTTGATTATTTACAAAGCTTATCAAAGTAACACATTAAAAATATAAAGCAAGTCCCAGTGCACCATTCAAATCCTTGAACAGTTCCTGTTACTGCTTATATAACATCTAAGTATAGAAAGAGTTGGCTAGCCATTTGGAAAATCCCAACACTGGAAGGTAAAAGAGAATTTAATAAAGATGCCAGTGCCCACAATACATCTTTAAAGGCAGACTATTGTTATTTCTATCATATCTTCATATTAATAATTACACTTCATTAAAAATGTTTATATTAAATACTTTTAAATATCTAATATAAATTTCCCCTTAAAAACAGAAGAGAAAATGAAAACAATATGCATATCGTTATAAAAAAGCATGTTTGCCAATAGGTAAATTGAAAACAAATGTAAAACATCACAATTTATTATTCTTCTCAAATTTAGAGAACAATAGAGTACTATGATCTTATGCTTACCTACTAACCCAAGGTTTTTTCCAACCACATTTAACAAGTCAAATTTAAACTGCCACCCTCAATGATGACTACATACATATTAGACAGGATGGGATGACCTGAAAATTAAAATATATGCACTGGAGTAATTTTCCAGTGAAAAGTACCCCTAAGTCTGGCTGTTTGTCTTAAAAAAACAAACAAAAAAATCTCAAAAGTAAACACGGAAATTTTCACATGAATGTCTATATATAACAACAAAAAAAGAAATCAGACACATTTATTAAATGCCTGTTCTACTAAAAGAAAAACAACCCTCACAAGTCCATAGTCTGTGCAGGGCAAGGGGAAAGGAAAGAGGACAAAGCAGGTGGGTTTTCTTCACGAGAGCCAAAGGGAATGCAGAGGCATGAAGGAAAAACCTGGGAAGCTTGCTGTGAGTGTGTTGGAAAGGACAGTTTGACAGTATTTGGTGAGTTAGGGTGACTGAAGTTCCTAAAAGTGACATCTGGTGGGCAGTTAAGGCAGATGGGGGCAAATGAGCATGCATGACAAATATGGAGGGTTACAAGATAGCTACATAAGTTTCTAAGACTGCTGAAATCCCATAGCCTCGCTCCAGGCATTTACCAGTGAAGAAGCTAAGGCCCGTTAAGATTAAGCAATTTGGCCCTGACCGGTTGGCTCAATGGTGGAGCATCGGCCTGGTACGTGGAAGTCCTGGGTTTGATTCCCCATCAGAACACACAGGAGAAAAGACAGTCTGCTTCTCCACCCCCCCTTCTCTCTCTTTTTTTCTCCTCCCACAGCCATGGCTTGAATGGTTTGAGTAAGTTGGTCCCAGGCACCGAGGATGGCTCCATGGCTTTGCCTCAGGCATTAGAATGGCTCAGTTGCCAAGCAAGAGAGCAGCAGCCCCAGATGGGCAGAGCATGGCCCTGCAGGGGGCTTGCCGGGTGGATCCCAGTCAGGGTGTGTGCAGGTGTCTGTCTCTGCCTCCCCGCCTCTCACTTAATAAAAAAAATAAAATAAAACGATTAAGCAATTTGCCAGCAGCTCACTCACCAACTTACTTATACCCTGTTCAGGCTCTTTCCACGACACCTATTTAGGGGAAACTGTCCCCATTCTACAATAATATAGCTGAGTGACAGGGAGAAAATGGAATCTTTAACTTTCCATTGAAGCTGAATTTATTTGCAAAATTAAGATTGCAAAATTAAAATAATGTTATAATTAACACTTGAAATAGACTGACACTTAACTGAACAGTAAGAGAAAAATGTGCAAACTGGGTATCTTTAAGAACATCAATTTTTTCTAACAAGTCCTTAAAAGATTTAAATAAATAATACAAGGCAGAATACTAGTGATTAAATTAGATCTAACCTAATCTTTGTTGCATTATTTAGTATACTAGTATTAATAACATTAACCTTTAACAACTGTATCCAACTTTTATTTCATTCCATGAAGAACAGAAGTATTTTAAGATACTTAGTAACTTTAGGTAATGCCTAAAAAAGGTTTCCCTCTGCTTCTTTTACATGCTTATATAGTCCTCTTTAGATAATTAATTTATGGGCAGGGAAGAGTGGAGTCTTCATGAAGAATAAGTCATAATCCAAACATCACCCTTTTTTTCCATTTATCAGTGAAAAAGAACTATGTTCAGAAAGTTCCCGAGTCCCAAATTCCGGAGGAAAGCGCTAGGTAAAAGGAGGAGGAACTACTTTTCCTAGTTCCACATAATTTCAATCTTGACCCAGATCTCACTTTCTTAAAATATAACCTTATAAATGGAAAGTTGATTTTCCACAACACTCCACAAAGTTCACTGGACCAATAAAGTAGTTCAAATATCATATAAGTTATGTTCAAATACATTACTGGTTAATCTTTATAGCCATTCCAGAATATATGACCATCATTTGTAATACTGTTTTTCTGGGAAATTGAATGTCAATTTTCATATAAACATGTTTACAGTGATTATGAACAAAACAGTACATGCTTAATAAATGCTGGTAAAAAGAATAAATGTTAGAAATAAACTAAATACATAACATTTGTAAATTGAAAGTTGCTTGCATGAGTTTTGATTTTAGTGACATCTTGTGGACAGGACAAGTTTTGCTGGTATGTTCTATATTACAGTTAGTGTGAAACAAAAATATAATTCAGCCTTTAAAACTTTAATTTCTAATTTCGTAGAAAAGCTATTCTCCATCCTAGAAAAGGACGACGTGACAGGCAGCCACAAAAGCACGTACAGAATACCACTGCAACAATGCCGCTGGTAAGGAGGCAGAATTTTAATCCAGGGACAGGTAAGTGCTATCGTTTAAGAAGGAAATTGGGTCTACTAATTATACTTTTCCCCAAATTTTGCATCATTCGCATTTCTACAGAGACAACCTAAGAGATCTTGTTTATCACCTTGTTGACATCTCTGCTGAGAAAGCAAATTAGCAGGAAAACAGCATGAGTGCTAAGAAGCACCACAGTGGAGTGGAGTAGAGTGCATGATTTCCAGTATGAGGGAGAAAGTGCCGGGTCCTGGTCCCAGTTCTACAATAACATAGCCGAGTGACAGTGAAAGGTCGCTTTATTCTTCTTGACTTTTGCATTCTCATTTATCAGTGAGGTGGTTAAACAAATAATGTAAAGGATGAAGGAATGAAATAACCGTATGAACTGGTATTCTGTGACTATGACATTCTTCTGACAACCCCCCAAAATGATATTTTTAAAATAAGGAGACTTACTATTAGTCAAGCAGAAGTCTGCTGATCACTGTTTCACTTTGCAAGTTCAGCAGATCCGAATTAGCCTCCTCTCTGAAAGTTCTCTGCAATCCCCACATCAACACCTGCAGTGCTTTCCTGGTCATTCATGGACATGCGCAGAGTGACGGATACTCTGAGTAGCGTATTGTACACGTTTCCAGCTGAGGTCGAACCCAGTGATGCTCTGATTTTTTTTTTACACCTCTTGTACTATAAACAAGTGTTGTCTTATGATCTACTTGATGCCAGGCTTTTTGGCATTTTTTAATTTTAATTAGTGACTTCAGTGTTTAAAATATCCCCCAAGCCTGATGCTGAAATGCTGTCCAGTGTTCCTAAGGCTGTGATGTGCCTTACAGAGAAAATACATGTCTTAGATAAGCTTCGTTCAGGCATGAGCTATAGTGCTGTTGGCCACAAGTTCAATGTTAAAGAATCAACAACATGTCCATTAAATAACGTGTCTTTAAATGGAAACACACACAAAACAAGGCTCAGTATGTACTGACTGGTGGATGAGAATGTTGTGACCAGAGGGTCACAGGAACTGATTTCTGTATTTCCAACCTAGGCACAATGGTTCAGTGTTTATGAATTCAGTATTCATGGTGACTATAAAGAAAGTAACTGCTATGCGTAATGAGAACTGACTGCACTTATAAAATACCTGTTTAAAAGTGTCAATTCAGAATATATTTCTGACAAGCTTCTATTATGGGCCAGACATTGTACTAAGTGTTTGAAAAACAAATATTAACATGATAAAATCCTTAAACCACATTCTCTACTTAATAAATTTTATGGCTTCTTTTGCTCCCTAACAGCAGTTTTCATTATGTAAAGGAAAAATGGTAGAGCAACAGGTACAAGAAGTTGGAGAAATCAAACATCCTTTCTCTTGCCCAAATCCAACCATGCAGAATATTCTTCCCCTCACTCCATAAACCCAAAAATCTAACTTAGCCTAAATGATGTGTCCCTGGTTAAAAGTAATGTTCATTTTCAAAACTGGTATTCGTGAATGCATGCAGTCACCCAACAAACATTGACTGAACTCCAACCTTGTGTCAAGCACTTTTAATAGGCACAAGGGACACAGCTGTGAAAAAATCGGCCAAGTTCCTTTCCTCATGGAATTTAGTCTGAGGAAGGTAGGCAGGTGATAAATATTTCCTATAACAAGTCAGGTGGTAAGTGAATGCTAATCTTTCTTCAAAAAGGCAAGCTAAGGATCGAGAGTGGAGGGCAAGCAGATGAAGGAGTCGATCGGGGAAGGCCTCTCTCCGAAAATAGACGACTGAGCCGAGATCTGACCGATGCGAAGGATTCAGCCACAGAGGTATCTGGAAAAGAGCATCTCGCAGAGCCAGCAAAATGCAGAACGGTCCTGAGGCAAAACCGTGCCTGGCGGACAAGGCGAGGCAGAGTGGTTGGCCTGAGCAGATCACCAGAAGTACAGAGAGGTGGGGAGAAACTCACGCAGGTTAAGAGACCACGTGATTAGGCCCTTGGAGGGCACTTGGTAGAACTTTGCCTTTTGCTCTGACTTTCATATGGAAAAAAGGTAACTGCAGCTGATTGCAGAGAAAATACCTACTAGTAGGCAGTAGTAGAAACAGTGAGGATGCTTTTGGAATAATCCAGGATAGAGAGTACAGTGGTTTAAAATTAGAGTAGAAGAAAGAGAAGGTAAGAGTTGGCCAGATTTCAGAAATACATATATATATATATATTTTTTCAGACATATTTTAATATACAACTGAACAAAGGGGAGTCACGGATGAATCAAAGACTTCTAACTTGAGCAACTATAAGGGCAGAGATGCTATTAGTTGAGATGAGAAAAACTGCATGAAATAGGCTGGTCTTGGGGGAGAAAAATCATGAAATAAAACATCTCCAAATGGACTTATTCTATTGGATACGTCAATTAGACACCCAGGATTTTTCCGAATAGAAATCTGGCTATGTGAGTCTAGAATACAGGGGGGGAAAAAATCAAAACTGGAGACATCACTTTGGGAGCCATTAGCATATAGATTATATGCATTTAGAGATATGAGGTTGGTATAAAATGGGGTTGTCTCAGGCAAACTGGTCTGTAAGGTTTTCCTATGACTAAACCATATTCATTTTAGTGTCCTAGTGGCTTTTTGGCAAGAACAAAATAAAGGATCATCAGGAAAAAATGAGGTCCCTAAAAGCTGCCCAAACTACCTCAAGATTCTATTCTGCCATGTGGTTATTACTGACAGAGCTAAAATGATACTCACTTAGTTGATGATACACAGGCTTATGCAATCCTTGAAGTTTAATTGATGCCACAGCAGCAAGTTTGCCAGGGGGCTGCAGTTTCCCATCTAAGAGATACCAAACTCGAGCAAAAGTGGCCCATTGCTTGAAAATGCAGAAGAGGACACAAATAAAATTCTAATTAAAATAGAAATAATTATTATACAGCATCATATGTATTCCACAGTTAATGCCAATAACTACTTTTAAATAAAGGTCCTATCACTAAACAATTTTTAGTTTTGCTTTTATTTCTATTGCTGAAAAAGGAGGGGGGGTCTTTTCTGATTATTCTGCAAAGGTTAACACGATAATTTTTCCTGCCTGCTTTTTTACTGGTAATACACATCACTCTTTATTAAAAACATTCCAAAGATTTATTTCCCTTTACATTATTGACTCAATTTTTTTGTAACACATAGCATAGCATCGGGAGGGGCAATAAACACGTACGAAGTAGAAGTTGTTTATGGGGGCCTTCAATAAATATATATATAAATAAAATGTAGATATATAAATACAAATATACATAAATATAAATATTATATATGTATATATATAAAAGTGTGTGTGTGTGTGTATAATATATATATTGATATATATATTTTTTGAGAGAGAGAGAGGCAGGGAGCTAGAAACAGGAGCATGGAACTGCTCCTTCATGTGCCCTTTGAACTGGCAACCTCCACGCATAGGGACAATGCTCCAACCGACTGAGCTATCCAGCCAAGGCTTAAAAATACTTTGACGTTAGTGGATTTATTACATTGAAAGATGAGTGGCCAATTAGGAATTGAAGACTATTCAGGAGTTTAAATCAGAGGGAAAGTTAATCGGAGAATGTAGCTGGGAAAGTATAGATGGATGATGTTGAATAAACCTAAATTTAAAAAACTGCCTTAAACATCTTCAGGCTGGCTTAGGTATAGACCAGCAGTGCCTTCAAACTCTAAGACACTTAGAGCCCAGAAAGATCTAGACCAGATGTTTCCTTTATGCACATACACAAGCAGCTAAACCAGGGGTCCCCAAACTTTTTACACAGGGGGCCAGTTCACTGTCCCTCAGACCGTTGGAGGGCCGGATTATAAAAAACAACAACAACTATGAACAAATCCCTATGCACACTGCACATCTTATTTTAAAGTAAAAAACAAAACGGGAACAAATACAATATTTAAAATAAAGAACAAGTAAATTTAAATAAACAAACTGACCAGTATTTCAATGGGAACTATGGGCCTGCTTTTGGCTAATGAGATGGTCAATGTCCGGTTCCATATTTGTCACTGCTAGCCGTAACAAGTGATATGACGCGCTTCCGGAGCTGTGACGCATGCGGCTCACATCACAGGAAGTAGTACTGTCCATGAGCAATGCAGCCCTTTGCATCCGCATCCTGTGCTCCTCTCACTGACCGCCAATGAAAGAGGTGCCCCTTCCAGAAGTGCGGCAGGGGCGGGTAAATGGCCTCAGGGTGCCGCATGCGGCCTGTGGGCTGTAGTTTGGGGACCCCTGAGCTAAACAATGCCAGAAAAAAAAATACAAGGCTAGCTAGCTAGTTTTAAACTTAATGACCACAAACTTCAAATCAGCCTGTAAAACTGCTTACCAATTCTGTTTTATTTTTCTAGTCTCTGTCTAGTTCCCCAAGCATATCTTTTGTCAGATTTACCCCTACTTTATATATTTTGATGACACTATAAATGGTATTTTTAATTTAAATTTCTGATTGCTTGTTACTAGTATATAGAAATAAACTTCACTTTTGTCTATTGGTCTTGTATACTGCAACCTTGCTAGAGATACTTATCAGTTCTAGTAGCTTTTCGTAGGTTCTGATTTTTTTTACACAGATGATCATGCCTTTTATAAATAAAGACAGCTTCTAGTTCATGCCCGTTATCTTTTCCCTACCACTGCAGCATATGAACTAATGAAATGATTCAAACTGCAGGAAATCTACAGGACAACCTTCTTTCTTCAATAAATTGCAAGAAAAAGAAAAGATGATAATAGGAATCTGTTTATTAAAAGACAAACAATAACTTTTATTGGATTTTGGACCCTACTCCAAAAGAACAAAGTATAAAAATATTATGAATTTGTATAATATGTGATATATGATAACCTTGGAAATCTGGACACATACTGATATTTTATATTAAGGAATCAGTTAACTTTTCATTTAGTTTTGATAAATATTGTGATTTTTTAAAAATCCTTACCTTGTAAAGAATATATTGAAATATTTACTGATGAAATAATGAGTCTAAGCTTTACCTCAATTCATAAAGGAAAGAAAGTGAATGGGGGTACAGATAGAATCATAGTGGCTCGCTGTTTTCTGATAGTGGGTGATGTCTCCTTTTATATATGACTGAAATTCTCCATAATAAAATTTAAAAGAAAAGTAAATCCTGACTTCAGTACTCCATCAGCAACTGCCTCATTTCTTTCCTCTCCTTGATCTTGACTCCAATTCGTCTCTCCAAGGTCTCTTTTTAAGATACCCCAACCTGGCTTGTGTCTTCCCACACCCATCACTATCACTCTACTGCCTGCCAAAGTTACCATGACCTTCATGCTGCTAAATCCATAGGGCAATTCCAAGTCCTCCATACAGTTGGTCATTTTTCTCCCCTGGGTATTTTTTCTTCAATTGATATCCAGGACACCACCCTGTGTTGGTTTCATTCCCCCTACTCTGCTGGCTCTCCTGTTATCTCTTGCCTCTGAAATGTTCCAAAATTCAGTTGTAGTCCCCCTGTCTTCTCTATACTCCATTTCTCAATGACTGCATCCAGACCCATACCTTTAAATGACACATGTATGGTGATGACACCCAAATTTTCATTTCTAGCCTGGGCCTCTTTCTTGAACTCTATACTTGGATCCAATTGCCCTATTAACATCTGTATTTCAGTGCTTCTTAAACCATATGTAGCAAAAGAATAGTTAATTCCCTAATCCATGGTATGGCAATACTTTAAAGGAAAAAAAAAAAGCCTCGATAAAATTAGAATGCTGCCACAATGCTACACTATTTACACAAGTATTAAAATGTTTAATTCCTGTATTTACCTAACTAGGGGCAGGTAATAAACAGTTACCTATCCCAGGAAGGAATCACACTTGGAACCGGGCTAGGCTAAGAGGCATCGTAAACCGAAATACAAAACTGAACTGTTCTTCCAACTGAATCTTTCTCAGTTGATGGCACACCCTTCTGGTTGTTGAAACAAAAACCCTAGAGTAATATCCTTGTTTCTTCTTTTGCTATCCTCCCACATGCAATGCTTCAGGAAATCCCACTGGCTCCACCTTCAAATAAACCCTGACCCTTTTTCAACACTACACTGTCACTACCCTGGTTTGTGCCACCGTCGTAGCAAGCCTGGATTATTTGCAATAACCTCCAAAGGGATTCTTTGCTTCTATCCTCCACCAATCCCCATCTTTATTTTAAACTCAGCAGCCAGAGCGCTCCCAACACCTGAGATGTTACTCCTTGGCTCAAAAACCTCCACTAGGTCCTCATTTTACTAAGCAAAAATCAAATTCTTGCAATGATCTACAATGCCCTATGTGATCCATCTTATTAGCTTTCTGACCTTCTCTCCTAAATCTCTTGCTGGGAACAAAAGACATGAAAAGGGATGACTGAAAAGGAGAGAGCTCGAGTACAAAGAGAACAGGAGCCAGTGGTAGCCAGGATCATGACTCTCCTGTGTGCTTCCCCGAGGTACCAGCAGGCCCAAGGACTCGGCTTGCCTGCCCACTTAGCTTCATTAAGCCTGCTGGAGCCACTGACTTCCTCCTGCCAGTGTAATGCATCCCATTCAGCAAGAGAGCTCACCTGGGGCGCCTTAGAGAAACTCGACATATTTCCACACTAGCAGCACTGCCGTCCTTCCTCCAGAGGCCAAGGCCGGTCCGCAGCATCACTGGTCCGGCGGGAAACGCGCACACTCAGACGTGAAAGTTCCTAGGCCAGCCAGCGCTTGTCTGCTTCTCCGCTCTTCCTGGGTCCCCTCCAATCCTCCCACGGCCGCTCTTTCGTCATGAAGGAGGAAATAATAATATTGTTGCGAGAATAACTGCAGAAATTGACCCTTTGCTACAAAAGCTGCGAATACCGACCGAGAGCTCACAATTTCCAGCCGGCCTAAGCAAAGGGAACCGGAAGTGCGTCACAGCGCGCGGCTGTTTTGATGTGGAATCCCAGCCCTGGACTTGGGGCTCAGCTCGGAGAGATGGATCGGTACCTGCTCCTTGTGATCTGGGGGGAAGGAAAGGTCCCAGCGGCGGCGGGCGGGGAGGCGCAGCAGCGGCCAGGGTCGCCATCCGCTCAGGGTGCCGGGAAGCAGCCAGGTAGGTGCTGGGCTGAGAAAGAGCGGGAACGGCTGGCGGGCAGGAGAAGGCATTTGAATTTGTGATCTATACTTGTCACAAAAGTTAAGGGATATTTTATCATTTCAAATTCATTTTGAAATATCCCCTAATTTTTGTGAGCAGTATCCTTCTGCTGCGGAGGTAACTGTATGGAGTTGTCTCTGGAAGCTGTGACTCCGTCTGGGATCGAACTAA
This sequence comes from Saccopteryx leptura, assembly GCF_036850995.1. NCBI lineage: Eukaryota > Metazoa > Chordata > Mammalia > Chiroptera > Emballonuridae > Saccopteryx > Saccopteryx leptura. Next base: position 356,051,712 of record NC_089505.1, read on the forward strand.
TAAGGGCTGACATGTTTCATTATCTTCGTGGGAAAACAAGGACAAATTGGTGGATGGAAGATTTCAGCGCCGGGAAGGTCTTGGCAACAGTAGAAATGTAATTGAATAAATTTCCTGTGCCTTAGTAATGCAATTTCTGTTTTTTGGAAATATGTACATTCCATAGGTATTTCTGCCCACTGTGTTGCAAATGCAGGTGATAGAGAAAGGAACAAAATGGAAAAGGGTCATACTTTTCTAGAGTTTACATCCTAATGGGAGGAGACACTACATACATAAGTTTAAAAAATGATCATTTAAAACATTTTTTTTTTTTTGTATTTTTCTGAAGTTGGAAACCGGGAGGCAGTCAGACAGACTCCCGCATGCGCCCGACTGGGATCCACCCGGCACGCCCACCAGGGGGCGATGCTCTGCCCATCTGGGGCATGGCTCTGCTGCAATCAGAGCCATTCTAGCGCCTGAGGCAGAGGCCACAGAGCCATCCTCAGCGCCCGCCCGGGCAAACTCTGCTCCAGTGGAGCCTTGGCTGCGGGAGGGGAAGAAAGAGACAGAGAGGAAGGAGAGGGGGAAGGGTGGAGAAGCAGATGGGTGCTTCTCCTGTGTGCCCTGGCCGGGAATTGAACCCGGGACTCCTGCACACCAGGCCGATGCTCTACCACTGAGCCAACCGGCCAGGGCCTAACATTTCTAACCATTTGAGAGGACACTGCTTTTTGCTGTTACAGTCTAGACTCTATTGCATTTTTTTGTTTATTTAGATAGAGTAGGCATTTTGAAGAGGAAGTTATGAGGTTGTATACAGGGTTCCCTTTTCGGCATAATTATTCTTTGGGGGGAGTTTTGGTATGTGTTGCCTGGCTAGCGTGTACAGACCCGAAGCATTTTCTATTGTCTCTGCTTTAGATGTATTATAACAAAACTTGAACAAAGCCTAGTTCTTTTATGTTTGACATATTGTTCTTGGGTGTCTCTGATGGTGAAATTAGAATAAATAGGTCTAGATTGTGTAACTCTTGAGTCCATTGTCTGTCGTTTCTTTTTTAGACTTAACAGCAGCAAATGTTTATCATCTTCTGAAAAGAAACATTAGTGCTTCAATTAATCCAGAAGATAGTACTTTCCCTGGTAAGTACAGCATAAGTCTCTCTTTTCTGTGGCATAACAATTTTGTACCAGAAATAATTAATTTGCTCACTGAAGTGTACAACACATACTTGTTGACTGTGTAGAAGTCACTGAGATTGGAAGGTAACTAAGAAAATACAAAACCGAAAAAGATATCCCCCTCTTCCTGATGCTTGAATGTCATAAAATTGTTATGCAATTTTTTTAGGTTCTGAAGTTGAGCTTCGTTCCCTTTATGAGATTTTCTTGCCCATCTGTAGCTCCATATAAAAATAGGGTAGTGTGTCATTATAAGGAGGATTATTATTTTGTCTTGAGTACAAATACATTATTAATTTTCTTTCAACCATTGCCTTACCTGAGTTCCTTTAATACAGTTTTTGCCAGTGTCATTTTCTCTGTGACATCTTATGCATTTTGTCACAATGTTCTTTCTTTTCTTTTTTAAATCACAGCAGCTATTTTTGGACTGCATTTCTGTTAGATTTGAATATTACTTTCAGCATTATTACTTTTTGGTTTTTTGCTGTGCTTTTGACTTTTTTTTCCTTTGCCAATTCCCTCTATCCGTATTTGTAAGATATCACATGGATTTATCACAGGAAGACAGGAGGCAACACAATTACATTTATTGCCATTTATGTGCAAACTGAATAATGTACAGTGACCAACTGACAACAAACTTTGAAATTAGTCACTGATCACGATACACATCTTTTATTTATGCAGTGATTTGTAATAGGAGAAGCTAACAATGAAGTGTTACTTTATGCAATTACACTTAATTCATAAACCATGATAACTAGAATTTGAACCCTGTGTTGAGGGAATTGGAGTTATTTTAACCATGGTAACGGAAATATGTACATATCAGAACCCTGCAAATAGAGAATTGCCTGCATTGAATTTCCTATCACACTGGGATATTGCTTTCGGTAAAATGGTAAGTCTGAGGACCTGCAAGTGCAAACATCATTATAATTGAGATAAGGCTGGAGAGATAGCTGTAGCTATTTAGAGGACTTTGTAAATCATGTGAGGGTGTCTGGACATTTTGCTAGTGATAATCAGTAGCCATTAAGGGTTTAATGAAGAGACATGACCAAATCTGTGCTGTAGATGTATTCTGACTACAGTATAGTAGACAGATTAGAGGAAAGTATAATATGAGGGAATTGCTAATTAACAAGGGGGGCAGCCAGGGTGCAGGAACATGGATAGATCTGAAGACAATTATGGAGGTAGAATTCACCTGACTTAGTACTGGATTGGTATGATTTAGGAGAAGAGAAGAATGAGAAAGTAATCAAGAATGATGTTAGATTTCTGGCTTGGTTAATAATAGTGTGATGATGTCAGTGAGATAAGAGAATTAGATTACATGTTCAATTTAGAACATCTGACCAGTTGACATCTTAGAGATATCAAAGTGAAAATAGTTTGTAAAAGTTGGTTATGTGTATCTGGAAGTGGAAAGGCAGAGTAAGGCTTGTAGAATCATCAACATGTAAATGTCAGTTCAAGCCATGAGGAAGGATAGGATTGCTTATGGGTAGTGAGAAAAGCAGAAACTCTCAAAGTGAATGCCAATGTTTAAAGGAACTGAACATCCGTTTTCAAAGGCATGAAAAGGAGCAGGTGGAAGATAGTTCCATAGAAGCCGAAGGAGACAGTAGTCAAACGTGTTATCATTGGTTCCTTTCTTCCTCTTATGTTGACAGGTCAGGTAGCAGAATGACAAAGTGTCTGCTAGATTTAGTCACATGTTAGTTATCGGTGACTTTGATGAGTATAATTTCAGTGGCATGTTGGAAACCAAAAGGCAGATTGAGATGGATTTGGAGGGGAGTAGGAAAGTTGATGTGTAAATTGAGACAGTTAAGATAGTGCTTTCACAAAGTTTACACTTGAAGAAGAGTAAAGAAAGAGATACGGTAGTAACTGGGAAGAGGAGGTAATTTGAAGGAGATCCTTTAAAAAGCAATTTGAGGAACACTTATGCAAACTTAAATGCTAACAGAAAGGAGCTGACAGAGGGGGAGAGATTGAAGATGCAAGAAATATAGACAGTGGCCTGGGCTTCAAGCCTAAGTTTGAAGGATAACCTTGGATTCAAAGGGCAGTGCCTCTTAGGAATGTTAACAGAACAGAAGAGGCAAGGCTTAATGGGAATGCAAGTAAGGTCGTATGTTTGTTGACAGGATTTATGGGAGTTATTATCTAATGGTTTCTGTTTTTCTAAGGAAGCACTAGGTAAAAGACTTCTGCTGAGGTTGTTGGCATGAAGCGGTAATAGACACTTAGTGTCTTTCCTAGCAGAGCTCTAGATTCATGATTTTCTGCCACGGACCCTCGGGGGACCCTTCATGTCATAGCCTCATGTAATTGTCCAGGCTCCGAGAGAAGTCTTTTCCTTGTCTTAGGTTCCAGTTCCTCCTTAGCGCCTCCTTTTCCTAGCCACACCCTCATGGGCTTTGAAGAGAGAATTGTTTTCACTAGAATGACTTGCATGGTTTTGTGTCAATCTATACGAATACAGTGGGTTTTTTCCAAACTCTTTATGGTAGATTTTAATGTTTGGAATGATGATTAAAATAATAACATGGATTTTGAACTGTGATGAACTAGATCAAAGTATCCATGGCGAGTGAATAATTTTGCTCTTTAGGGAGATTGCTCTGTTTGGAATTTTAGTAGGGATTCTAAAAAGATCGTGTGTGTGTGTGTGTGTGTGTTAGTTACCCACATTATATATATATAAAACTTAGAGAACTATATAATATATCAAAATTAATAATTCCCTAAGTATATGTGCTCTAACGTCTGTGCCTTTATTCTAATAAGTGTAATTTTTTTCAAGCCTGTTCGGTGGGCGGTCTACCTGGTTCCAAAAAGTGGTTCTTTGCAGTGCAGGCCATATGTGGATTTTATCAGGTAATATAAATTTTAAAAAATATTCATTAGTGAATGTCTTTATAAATAATTTCTTGAACCCATCGTTCATGCCATCTTTTGCTATATTAGTTTTGTAGTTCTGACTGGGAAGAGATACATTTTGGTGTGGAAAAAGATGAAATTGAAGATGTTCTTCAAACAAATATTGAAGAATGTTTGAGCGCTGTTGAGTGTTATGAGGAAGAAGATAGTGACAGCAAAGAGTCATTATCGCTGGCTGAGTATGCTTCTATGCTTTTTATGATGTCTTTAAAATATGTAACATTAGATACTATTTTAGCTATAGAATGAAAAGTAGATATCTTAGCAGCTATAGTAGGGGGTTTTAGTTAACTTGAAACTTTCAACGTTTCATTTTGGAAGACAGTCAATTTGGGCCTTTTATTTGAATAAGATTCTTTAAAATGCAAAAATTAGAATCAGATAATATTTAGCTTTAGCTTAAATAATATCAGGAATCATAAAAAGTGATATTTTGTTTAATATGTCACTTTCTTGAAAATAGATTCTGCCAGATATTGTATTTTATAATGAATAGAAACTTTAATAACTGACATTCAAACCAAACTATCATTTTTATTTTGTTATCTGAGGCTGAAAGAGTATTTATTCAGTTCATGTGTATCTTCAGTACCTCAAGTACCTTTAAAAATTCATAAAGAGTTTTTTAGGATTAAATAAATAACAGTTCATTTTAGGCATTTTGAATTGTTGGTACAATATGTAAGTTGATTCAAATGGTGATAATTTTTTTTTCATGAAATATTCCTTCAGACTCATAGTGAATGCCTTTCATTTTAATCTTCTGTATTGCATTACCAAAAAGACACTTTTATTTGTTTTAGTATTTGCATATTATAATATTTCTATAAATTGTTATAGGTGTTTAAAAATATTACTTTCTGCCTGACCAGGCGGTGGTGCAGTGGATAGAGCATCGGACTGGGATGCAGAGGATCTAGGTTCAAGACCCCGAGGTCACCAGCTTGAGCGCGGGCTCATCTGGTTTGAGCAAAGCTCACCAGCTTAGACCCAAGGTCACTGGCTTGAGCAAGGGGTTACTCGGTCTGCTGAAGGCCCGTAGTCAAGGCACATATGAGAAAGCAATCAATGAATAACTAAAGCGCCACAACAAAAAATTAATGATTGATGCTTCTCATCTCTCTTCGTTCCTATCTTTCTGTCCCTATCTATCCCTCTCTCTGACTCTCTCTCTATCTGTGTAAAAAAAAAAAATTACTTTTCTGCTATCAATCATATTTGCATGATTAACAAAGGGAGACGTTGTAGAACCATGGACAGAGCGTGTCTTGCCAGTCACTTAACTTCTGTAGTCTGCCGCTTTCTTATTTGTAAAGTGTTGAGATCCTTTCAGAGGTTATATGGTAGGTACCTCCGGCCTTGGAGCACTTGTTATTCCTTAGGTCTCCACGGCAACTACAACATGGCAAGTCTTAATATTTCTAGTAAGTGACTTAATCATTATTTCCACAAGAGGGAGCTTGAAAACTATACTTTATCATAAGGTAAGTGTTTCAGACAGTGGTGGCATTTAAGTACGTTTATGCTTTGTTATAAACTATTTTGTGGGGGAAAATATTATATGGATAAAACGAATAGATTTTGAGAGCGTTATATTTCCCAGTCAGGGCTGTTATATGCCGCTCAGAGAAAAGCAGTATCTTCAAGTAAACACTTAGTAATGCCTCACTTTTGAGATTCAGAAAAATACCTGATCTATTAGTTATGATTTATATTTAATATACAAGTATAATTTAGGGAGCTTTTGTCTGTTGTTACTGTTTGTTTTGGGGTATAGCTGAGAAATTGAACTCAGGGATTTCATCTTGGCTTCCACACCTACTAATTATGTAACTTTAGGAAAATTATTTAAATTGAGGACTGTAATAGTCATGGTATTGTCCTGAGGATCAAATGAGGTGGTGCATCTAACATACTTAACAGTGTCTGGTACATAGATCTATTAATATTACCTTCACAATGAGATGTAATGTGTATGCGGTTTTGTTTTTTCTAACTTACCCTTTAATTTTAGTCTCTATGAAGAATCTGCAGAAAATTTGCATCAGTTGTCAGATAGACTTCCTGCTCCTGGTAATATTTTATGACTACTTTCAATAATTTGTATCTTATCTTACACTTTCTATGAGTGAGTGATCAATTCAGTCTTTATCCTTGGTTGCTTTTAACTTTGAAATTCAAAATGAAAAATAAATTCTTAGTAAAATTGATTGCTTTCAATAATTTCTATCTTATCTTACACTTTCTGTGAGTGAGTGATCAATTCAGTCTTTATCCTTGGTTGCTTTTAACTTTGAAATTCAAAATGAAAAATAAGTTCTTAGTGACATTGATAGAAAATATAGGTCAATACTTTAAAATATGTTATGGAGACATTATAATTCTCTTTAATTGTTTTTATTTAGTGAGGCAGTAGAAAATGAAGTACCCAATCTTTTTCTTATTTAGTTATTACTGAAGAAGAATCTTTGCATCATATGCCAGTGTTTTACAGAGTATGTTTTGTAGAACACTAGTCTCATGAACAATTCTTGGGAAAAGTTCTTTCTCCTAGATAATATGGATATCATGTTTTAATGCTGTGAAGTTACTATACACATTATCAAATATAAAGTTATGCAGTAAAAGAAGCCCCTTTCTCAACATTTTTACAGATCTTATAATGCAAAGCATATTTTATGAGTACTGCATTATACTAGTCTTATACTGTTTTATTTTTTATCTGAAATTCATTTTTTTTTAGTTAATCAAGTAGCTGGCATCTAAAATTTGGTATAATTTGCATCCACAAATACTTTCAAGTAGGTTTCTTTGAATGTTTTCATTACTGATGATCATTTTTTAAACATACTTGTTGTGTCTTTGGTTTTTTTGTTTGTTGTTTTTTTGTGGTTTTTTTTTGTATTTTTCTGAAGCTGGAAATGGGGAGGCAGTCAGACAGACTCCCACATGCGCCTGACCGGGATCCACCTGGCACGCCCACCAGGGGGCGACGCTCTGCCCATCTGGGGCGTCGCTCTGTCACGACCAGAGCCACTCTAGCGCCTGGGGCAGAGGCCAAGGAGCCATCCCTAGCGCCCGGGCCATCCTTTGCTCCATTGGAGCCTCAGCTGCGGGAAAGGAAGAGAGAGACAGAGAGGAAGGAGAGGGGGAGGGGTGAAGCAGATGGGCGCCTCTCCTGTGTGCCCTGGCCAGGAATCGAACCTGGGACTTCCGCACGCCAGGCCGACGTTCTACCACTGAGCCAACTGGCCAGGGCCTGTTGTGTCTTTTGTATGTAAGGCACTATACTAGGAACTGAGTATTCAGTGATGAGTAAAGCCTATGTGATTACCACGGATTTTATAGCTCACAGTCCAATCATTATATTCAAGATTATATTTTAGGCCCTGGCTGATTTGCTCAGTGGATAGAGCATTGGCCTGGCATATGAACATCTCATGTTTGATCCTTGGTCAGGGCACACATGAGAAGCAACCATCTGTTTCTCTCCCCCTTCCACTCCCACTTTTTTCCCTCTTTCCCTCCCGCAGCCAGTGGCTTGATTGGTTTAAGCGTGCCCCAGGCACTGAGGATAGCTCAGTTGGTCCAAGCATCAGCCTTAGGCACTGAGGATAGCTCAGTTAATTGGAGCATTGGCCCCAGATGGGGGTTTCCAGGTGGATTCTGGTCAGGGCGCTTGTGGAAGTCAGTCTCTCTATCTCCCCTCTTCTCTCCTAAAAAAAAACAAAACAAAAAAAAAACAACAACAACATATTTTAGTATAAAAGATCCTACATATAAATAACTGAATATATAGATTAAAATATATGTCAGTTTTTAAAATGAAGTTCAAAATATGTACTGAAATACACAGTTGCTGTTCTGGCAAATTATAATACTTTCATTACACTGGGGAACAAAATTTTTGTTGCATCCACAAAAACGCTTATTCTTACCTAATTCCAGTGTGCTGATCTCAAATCTGACATTAGTTTTTCTGTGTAAGCTACAGTTTTTTGCAATTCAAGATTTTAGGTTTTCATCTTATTGTAAAATTTTTAACATTTAGTTTAACGTAATGAAGTAGAATGTCTTCTTGGGCATCATCTTTGTGAAAATATAATAATTTATATAATGCAGTAAATACACTAATACACTAAAAGATATGATTGCATCAGAATTTGTCTACAATTTTGAAATAGAACATATTAAAACACTTATTTTAATCATAAAATTTGTGCAAAACTTATTTAAATTCAATTCAGGCCAAAATTTGTGTTTGTAGCTCTTGCATTTGTGTATTTGTTGAGGACAATCTCGTTTGATGCTCCAGCAGTAGTCTGCTCATCACTAACAGCTCCAATTTTTGGGAAACTTATCAAGGTGACTGTTCAGGAAGTGAATTTTAATGCTCATGTTACATCCAATGTCGTGGAAAGCCAACAGCATCCTTTGAACCAGAAGTTCATAGTTTTCTGCTTTTTTGTTGCCAAGGAAGTTCTTTATAACTGCCACTAAAGACTGCCAAGCTGCTTTCTCCTCTTTATTCATCTTCCTGGAAAATTCTTTGTCACGATGAGGGTTCGAATTTGAGGTCCATTGAATACACCTGCTTTTATCTTCTCGAAAGACAAGGCAGGAAAAGCAGAAATAATATGTTGAAAGCATTCACTTTCTCTATTCAAAGCCTGAACAAACTGCTTAAAGAAGCCAAGTTTGATGTGAAGTAGAGGAAAAATGATCCTGTCTCGATTAACTACAGGTTCATTCACAATATTCTGCATCCCTACTTCCAGAGCTTCACGATTCAGCCGCTCCTTCTGTGTCCAGTGTTTCTCCCGAGCTCGGCTGTCCCACAAACACAGAGAGCAAGAATACTTCATAAAACCTCTGTTGTCCTAGCAGGAAATTTACCATTTTAAGATCCACACAAATGATCGTTATGCTCCTCATACTTCAGAAAGTCAAGGACAATTTTCATGTCATTATAATCTTCTCATAGATGAGTTGAATAACCAATTGGAACCGCTGCATAAACATTACCGTTGTGTAGGAGAACACATTTCAGACTCCGTTTAAAACTGTCAAAAAATAGCCGCCATTCTGTTGGACTGTAAGTGGTAACACCTAGCTGGCTGAGAAGACTACTGATATCATGACAGTAAACAAAGTGTTTGTCTTTGGAAAAAAAGTCCACAAAACTTTGTTTACGCTTCCTGAAATGGGATACTTTAGCTGATCGGTGAAGTACATTCTTTTCTTGAAGCCTGGAGGCTAATAACTCACTGCTTTCTTATATAGGCCCAAATCTCTTACTAAGTCATTCAATTTGGGTTGGCTAAACTGCTGAGGGGTTAATGACTGCTCGGCATCAGAAGAAGACCCTCCAGATTCTACAACCATTTCCTCATGGATCTTATCAAAATACACTTGATCACCATGTTCACTTTCTTTGTCCTTAGAAGAAATAAAACCATTGAAAACTGGAACCGGGAGTGTCTCAGAGTGTGGGATAGGTCGTATTGCTGAAGGAATATTAGGATATGCGATCATATGCCATTTTTTCTTGCTGATGCCCTTTGTATGGATCAGAAACAAATAACAGTCACTGTTGTGGTCATTAGGTTTACGCCAAACCATGGGGATACCAAAAGGCATTCCTTTGCGTTTTCCTTTTGTCCAGTCACGAAGCATTTCCTCAGAGTTATGACATACAATATGAGGAGCCCAATTCTTGTTGATCACCAAGGGGAACTTAAAAATAGACAATATATGCACGTGTCACAAATGATGAAATATTGCGCCTTTGACGTTGAAGTCTGTAACAGCCACATGTGTAACAGAAGGCGTCAGGACTATTCTTACATTTACGCCTACTCGAAGAAGCCATGAGTCAATCTTAAAATAAGAGGGTGTTTTTATCAGATAATAATTTTTTACATTTAAAAACAACTACAATTATGTAAAAGTGATGTTTGTAAAACATTAATTGCCTTGTGGTTATGTTCAATCCAAGAGTTGTTGCCCTTTAACTCCAATTTAAAAACCAATGCATGCCATTAACTGTAACAAAAAGAAAATTGCATAAAAACTAGAGCATGCACCAAAAAATGAATTTCAGATTTGGAATCAGTGATGCAGAAATATATAGAAACCGTTCTAAAACCTCATGCAACAGAAAATGAAAAAAATTGTTCCCCAGTGAATCAAATTTTTATTTGACTTCTGTTTCATTTTGATTATTCTAGATCTTCAGTAAGTTCATAATTTTATAAAACTTAAAGTTTCATGAAATTATCCTCAGTAACCAATGACGCCCATATAATTGAGTTTCTGAATGCTTTTGCTTTTTTAAAGAAAATTTATTTGAACATTATACTCTTATACTAATTAATTCTCTTGTATAACAAAGTATAGAAAAGTATAATGACATTGCTCAGGTTTTTTTTCCTCTGTTCAGTACAACAATAGTATTGATAATCTCAAGAGCGATATGTATAATTAACCCCTGGTGCATAATTAACAAGTAATTGTGATGTAGTTGTAGTTCATTGTTTTCTAGCATATGGTTGCTATTTCAAGATAACATGGGTTTAAATCAAATGATTGTACAATTAAAATTTTTGAGCTCCTAAAGATGTGTATTGTTTTTAAGAATTTCAAAAATTAAAGTTAAAATTATCCTTCATCTTTGAGGGGAACATAAAATTCCAATTGTTCAGAGTACTATTTTGAGATATTTCAGATCTAGTAATTTCATGAAATGACTCAAATGCCATTTTCTCTTTCTAGGGAGAGCTATGGTAGATATAATACTGCTGCCCTCTGACAAAGATCCTCCTAGATTAAAAGACTGTTTGCCTACTGTAGGAGCATTAAAACATTTAAAGGAATGGTATTCAGCAAAAGTTGTTATAGCAGGAAATCATTGTGAAATGTAAGTGTCTTTGTTCATTCGATTAGTATCTTTGTTGTCTTTACAGTTAATATGCTGTTCTTTTTAACAGACTCAGCGTTTGAGGAAATTTTCATGCGACAGGGTTTTATATCATACTGTGATTGAAGATTATTGATAAGAATCTAGACTTTTCTTACTTTATACATTGTATTTCTGAGATGTTTAAGTTCTCAGTAAACATGATCGATGCATATCTTTGTATACACATGTATATAAAACCATCACTGAGTGGTAATTCTCCAAATACAATACCTGTGCTGGTAAGTAGGCTTGTATTGTCCCGTGAGCACGATGCTGGATGCCATGGGTACACAGGATTTACAACGTCTACTTGTTTTTTGTTTCATGTGCCAATATAGAAAAAGCATATATACTGTTGTGAAATTTATGAAATTTTAGTGATCAATTTCTGTTACAGCTTGATCCTGAAATAAGGATTCAAACTGGATTTATTAACGTAATGATTTTTTTTCACTCAACAAGTGTTTAGTGAGCACTTACTTTATGCCAACCACAGCAAGAAATGCTGGTGAGTTTAGAAAGTGATATTTGCTCTTTCTCATTAAAGTGAGGGAGAAACAGGTGTGGTAACAGTCATGCTAGTCTGTGATAAGTGCATCTGGGAATAATTTAGGAGACCAGTTCTCTTTTTTAAGAGAAGGAATCTGCGTCAAGTCTGTGCACAGTGTGTGTACATCAGATACATTTAAACTAATACATATTAAGAGTAAAGTCTACTTTTTTCATCTGTAGTATTAAAGGTAGTAATTCAAATTATGGGGATGGTAGGATTAAATGAACATGTGATAGCCGCTCTTTTAGAGGCTGACTCTATTTATTTAGGGTAGTCTATATTTTAAAAAGTAGATAAAAGCAATATGAATTTTCATTTCTGCCTGTTCAACTTGTAGTACACTATAACATTAAGTCTAAGTAAAATATAAACTCCTATATTTAATATCTTAATCTTTTATTTATAGAAATTGTCAGAAAATTGCAGAATACCTTTCTGCTAATGTTGTATCTTCGGAAGATCTCGGAAATGCTATTGACTCAAAGGAATTATGGAGGGGAAAGATTCAGATTTGGGAAAGAAAGGTACGTTGATTTCTCAGTAAACATAGTTTGTAAAGCAGTCTTTTCAACTATTCATCAGACAGATAAAGTGAATCTTAATGACAATGTACCTCATAAAGAACTTCCAGACTAGCATTTTCTGCAATAATGGAAATGGTGTGTCTATGTGCAGCATAGCCTCATATTGCTACTGAGCACTTGAGATGTGACTGTTCAAGCAAAGAACTTTAATTAATTTATATGTAAATAGTCACATGATTATGTTTTGGACACTGCGGTTCTAGAATGTAATATTCTTTTAAAATAAAGAATTTGACATTAGCTGTCTTTATGTTGTTTATCCAAGCTGCTTTTTAATTTTATTGTATACATTGGAAAACTACTTAGAACATAATCTTTTACCATCGCAGCTTAGATGATCTCTGCCTATTACTAACCAGTTCTCTGATTCTGAGCAATTTTTTTAAATCTTGCTGGACCCCAGATTTCTCAACTCTAAGTTGAGAATAAATATATTAGATTAGTTGGACTGCTCTAATCTTAACTTTCTCTGAGGTTACAATTCTATTTGCCATCTCTTATTATGAATAAATATGTTGGTGTTTTTTTTAAGTTGTGTCCCTATTGAAGTAAGTGTTCCTATTATTTCATGGGGTTTTGTTTTGTTTTGTTTTTCAAGTGAGAGTAGGAGTGATACAGAGACAGATTCCTGCATGTGCCCCAGCTGGGATCCACCTGGTAACCCCCATCTGGGGCCGATGCTCTGCCCATCTGGGGCTGCTGGCAATGAGCTATTTTTAGCACCTAAGGTGGAGGCTCCATGGAGCCATCCTCAGTGCCCGGGGCTGATGTACTCGAATCAATCAAGCAATGGCTACAGGGAGGAGAAGAGGGAAAGAGAGAGAGAGAAGGTGGAAGCAGGGGAGGAGAGGAAGTAGATGGGCACCTTTCCTATGTGTCCTGACTGAGAATCGAACCCAGGACTTTCACACACCAGCTCGACACTCTACTGCTGAGCCAACTGGCCAGGCACATGTATTTTTGTATATAGGCAAAAACCAAGTTTCTTTTTCTTTTTTGATAGAGACAGAGACAGAGAGAAGGACAGATAGGAACAGATAGACAGGAAGGGAGAGAGATGAGAGAGAGATGAGAAGTATCATTTCTTCGTTGCGGCACCTTAGTTGTTCATTGACTGCCTTCTTATATGTGCCTTGACGGGGTAGGGGGGTGCAGCAGAGCAAGTAACCCCTTGCTCAAGCCAGGCACCTTGGGCTCTAGCTGGTGAGCCTTGCTCAAACCAGATGAGCCTACACTCAAGCCGGTGACCTTGGGGTTTGAATCCTCCGCCTCCCAGTCCTATACTCTATTCACTGCGCCACTGCCTGGTCAGGCAAAAAACCCCCAAGTTTCTTAATGCTTTTTCAAAGTGACATGGGAGCATGAGTAGGCCCTTGCGTCCCTAGAATGGTTTATTATACTAGTTACTAGACTTTTTTTCCCTTTCCAATTCACCTTTAATAACGGTGATATACAGCCTTCAATAAGAAAACAGGAATGAATGTGGCTATTTCGTCTTTATCTTAGGAAAGTGAAGTCTACAGGCAAGGCTTTCTGCAGTGGTTTTAGTGTAAACAAATCATATAACCATCCGAAGAGTGCAAGATACGATTAGCTAGGAGAATTGCTTTTGTATTCATTTTCTGAAACTACATGTTTTTGTTCAGACAGATAATGGCAAGTTTTTTTCATGTGATTCTTTTATTCTTTTTTGAATAAGAAATTAAATGTCCATATTTCCACAGTATTTACTTAAAGTTTGAAATCACTTTTGGGGGGAGGTGGGGGGGAAGAGAATGACTTACCCCTAGAGGCATTACAGTGATTTAGGACATAGAGTCTAGAGTTGGATTGCCTGCATTCAAATCCCAACTCTATTTCTTGGTAGTTTTGTGTGGTATGTGGGTAATATTTAGCCTTTTGGTACAACAGTTGTCTTCATTTGTAAGATAAGGATAATAAGCCTGGCCAGCCAGTGGCACAGTGGATAGAGCGTCAGACTGGGACGTGGAGGACCCAGGTTTGAAACCCCGAGGTCACTGGCTTGAGCGTGGGCTCACCAGCTTGAGCGCGGGGTCGCTGGCTTGAGTGTGGGATCATAGACATGACCCCATGGTTGCTGGCTTGAGCCCAAGGTCACTGAGCAAAGGGTCACTGGCTCGGCTGGAACCATCCACTGGTCAAGGCACACACATGAAAGCAATTAAAGAAGTAAGGGGTTGCAAGAAGAATTAATGCTTCTTATCTCTCTTCCGTCCTGTCTGTCTGTTCCTATCTGTCCCTCTCTGACTATCTGCCTCTGTCAAAAAAAAAAAAAAAAAAAAAAAAGAAGATAAGGATAATAATAGTTTCCCATAGGTTTTTATGAGGACTCAATTATTTAAAACACAAAGGATCCATTCAGGAAGTGATACTGATCATTGTTCTTTTTACCATTGCTGTTATTAGCACCCTGCTATTCCTGCATCTGCAGGAATTGATCTTTCATCAACAACTCCTGTTGTTGCATGAACACGTTCTGTTTTTGCAGAACTTCCAGACTGGTAGGAAGCCAGATATTGAACAGAATACATACGGGAGGTTGTTTGCTTCTGTGGTTGCATAGAATGTGCTTGCTAGACTCTTGTGGGCTGGGGAAGGGCCAAGGCGAGCTTTCCATGAAAAATTCATGTGTACCTTGAAATAAGTAGGATATGTACATAAATGGAAGAACCGCACGCCGAAAATAATCTACACAGGCTTTCCTCTCAATGTTTACATTGTAATGAGATGTTTTCATCTTTGTAACTTTATTCATGATGCCTGGAACTGTGTTCTCTTGGTTTCTTTTCAGCTTGGATGTGAAATTAGTTTTCCTGACTTTTGTTTAAAGGGAATCACACCTAAGAGTTTTAGTACATCAAACTTAAATACCTGCTTTCTTGACAAAAAGATAATACCATCAAAGGATAAGACTCTTTTGCCAAAGGTAATAATTACTTTTGCAGTTTTCCATTAATATATATTTTTGTTCTTATGAGATAAGTTTGAATCATGAATTCACATTTTAATATATGTGCTTAAGTATGCTTGCTTACATGACTTTTATTATAATTATAATTAAGTGCTTAAATTATACTGTTACCAACATTGAATGTTGCCAAAACAATCATAGTATTAGATTTTACATAGCTCTTGAAATGAAATGATTTTAACTTTAAATCAGAATAAACCTTTGGCATGGACTATACTATGTGACCTTTCTAAGACTCAGTTGGGAGAGAGTATGATATAGTGGAAAGAGAAGAGGCTTTGAAGTTAGTTAGACCTTGGTTTGAAGCCTAACTCTGTCACTGATAAGGTCTTATAACCTTGGAAGATCCATGAACTCATTGGTGAAATGGAGCCAATAATAACACACGTACAAAGTTATCGCTACGGTTAAAGAAAGTGAGAATATAGCCCCTGACACAGTATCAGACATATGCTTCATTTACTATTCTTAAAATGTTATTTCTTGTCCCATATCACCATAGATTTATTCTTAAAATGCAAGTAGTGATAAAGTATAATAATTAAAAAGAGTTTAATTGGCTTTTTGGAAATTACATTGGAAAAATAATGTAAGAGCTATTTATATAAAAGCACTTTAAACATTCATTTTAAAAGACCCAGTTCAATAATGTGCAAAATATAGCGGTCATGAAGTTATAATGATGTCAGATTGATGGGTATTATTTTCTAATCAAAGGGCAGTACAAAAAGGGCATGTTTCTGATGTAAACACATTTCCCAGTAGTTGCTCTGAATTGATTAAGTAACTTGTCATGGCCATCATACACAGGAATATTAAAATCTTTTCTAAACATAAGATTGGCGATCTCAACTTATCTTTGGTAGTACACCATTTAAGTATGAATAGTAATTTTTGCAGCTATTGAGAACCATAGGGCACAACCTCTTTAATAAATGTTAGTCTCAGTCGCTGCACACACGTTATATATGTGTATGTATGTATGTGTATATATATGTATGTATGTTTGTGTCTGTGGGATGAAATTACTCAGCTTGCTGCGAGTTTAAATCTGTGTAGGTTCCTCAGACACGGTCGCTTTTCTTTGCCCTTCATGGGAGGCACTCTAGCCCCATGTCCTGAAACACTCGTTCTTCTCCATTAGCTCACTCTTAATTTAGTTGTTGGCTCTACCCACTGAAATGCTGCCATTTTATTTCTTGGAGTGGAACTTCTTTGTTAATTAGCACTCTTGGCTTCAATAGTTCTCTCTAATTTTTTTCAATATTTCCTCCAAGGATTTCTTTTTTAATTAATTTATTTAGTGAGAGGAGGGGAGGCAGACACAGAGTCCTGGATACATCCCAACTGGGATATACTTGGAAAGCCCGCGAGGGGGCGATGCTCTGTCCATCTGGGGCCCTTGCTCTGTTGCAACTGGAGCCATTTTTTAGTGCCCAGGGCCAGCTCACTGCAATGGAGCCATAGCTGCAGGAGGGGAGGAAAAGAGAGAGAGGGAAGTGAAAGGGGGAGGGGTAGAGAAGCAGATGATCACTTCACCTGTGTGCCCTGACCAGGAATCAAACCCGGGACTTCCACACGCCAGGCCAAGGCTCTACCACTTGTTTTAATCTCAGCATACTGCTCAACCGAGTTCATCCTGAGTCTCCTGCCCTTCACCTTCCCAGTCTTGCAGACTCTTAATTGTTTTGGTTTGTTTGTTTTAACATCGTAGGCCCTTGGGTTGTCTGTCTTGCTGCAAATTATCAGGAAAGGTTGGGAACTCTTACCCTTGTTTGCTTGCCTCTTTCTGTAGTACTCATTCTCTCCCTGATGAAACTCTCCCTACTTCCTGAGAAATCTCCGTGTCTGTCTCTCTACTCGGAAATGTAGACTTGAAGTGGAAGAAGTCCTTGTCTGCTGTAGAGGACTAACTTTTGCTCAGCGTTATGTGTAAATACCTACTTTCAGATT
This sequence comes from Saccopteryx leptura, assembly GCF_036850995.1. Taxonomy (NCBI): domain Eukaryota; kingdom Metazoa; phylum Chordata; class Mammalia; order Chiroptera; family Emballonuridae; genus Saccopteryx; species Saccopteryx leptura. The sequence goes on from NC_089505.1 coordinate 356,068,880, forward strand.
CATTTTCAAGTTTTAAACCCAAACCACTCATTTGTTCACTTTCACTTTTATAGTACTTAAAGTGTTGTGTAATTTTAACTTCTTTCCAGGTTTTCCATTATTATGGTCCTGCTTTAGAGTTTGTGCAGATGATAAACTTAGCAGACCTACCCTCCTGCTACATGTCGGACATTGAGTTTGAGCTGTATCCTTTCATTTACGTCTTCCACCTAGGTTACATTTTCTGTGTCAGGCAGAATGTCCGTGTACCTCTCCACATTGATGTGTAGCCATGCTGTTTTCTATAAAAATAATTTTCGGTATGCTTCTCATCGTCATTGTTTTAAGAGAAGTCCTATAACTTGCAAGAAAGTTTCTTTTTCAAGTACTGTATTTATACTTTTAGACTTGGCAGAAGACTTCCCAATTGCTGATGGGGTAGGGAGGAGGGAGAAATGTGAGGCATATGTGGAGAAAACTGTGATTTCTAGATTCTGAAGTGTCCAGATGTTTCTCTTGCCTTCAGCAGGATGGGTAAGCCCCAGTCTGTTGTAGCTTTTTATACCCTTAAGTAAATATGAATGTGACTATTGATACTTGTAAATGTTCAACATATTTTAAATTATCTCTTTTAAAAAAGTAAGATTTTTTTTTTAGAAATACACCTAAGTACATGACGCTTTGTTTAAAAAGATATAGGCTGGAAATGGAACACCAGCATAGTGTTCTTGAATTTTTGTTCTGAAGCTACAGGTTCTACAAATCTCCTGTTCCTATGGTTCACAGTAATGCCATTCATAGTAGCCTTGTTTCATGGCATGCTTTCCTAATCTGAAAAACCCTTAAGGAAAGGAGTAGTTGCGAATTTCTGTAGTTAAAAGTGTCAGTAAATGACTTTAAACACCTTGGGAATCGGAGAGTCAGACTTGTATTAGATAGTAGAATTGTTTCAGTTACCATTCTGTCATTTCTTTAACTCCTTCGCACAGAGGATTGACAAAAAGCAATACCAAGAAGAATTCCATGTTGCTTTGGGAGCAGCTTTCTTCTCTGTGCGGCAAGGTAGAGAAGATTATTTATTCTTTTTAACTTAATATTTAAGGAGGTGTGAGAAAAGGGACTGTAGTTTGTGAATCCATTTTTGCGTGATGGGTTTTCTTTAATAGAACATGATTTTGGTACTAATTTATATTAAGACACTTTGGACTTTTCCATTATTAACTCCAAAGCCCTCTATAGACATGAAGTAATGTTGTATTTTTTAGTAGAATTTCAAAAACAAACTTCATGAGGGGATTTAGAAATGTTTTCCATATTTCTAGCAAATGTTTAATCAAAAATAGGCTGTCTCAAAAAGATGGCTACTTCTTTGGCCAGGGGGTCAGGACACAATTATATGAGACTATAAATTATGTGTTGAGCTTCCCGGTAGCATCTCTAAACTAAGTTAAGCTATAACTATAACAATTTTGTGATTGTCAAGTATAACTGGGTCTCGATCTGGCATGCTCACATGACATACTAGTCTGCCCTTTGGATTGTAGAGTGTTGACATGCATTTTGACCTGTGAAGTCTTATTTATCTAAGAATAAAGAACTAGGTCTGAGTATTTAGAAAATTACAAATAGATCTTTTATCCTTAATGATTATTTTCCATTGCTAAACAGTTTTAATACCTAATTCTTGACTGCATAAAATACATTTGACTTTATGAATATAATAAGAAAGGAAAGTAAGCATATTTACTTTACCTTTCTTATTTTTCTAATATACTTTTCTTATGTCTGCTAATTAAGAATATATAAGTGAAATAATAAATAGCAATAAAACTAGCACTTTAATGCATTATTTAGGTACCACATATCTCGTGTAACCCGTCCATCTGCGTAGGACAATTATCTTTCTTTTTCTTCTTTTTTTTTCTTTTTCCTTCTTTTCCAAGTGAGAAGAGGAGATAGACTCCTGCATGAGCCCCGACTGGGATTCACCTGGCAACCCCCATCTGGGGCCAGTGCTCTGCCCATCTGGGGCCGTGCTTGCAACCAATGTATTTTTAGTGCCTGAGGCAGAGGCTCCAATGGAGCCATCCTCAGCACCTGGCCTATGTGCTTAAACCAGTCGAGCCTTGACTGCAGAAGGGGAAGAGAGAGAGAGAAAGAGAAGAGGAGGGGAGAAGCAGATGGTCGCTTCTCCTGTGTGCCCCAGCCTGTAATCAAATCTGGGAAATCCACACACCAGGCCGATGTTCTACCACTGAACCAACCAGCCAGGGCCAGTGTAGGACAATTAAAAGTGATTTTGCATTAGATTTGAGATCTATGGCAAATGCCCTGACTAAATTTCTGCAAAGTTTAAAACAAGATATTTATTAGGATATGCTGGCTATTATAGTTTGTGTTCTAAAGTAACTGGAGAGATACCACTTTCAAAATTGCAATTTGTTTCATTCAGTGCTTACTCAAACTGAGAATTTACCTAAATACATTATGGTGTTTTTTGGAAGCAAGTACTTAATAAACATCTGTATGTCCAGCCCTGGAAATACAAAGACGAATAAGTTGAGTTTGCTCATAAATCAGTGGGAAGCTGCTGTGTGTTTTCTGGTGTATGATTCATGCATTTTATACCTATTAGCATTAAATCGCTAATTTCTAGGAACAAAGGTTTTGAAATTGCCTTTCAACTTATTCTAATTTTTAAAGCCAGAATAGGAATACATCCTATCGAAAGGTTATAAAATTATGGCTGAGTATGACATAATCTTTTGCGGATAGAATTCCTGGCCTCTCAATAATTTGCAGATACATGACGAAATTACACCCATAACCTGAACTTTGAAGTAAATATGTGAATAACAGGTTTTTAGAGTTTTTGTAATACAGTAGAGAAAGAATGGTTGTAGCTTTGAAGAACTGTCTCTATTTTTGTTGTATGGTCTTTGGCTTTTTTGGGAGGTAGGGTGGAAATGGGGCATTGTCTTTTTTAGCTTTTATAGTAGAGTTATTGGGGGAGAGCATTACTAAATACATGTTGTTTAGGTGAAACATGAGAGGAGGATTGTCATATGATACTGTTTATGAATGAATGCTAGTGTGCAGACACTAAAAGTGTGTTCTGTTTTGAACAGGTGGGTGCACTTTTTGTATTGCCATGTACTGTCAGCAACATACTTAATCCACCTGCCAACCAGCTCAGTTCTAGAAAGTGGAAGGAATACATAGCCAAAAGGCCTAAGACTATCAGTGGTAAGTAGGAAAGTTTTAAATTGTTTTAATGGTACAACATAAATACAATATCAAATTTGAAATGGAGATAACATTTCTTTATGAAAGAATAATGTACTGCTCACAAAAATTAGGGAATATTTCAAAATGCATATGAAGTGATTAAAAAAAGCATTTGATTTTTTTTTTTTATTAAACAAGAACATCAGAAAAGCAAATGACAAGTCAAAGAAAGTTGTTTGATTATGCAGATGAGATGCAAAACCAACTTTTATTTCATTGGTGAAAATGCACCATACAAAAGGCTGAAAGTTCTAGAGTATCTGCACGTTCCCTGATCTCCTAATTTCTGAGCAGTGTATTACTACTGATTAAAAAGGACTGACATCATTTTAAGATTTTTTTTTTTATTGTCTCTAACCTACTATAACATAAAGTATATATAAGGGGTCCTTAGGTTAAGGCAGTCTTGACATATGATGTTTTGAGTTTCCGACACTCCCATAAATTTTTTAGTTATTTTTTTTATTAAGTGAGAGGTAGGGAGGCAGAGAGACAGACTGCCCACATGTGCCCCGACTGGGATCCACCCAGCAAGCCCCCTAAAGGGCGATGCTCTGCCCATCTGGTGCCACTGCCCCATTGCTTGGCAACCAAGCTATTTTAGTGCCTGAGGTGAGGCCATGGAGACCTCCTCAGTGCCAGGGCTAACTTGCTTGAAACTTTGAGCCGTGGCTGCAGTAGGAGATCAGAGAGAGAGAGAAGGGGGAGGGTTGGAGAAGCAGATGGTCACTTCTCCTGTGTGTTCTGGCCAGAAATCGAACCCGGGACTTGCACACGCTGGCTGTTGCTCTACCGCTGAGCCAGCTGGCCAGAGCTGAAACTTAATGAAATTGAGACATGAGTGTTTTGGCTTATGCTGTTATCATCATACTTACAGACTGTGTGGACAAACTAGTTTGGGTGCACACAGCAGAAGAATATGCAGTAACATGGCATATGAGTGAGGGAGTTTGCGGCCCTCAGTATGCGTACTTCCACCGTTTTGGACTATTAAAACCACAAGTGTTTGTTTGTGTTAGGCTAGGGTGTATTTCGACTTACACTAAAATTCAAGTTACGTTATGGTTATAGGAAAGGACTGTCGTAATCCAAGGACCCCCCTGTACAACCTTAGGCATTCTAACAATATCAGTGATCTAAAGGCAGAATTTTAAGTTAATTACATAGCTAATTATATTGAACATAGGTTTATTGAGACATTTCAGGAATAAAATTTATAAAGATGAAGTGCTTAATTTATTATATGGTATAGTAAAAAAAACAGTTGTTACAATTTTTGGAAGAAATCAGTAGAACTTATTTAGCAGCTTCATTATATGCTATGTTGTATTATATGTACTGTAGAAATACTGATTCATTTAATTTCTATAATGGTCCTATAAACTTACTTTGTACCCATTGAACAGGTGAGGAAACTGGGGCTAGGAAATTTTACAGCTCTATTAATTGACAGAATTTTAGCTCAAATCCTTGCTCTGCCAGTTCATAGCTCTGCTGCAAGGATTTGAACCCAGACTCTGCTCTTAACTACTGCACTGTGACCCTTCTAATAATCCATGACATTCAAGATGTCATTTTACAAATGAAATCCTAACTTCTATAAAATCAGATCATTTAAATGAAAACCCTAGTACTTCATGAGGTAACTGAAGCTCAAAGTGTTAGTAACTTGCCCAAAGTAACATAGCTAAAGTGTATTCCTTTATACTTTGCTTAAATGTAAAGGGTACTTTTATTATTTGGACAATAATTTGTGTAAATTATTTTTGAGCTTACAGTTAGATATTGTGACTCCATGATATAAGGGACTAAGAACTGAAATGGAAATATCTACCCAGATTGTTCTAGAAGAAATCTCTAGAAAAATTTCAGTCCGAGAATTCTGAGGAATACAATTTTAAAAGCCGTGGCTGATACAGCACTAGATAGGAAATAGGTGAGATACTGAAATCTACTTTGGCAGGTGTTGAATTTGAAATACAGATGATAGCTACATACAAACTGAAAGAGTTTTGAATTTTAGATCTATATTTCTAGAAAGTGGTAAGGGCTGAAAATTCGGATTTTGAGTTTATCAGTTGTTGCATCTGTTTTATAACAAACTACCGTAAGACTTAAGTGGCTTAAAAGAGCAGTCACTGCTCACAGTCCTGCAGTTTGAGTGAGGTTCAGCTGAGCGGGTCGTCTGCCAACCTCACCGCAGTCACTCATGGGGCTGCATTGAACTTACGGATTGTGTGGAAGTTGGGCTCCACTGGGAGGCAGGGACAGCTTCTTCCTCTCTCCATGTAGTCTCAGGGTCTTTTTCTTCCCACATGGTTTCATCATGTGGTCTCACCGCAGCTCAGCTGGATTTTTACCTGGTGACTCAAGACTCTAAAATGTACAAAAGTCAAAGCTGCCAAGACTTTAAGGCTTAGTCCCAGAATTGACCCACTGTCACTTCTGCCATATTCTATTATGATATTTAAGGAAACTTCTCATAAGAATGCCCCAGATTCAAGGGGAGGGGGCTACGTAAGGGTAGCCACCAATACTGGGATGCCACCAATATAAAAGCCTTAGGGGTGGTTGGAAAAAACACAGACAACAAGACGGGAGAAGGGAGCCACGAATAGGATTTTAGAAATACCTGAATATATGGTGAAAGTAGAGGAAAAGTTAGTGAGTGATTTAGTAAATGGTAGTTCAGAGACCCTAGCAAGTTACAATCATTAATATTGACATCAAAATACCATTTCTTGCATGATAAAGAGTATGGCACAAGATGTGGGAAATAAAAGGGGAGTCAAACTAGGTGTTTATACTTGAGGAAGTAGACACATGGCCTGTGAAATTTATAGGCAAGTGAGGAAGGCACTTTGAAAGCTGAGTGTGAATCTGTTCAGCTGACAGTGAAGGTGAAAGGGAGGGTCCTTTTAGAGTGTGTGACTTAAAAAAACCTTAAAGAGTACAGGAAGGCTTCCTGGAGGAAGGGACACTTAATATTGTTTATTGCCCCAATAAATGAAGAAGTGCTGCTTTAACCCCTCTAAACTCCTCACAGGGGATAAAATGTACATCTGTGATTTTGGCAGATGCTAAAACAAAATCAAAGGGAATTTTCTGGGTGGCAATAGAGTTGATTTTATTTGCACTCCATGAAATCACGAGATAATATTTATTCACTTCTCAACATTCCATATACTTAAGACTTATGAACTAAATATTAATGTCTTCTAACTAAACTTGGGCCTATTCTGGGAAACTATTATTTTTCCTCCTGTAACTTTTTCTAAGGTAATTTATTGATTTATAATTTACTCTTAACGTGAAAGTTGTTTTTTTGGGGGTTTTCTATGATTTTCATTACAACTTTAAGAAAATACCTTATTGTATGGCTTGATTGGATATTTTTCAGTTATATCTTCTTGAAATTTGGGGGTTAATGTTGGTAACTTCTGAGTAATAAGATACATGTCACATGATCATCTTTGATGCCCGAGTATCAATTACTGATTAGGCTGGATCATTAAGGTCTGATTTAGCTGCCACTTGACATTATTTTTTTTAAATCTTAGAGGTAGAAACACAATCACATTGGACAGTTGATTATTAAGTTCCATTCTACCCATAACCATTTCTATAGGGAAAATTACTTATCCCATCGACAGGACTATTTTTATAAAAATAATAGTCAAGTTTTAGCTAGTATAAAAATTTTATAGCTCTTAAATAGGAAAACTTTGTATCGCATTTATAGCCACTACCAGAAACCTTTTTCACCGTGCCTATCAGATATCAGCTGTCAGATCAACCTCCTAAATCAAAACTCTGTTTTCTTATAATCCACTGAGTTATACCCAGCTGTTCTCTGCTGTTCTCCATGTCCCGTACCTTCCAAACTAAACTTTATACTGTTCCCTAAAACCATTCACTGGTTTTATTCCTTTGTGATTATATTATTTATTCAGTTATGCCTTTCATTCATTTTGTCAAGGACTGTTTAGATACTGGGCATGGTAGTATAATCTGAGGATTCGACCTGTGTAAGACAGACTTGGCCCCTGCTCTCCTGGAATTTATTCTGTAACATAGAAAATAATTTCAAGAGTTACTTATAATACAGTTGTATTCAGTAGCAACCAATTAGAAACAAGCCCCAAGACACATTACATGAAAAAAAGCAAGGCGTGCAAAGGTAGTAAAAACAGTTCAGGGTGTGTGTGTGTAAGCATTTGTGCATATATGCATTAAATACTGGTTTTCAATAGAGATTTTTATTGAGTACCTACAATATACTAGGCAGCGTTTTACACGCTGGATCAAGTGGACTGTTCTGACATTATGTCTATCTTCTCAGCTCTGTTTTTTGCCTGAGTACTTATCACAGTCTAATATACTAAGTATGTATGTATCTGTTTCTCTCACCAGAAGTGAGACTAAACGAGATGAAATATTTTGCTCTTACTCATTGCTTTATTCTCAGTGCCTGGAGCAATGCCTGACACCTAATAGGTGTTCAAAAGTATGTGTTAAGTAATAAGTGAAATATCTATTTCCAGGTAGTAATAACTACTTCCTGGAAAAGTAAAGAAAGGCTTTTAAAAATATTTTCCCAGTTATTAGAGAGAGAGAGAGAGAGAGAGAGAAGCATCAACTTTTTTGTGTAGTGGTCCCATTTAGTTGTGCACTCATTGGTTGCTTCTCATATGCGCCCTGACTGGGGGAGGAACCCGCGACCTTTGTGCACCTGGACGACGCTCTATCCATTGAGCAACCCACTCAGAAAAACTTGTAATGAAATTTGTCTATGCAGTTTAAACCAAAAGTTGTGCCCAGCTTTTATTAGTTCCTTAGGTTTAACATATTATCCATTGATGAAATGAACAATATACATACATATGTATTAGTTTGAATCATAGTATTGCTATATTGGTATATCAAAAATTGTTAGATATGAGCAATTTCGTATGGTTAGACTTAAAATAGAAAAACAATGCCCCATTGAAGTATGCTTAAATTAAGAATAGCAGAATAATGGTTTTTAAAAGTGATTTTCACTCAGAAGCTATTATGATACTGGCAAATGCAAAAGAACTATATGAGTAAATGCAATTAACCAAACACTATTAATTTCTTAAGAAAGACGTCTATATTTAAAACTTGTAGCCTGACCAGGTGGTGGCGCAGTGAATGGAGCGTCGAACTGGGATGCGGAAGGACCCAGGTTCGAGACCCCGAGGTCGCCAGCTTGAGCGTGGGCTCATCTGGCTTGAGCAAAGAGTTCACCAGCTTGGACCCAAGGTCGCTGGCTCCAGCAGGGGGTTACTCGGTCTGCTGAAGGCCCACGGTCAAGGCACATGTGAGAAAGCAATCAATGAACAACTAAAAAGTCGCAACGCGCAACGAGAAACTGATGATTGATGCTTCTCATCTCTCTCCGTTCCTGTCTGTCTGTCCCTGTCTATCTCTGCCTCTGTAAAAAAAAAAAAAAAAAAAAAAAAACTTGTACTATTGCAAAGCCAGTTGTATAATAAAAAATGCCTGGCTCACCATATATTCACAGAGTTTTATGAAATTGTTAAGAACTGGATGTTCATCATTGCCTGCCTTTATATTAAAAATCTAAGCTGCAGAGGAATCAGGAAACTTGAATGTCCCCAGGTGAAATCAGAATTTTCACCCAAATCTCAATGTATCCATAGGCCATCCACAATAACTTTTCATTTCTGAGTTTATTGTTGCCTCATTTTGTTTTCAATTAGAATTCTTTTGAAAGGAAAAACCATATAAAGGTATTCTTGGGGAAAGAAAGTTTTTCTTATTTTGCTGGCAGACAAGTCTTCTAATAAAAATATTTTTAAAGGGACCAGACTAATAAGAACTGATAAAATGTTTGGTATTGATGAAGTATATACCTTCTTAACACTTAACTCAATGTTTCAAAGGAGTGAGCTGAAACTAACCAGGTTAAAAATGACACAGCGTAACTGATCTATAAATTTCCATATTGAGAAAAGTAAAGGACTCTGATAAAGACTTTGAAAGAGATTTTAGTGGCAAGACAAAGTATTTTCTCAGTCATCAAATATTTATTGTGTGCCTCCTGTATTCAGGGCATTATTCTCGGTGCTGGGAATTCAGTAGTGCATAATTATCAACCAGCTTCCCTGTGCTTTCTTGGAACACACCACTCAGCAACATCATCCTTCCCTTCAAGGGTACAGGGAATATTCTTCAGGAGAGATCATGTGTATGTTAGGCCACTCAATGAGGCTCAGTAAAATTAAAAGGGTAGAAATAATACACAGGACATTCTCTAATTATAGCGGAATTAAATTAGAACCAAACAATAGGGATCTGATATATACTTTGACTATTTGGAAATTAAATGGCACATTTCTAAAGAGCCCATAGGTCAAAGAAATCAAAGGGGAAATTAGAAAATAGGTTTAACTGAATGGGAATAAAAACAAAACATAAGTCTATGGGAAGCAGTTTAGGCAGTGCTTAGAGGATCTTAAATGCTTATCTTAGAATGCAGGAAAGATCTGAAATCAATAATCTGAGCATCAGCCTCAAGAAGCTAGAAGACTAAATGCGAGTAAATAAGAGGAAGGAAATTAGACCAGAAATCAGTGGATAAAATACTGAGGACTATTGCTACCAACAGAAGAGCAAGACCTCTGTACTGAAAATAACAAAACATGATGGAATAATTAAAGATGTAAGAAAATGGGAAGAGACACCATGTTCATAAATCGGGAAACCTAGGTTTATTTCAATGGCACTTGACTTGTAGATTCAATTCAGTCTCCCAACAAAATTCCAAAACTTTTCATAGAAATTGATTACACTAAATTTATGTGGAATTGTAAAGGACCTAGAATGGCCAAGTCAATTTTGAAAGGGAAGGACAACATTTGCAAACTTACACTCCCTGATTTACAACTTACTATAAAGCCACAGTCATCAAGACAGTGGTTTTGGACTAAGAACTCACAGATAGCAGTGGACCAGAATGGACAAAGATGCCAATGGGAGAAGGGCAGACTCTTTAGCATAGTGCTGGAAGATAAGATAGCTATACATAAAAATTTATATATAGAACTTTTACACAGAATTAAGTCAAAATGGATCATTTACCTAAATGTAAACACTAAAGCTACAAAGCTCTGTAAGAAAAAATACACCAAAAGCATGATCTGTAAAAAGAAAAAAAATCTAGAATTCACTCTAATTAAAAATGAGCACTTTGAAAATTTTGAAAAGCTACTAAGGAAAAATACTTTCAATCACATATCTGAAAAGACATCTATCTATATGTGTATATAAAATTCTTACAACTCAGTAAGTAACTCGATTAATAAGTGGGTAAGAGACTTGAATAGACATTTCACTAAAGACACATGAATAGCTAATAAAGCACATGAAAGATGCTCAACAGTATTAGTCTTTAGGGAAATGCCAGTTAATACCCCAGTGCAATTCTGTAATGCTCACTAGAATGGCTGTTATTGAAAACAGTGCCTATCAGACGTTGCTGAGGACGTGGAGAAACTGCAAACCTCACACAATGTTGGTGGGGAGGTACAATAGTGCAGCTTCTATGGGAAACAGTTTGGCAGTTAAACACTTAAACTTAACTACGCAGCCCCATACTCCATTCCTAGGTATTTATTCAGGAGAAATGAGAACATATGTTTACGCAAAGGTTGCAAGCAGTTGTTTATAAAAGCAATATTCATTATGGCTAAGAATGGGAAACTGCAAATATCCATCAACTGGTAAATTGTTTTGTACATAAAATGGAATACTCTCAGCAGTGAAAAGGCATGAAAAGTTTTGGGTAACCTTAGTTACCTAGTTACCTTAGTTACCTAGGTATGCTAAGTTTATAAAGTCTGGCTTAAAAGACTATTATGTGATTTTATTTATGAGAAATGCCTGTGAAAGGCAAAAGAAGAAAAGCAGGTCAGTGGAGGCCATGAGTAGGAGAGACTGACTGCAAAGACAATGGAAGTTCTCCAAAGTTGGGTTATAGAGACGGGTTCCCAAGTGTAAATTCTCTTAAATAATCAAACTTAGTGTTTGACATATGTGAGTACATGTATATGTAAATTGTACCTCATTAAAACTTTTGGTAAGAATCACCTTAGACCTAAATGGAAACTTTTGTTCAGTGTTTTGTTTTGTTTTTTTCCTTTTAGCAAGAGAGAGTGAGAGAGACAGACAAGAAGGGAGAGAGATGAGAAGCTTCAATTCTTTGTTGTGGCACCTTAGTTCATTGATTGCTTTCTCATATGTGCCTTGACTGGGGAGCTACAGCTGAGCCAGTGATCCCTTGCTCAAGCCAGTGACCTTTGGGCTCAAGCCAGAGACCACGGGAAATCATAGACATGAGTCTATGATCCCACGCTCAAGCCTGCAACCCCATGCTCAAGCTGGTGAGCCCATGCTCAAGCCAGCGGCCTCGGGGTCTTGAATCTGTGTCCTCTGTCCCATGCCAACACTCATCTGCTGCGCCACTGCCTAGTCAAGCTGGTCAGTGATTCTTAACACTAGATTACGTTAGAATCACCCTGATGTTTTTTAAAAAAAGGAAAGAAAGTCAGTCTAGGCCCTACCTGAGGACAACTGACTCTGAGAAAACCAGAGCATCAACAGTTTGTAATAGCACCCAAAGCACCCAAGTATTTAATTTATTTTATTTTTTGAAAGAAAGAGAGAAGGAAGGGAGAGAGATGAGAAACATCAACTTGTAATTGCTACCTTAGTTGTTCATTGATTGCGTCTCATATGTACCTTGAAGGGGGTTGGGGGGTGGAGGGGAGCTCCAGCCGAGGCAATGACAATGACCCATTGCTCAAGCCTGCGACCTTGGGCTAAAACCAGTGACCTTAGGCTTCAAGCCAGTGACCATGGGCTCATATCTATGATCCCATGCTCAAGCCAGTAACCCACACTCAAGCTGCTGAGCCTGCGCTCAAGCCAGATGAGCCCACGCTCAAGCTGGTAACCTTAGGGTTTCAAACCTGGGACGTCGGTGTCCCAGATCAATGCTTTATTCACTGAGTCACCACCAGTCAGATGCCAAGTATTTCAAATGTGCATCCAGGATTTGAGAACCTGTGTCCTAGGTATGTTCTCTTGAACCATAAGCTGGAGCTATTACTGAAGAGTCTTTCAGATGTTCTGAGGCAGATAAAGGATTAAGCAACACTATGTTAGGCCTTCAATTCCTTGGCTGGAAAATGAGCATAATACTTGCTTAATGTCTCTCACAAACTTGTTTGAATTATGATTGGTAATGAAGGTAAACGCTTTGTAAAGTCTGCAGTCGCTTTTTGTTATTCTGTCTAATCTTAAACGCCGCCTGTGTCTGGAACAATAACAAGACCATTGTTGTTTATGATAATGAGTAGGGTGTTGAAGTAACATTCTGAATAGCTTCTCTATTCACTATAGCTTTCAAATTGCATATTTTACTATGTTGTAACTAAGAGGAAATGAATACAGTCTAGGATCCTAACGTTATTTAATTGCTTAAAATAGTCATAGTGGAGTTTTTAAATCCTGCATTTCTGTAATTGTCACAGTGAGAGGCATCATACATCTATTGAACAATACTACTGTTTGTTTCCTGAACCATTTTCTCTTTCTAGAATTGAGGCAGGGAATTTTCTTGGACAGTGTCTGTGGCAGCTAAGTTTTGCACTAAATCATTCAAAGCTTAGTCTGACAAATAAGGTGGGAGATGGAGTAGGCAATACATTTTTTGGAAATGCTTTATATGAATATAAAATAAGTAGATTGATTTTTTTTTTTTATCTTGTGCCTCTTGAGCTGACCCTAAGGGCCATTTCAAAAGTTGGGTTTAGAATTGCTTAAACAATGATATCATTGGAAAATGTGTAGCCCCCTAAAATGCCTATTGTGAGGATATTTTATTTTACTGTTTAATATTTATCACGATTATCAAAATAATTGGGTATATTATTTTATTTTTTTAAGAAATACACACACACACACACACACACACACACACTACTTTTAAGTAAATCAGAATATTCACTTAACCATGATATTCTGTTTCCTGAATTATCCTGGGATATTTTTCATTATATCATTTGAAATATATTTTCCTTTTACATTAATATAATTCTGTTTTTATATTATTGAACTGTTACAAAAAGGGGAGGGTGCGTTGCTCCAGGGTGTTTAAAGCTGCTGAGAAACTTACTGATACAAAATATAGCTCGGTTTTTATTATACTAGAATATTCTTTTTAAATGAAACTAATAATGATACGATCTTTCATTATCGTTTATATATTACTTGCAATATATTTTGATACAACGAAAGGAAACTTGTTATTTCTGCTTCTCCTATTTGACCTATATACAGTACATCCAAAATGGATATTTGTTTTTGGTGGAGACGGGCCACGCAAGCCAGTCACTCTTATAAGCTGATGGTATAAAAATAACAGATGAAAATAGGAATTTTCTGTTGTAATCATTTCCCCTGCTTCCTTAGGCACAGCTATGAGAATTGAATAACTATGTTAATTATAAATCTGTTACTCTGTATTTACATAAAAATTATTTAATAAGTCTTCAATTAACACCTGCCAAATCTGGACCAACATTTTTTAAATGACTGCATAGTCATTATGGTCAGGGTAGTTCTGTAACATAAATATTTTTCTTTTAAGGAAAATAAGATTGTTGTGATTACAGGCTTCAGTGACTAAAGTTTTGATGAAGGTTATGGGGTGGAAATAAATGTTAAAAGGATGTCATAGATTGAAGGAGATACATAAGGAGTTGGCAAAGTGCTAAATTGATAGATGAATTAAAATCACCGTAACTGTTGGCAAACCTTAGTTTCAAATACAACTGGTAAACGAGTGTTTTCCCTCTATAATAACTTTATCTAAATTCCTTTTCTAAGATTGATGTTTATGAATAGGATTAATATCTCTGTTGCAACCTAATTGCAAAAAAAAAATTTTTTTTGTACTGCATAATTGTTTGGAGGGCTAGGCTTTAACCCACAGCATGCTCTTACTTATCTGTGAAATAATCTATTGTAATCAACTTTCAGTAGGTTTTTTTCTTAGTGTGTATGACAATTTCGAAGGCATTGCTCCGTTGTTTTCCAGTTTTGGTGCTGTTTAGAATTCTAGTGGCATCCTCACTATTTTTTAAATAAGAAACATGAATTTTCTCTGGTGTTTGTAGAAGCTACTCGTCACTCCTGGGCTTCTGACTTTTCACGGTGATCACCTTGGTGGGTCTGCTTTGACTCTTGCGTTGGGCACTCAGTGTGCCTGGATGCTTGTCTTTTTATTGGGACCATGTTGTTACAGTTATTTCATTGATCATTTCCTTTCCTCATGTTTTAATGTTCTCTCTTTTGTTAATCCTGTTTGGGGTTTCTCTCTTTGCTTCTCTTCCTCTCCTATTTTCCATTTCTTTTTCTTTTTACTCTACTTTCTGATAGAGTCACTGAAGTTTATCTTCTGACCAATGAGTTGAAATCTATATTTCTAATTCCTTAATTTTAATTTCCACAAACTCTTTCTTAGCTAATGCTCCTTCCTTGTAATTTTCTGTTCTTATTTAGGAGATGCAGTACCATCTCTGAGGACTTTAGTGATCTGATTTGTTTGTTTTCGTCTTTGTGATTTTTTTGTTACTGCAGAGTCTTTGTTTCTCTTCTCTACAAGTCACGTTTTCCTGTTTATTGTGGTGTCTGGCCTTCATAGTAGATACGGTCCTTAAGATCTCATGTTGTTTGGTGTCTGCTTTTATTTAAGAGAGAATATCAGAGAGCTGATTGGAAAATTTGGGTGCATGAGTGGAGCTTGTTGAGTGGGATCTTCCATGTTAGGGTGATCTCGTTATGACATTGCATTAGGTGACCCCCAATATTGGGACTCTTTAGTCTGTCTTCTAGAACTGACCACAATTCCAAAAGAAGACTTGATTCTGTTAGCTGCTTCCAAAATTTTGAAAGTTATGTAGATGAAGAAGGGAAAAAGGCTTCAGTGTTCTGTATGGAGGCATTCACTTAATCCACTGATAAGCAGTTCTACCCTAAGCTCTGTTTATATCTTTCGGGCTAGAGACATCTTGTTGACTTTCTCCAGAGAATAAACCACTAGTCATCTTGGCTGGGGAAAGGACAGTCATTTACCTAAACAGAATAAGGAGGAATCAGGAAGCCACACTGCTTCCCAAACAGACTTTCAAATGGCTATTTATTTCACCTTTATTTTGCTTCTAGTGCCATCTGGGGCCACCATCCCCCAGTCTTTTGTCAAGGGCTGTAGTAGAAATTGTTTTGCTTCTAAGCTTTCTCCTATTTTTCTCAACTTCCTTAGCAATTGAGAGGCTGTGGACTGTTACCAATTGTTCATCTGCTTTCCTGCTTTCAAAGTGTAGTTGCTGTTCTCTTCTCTCTGATATTAGTCCTTGTAGATTTATGCTGTTTTAAAATTCTCTTTATTCTCATTTCATGGAATTTCAGGAGATAGAGAAAATAAATGCTTATGCCCAATTCACCATCTTCAACAAAAAAAGACTGTTTCTATTTCTACTTTCAAAGGCTTCACAGTTTTTCTTCGACCTTCACTATAACCCTCATTTGATTTGTTTTTAAAATATACTAGAAGCTGTCTTAACCGACCTTCATGTAACTGGCATGGCAGATTAATGAATGCTCCCCATTCCCTCTCTGAAAATGCATTATGGGTGCCCACTGCAAGGAGGAAAAGCTGCTCTTACCTACACCTGTACCCTTCAACTACCACCGGCCGAGTTGTGCATGCTGGCAGGGGACACTTTATTCCCCTTTAAGGAAGTGGAATTTGGAACAGTAGGTGACCGATTATGAGTGTAGGTATATAAGGAAAATATGGTACTCCAGTGAGCTACATCAGAAGTTAATAAATGAGTACACATAGTTTTAATTTAAATTAAAATGTTTATGCTTTGCACCTTTTTGTTATGATTCTCTGATTTGATTTGATTACTTTGATTCTCTGATTTTAATAGCTTTCTCATTTAAATGAACAGCTGCTAGCCCCATATTTGTTGGGTACAGGTTGTTTTCAAATGCAGTGGTGCCTTGAGATACGAGTTCAATTCGTTCTGTAATCAAGCTCGTAAGTCAGTCAACTCATATATCAAACAAATTTCTCCCATTTAAAATAACTATTTCGATTTAATCCGTTCCAACCCTGTGAAATATTCCCAAACCATCCTAAATTATGAAAAAAAGACATGTTTTTAATTAAGAGACACACATGTATACTTTACCAATGCATAACAAAATATATGAAATAAAAGAAAAAAGTGTTATTTAGTACTGTATTCTTACCTTGGAGACAGACGAGTGCGGCTAACGGAGGTGAATGGTGGAGGAGGAGGGAGGGAGGAAGGGATGCAGGCACTGTAGACACGTAAACTAAAACTGCACTTTCTTAACACTAAATGTAAGCTAAAACTACATTTTCTCTTCTTTAAACAAAACTAAAACTGCACTTTCTTTACTTAAAGTGAAATCACAAAAACATAATTGTAAAAAAATGCACTTTCTTAAATTTAAACTTAACCTAAGCTTAACATTACGTATTTTTCATTTAATCATCACTTGTTTTTACCTTTTTGGCTACACTTTCGGCACTTTCACTTGCAGGACTTTTGAATAAAAATCTATCCAAAGAGGTTTCCTTTTGCCTGCCTTTTAAAATGTTACGGAGATGTGACAAACAAGTGTCATTAAAAAGTGCTGAAGCACGACAGTTGAAACTTTTTCTGGGTGTTTCTTTTCAGTGAAACTTGAAAGCTTTTCCCACATTGCCAGCATGTCTTTAATTTCACTTGTAGAAATCACTTCCTCCGACTCTACCTTCTCCTCACTACTAATCTCTTGTAGAAGCTCCATATGTTACATCATCTGTAGCTCCTTCAACTCCTCAGTTGAGAGTTCCTCCTCATGTTCCTCGATGAGCTCGTTTACGTCACCCTCATCTACCTCCAGACCCATCGACTTTCCGAGGGACACAATCTCCTCCAACGCTTCTACCTCGGTCTCGGTCTCTGGTTCGAATCCTTCAAAGTCCTTGTCTGCAACAACATCAGGCCATAACTTTTTCCATGCCAAGTTCAAGGTTCTTCTTGTAACCTCTTGCCATGCCAAGTCAATAATGCGAAAATATATCACAATGTTTTTGTGATCTTTCCAAAACTCTCTAAGGGTTAGATTTGTATTCTCAGTCACCTCAAAGCAGCAGCGGAACAAGTACTTTGTGTAAAGCTTCTTAAAGTTGGAAACGACCTGCTGATCCATAGGTTGCAAGATTGAAGTCGTGTTGGGTGGGAGGTAGAAGACGTTCATGAATTTGAACTCATCGAGAACATCATCTTCAAGACCAGGTGGGTGGGCTGGAGTATTTTAAAGGATTAGTAATGCTTTCATACGGAGTTTATTTTCTTGAAGATATTTCTTCATTGCAGGACCAAAGACGAGATTTACCCATTCAATAAAAAACTGCCGCATAACCCATGCCCTAGCATTGGCGCACCACATAACCTGCAGTTTTTCTCTAAGAATCTTGTGAGTCTTAAAGGATCAAGGATTTTCAGAATGATACACTAGCAGTGGCTTTACTTTACAGTCACTACTAGCATTTGCACACAATACAAGGGTCAGATGGTCCTTCCTGGGTTTATGACAGGGTTCGGGAAACTTTTTGGCTGAGAGAACCATGAACGCCACATATTTTAAAATGTAATTCCGTGAGAGCCATACAACGACCCATGTATGTTATGCATTATCCAATAAAAATTTGGTGTTGTCCCAGAGGACAGCTGTGATTGGCTCCAGCCACCCGCAACCATGAACATGAGCGGTAGGAAATGAATGGATTGTAATACATGAGAATGTTTTATATTTTTAACATTATTATTTTTTTATAAAGATTTGTCTGCGAACCAGATGCAGCCATCAAAAGAGCCACATCTGGCTTGCGAGCCATAGGTTCCCGCCCTCTGGTTTATGGCCTGGCAGCTTCTTCTCCTGTGCGGTGATGAAAGTTCTCTGGGACATTTTTTTCCAAAACAATCCTGTTTCGTCACAGTTGAACACTTGTTGGGGGATGTAGCCTTCCTTTGCGATAAGAGCAGCAAAACGTGTGATGTACTCCTCAGCCGCCTTAACGTCAGCACTCGCAGCTTCACCATGCCTCACCACCAAGATTGGATGCCAGATCTCTTCTTGAAATTTTCCAACCAGCCTTGACTTGCCTTAAATGTATCTTCTGCTGCTTCTTTTGAGGTTGATGGTTCTTTCTTCTTCAAGTCGCTGTAAATAATACATGCCTTTTCGCATATTACAGTCTCCGTACTGTATCTCCTGCCAGCTCTTTCTCTTTCACCCACACCAGCAGAAGCTTCTCCATTTCTTCATGGATATTTGTCCTTAATTGGGACAGAATTGTAGTTCCTTTCGCTGGATTTGCGCTTTTGATGGCATTCTTTTGTTTTAGTATGGTACAAATTGTAGATGTATTGCGGTCGTACAGCCTTGCCAGTTCAGTCACTCGTACACCGCACTCATGTTTTTCTATTATCTCTCGCTTTACTTCTATCGACATCATTCTCTTTTTCTTCTCACTACTGTCCTTTGCACTCACTTTCTTTGGCTCCATGATAGCACACAAAAAAAGTTAGTAAAAAATGCAAAAATGATACAAGAACAAGTACAGCACACGAGATTTGACTTGATTCTGCGGGTAACACATGAGAAAGAACGAGATGCTGGTGTTGTGCTGCCAATACTGGACCCATGTGCCAATGCGCCAACTAGCGACAGCTTCTGAATCATGACTCATATCTCTGAATTTCACTCGGATCTCAAACAAAAATACAGACCGAGTTGCAGCTTGTATCTTAAAAATTCGTATGTTGGTCTGCTCGTATCTCAAGGTACCACTGTAACAGAGATGCTATTACATCTTATGGGTCAGGTGTATGATTTTGCCACGAAGCATGCTGAATTCCCATGTACTTAACAAGATAATTGTCTTTGTTTAGTTCCAGATGTTGAAGTGAAAGGAGAGTGTTCTAGCTATTACCTGTTGTTACAAGGTAATGCCAGTAGACAGTGTAAAGCCACACTGATTCACTCAGCCAACCAGATCAACGGCTCATTTGCACTCAGTTTAATTCACGGAAAGATGAAGGCAAAGGTAGAAGAAACTAAATTGAGTAAGTGTTAACTATAGTGGAATACTTTTTTACATGTGTTTGTATATGTAATTAAGTTACTTGGTTTTCAATAAACTTTGCTTTCCCCCAACTCCATTTCACTTTCAGCAAATTTATCTTTTATTCTAAATGCATTATAATGTATTTGAACAATTTAGAGTATAGAGAATCAATCCCTTTTACATTATACCCTAGTAAGATTTACTAGTTCAGCCCTCGATTCCAAATAGTAAAGTTTTAGTATATTCCACTTTAAACACAGATTGTCTTTCTATAATCCTCATTTTCATTTACTTTCCCAGAAGTGTCTTGTTCTGTTTCATTTCTCATCTTTTCTTTTCTCTTCAAGCTATATGTTTTGGTTATCTATTACTATGCGAGCGATAAACCATCCCAAATTTAGCTTAAAAATGACTCTTTGTTTTTATGTCTCGGTCCTGGTGACTGGGCTCAGCTGGATGTTTCTGTTTTGAAGTCTTACATACGATTGCCGTCTATAGTGGGAGCTGCAGTCACCGGAAGACTTAGCAGGGCTGGGTGTGGAATATGGCTTCTTTGCCCACGTGTTTGGCACCCGGGTTAGGATGGCTGGGACAGATAAGAGTTGACTTTTCCTTCCTGTGTCCTTTCCTCATGGCCAACTTTGGCTATCTTACAACATCATAGTTGCAGATAGTCCAATTCCTTATATGGTTACTAACTTTTCTCAGAGCAAGTGTTCTGAGAAGCCTCAAGGCTCTCTATCACCTAGCTTAGAGGTCATTCACGGTCACTTTTACCATTCTTTACTGGTTTCAGCCTGGATTGTGGAAGGACTACACAGTGGGCGAATAGCAGGACATTGGGGGGCCATCTTCAGAAACTAGCTGCCCTACTCCGTTTGTGTTTTGTGTAGGAGTTTAGCTTTTTAATGATCATTTTTTAAATTTTAATTAAATGTATCGGGTAACACTGGTTAATAACATTGTGTAAGTTTCAGATATAGAACTTGATCATACAATATCTGTATACTCCATTGTGTGCTCAACTACCCAAAGTCTAGTCCTCTTCCATCACCGTATATTTGACCCGTTTTCCTCTTTTTGTCCCTCCCCCACCCTTTCTGTGTAGGAGTTTTAGTAACTGAGCCCTTAGAAGAACATGTAGTGGAGGGAATTCTACTCTGCTTCTAAATTCCCTCAGTTTAAGAAGCAGGTCAGAATTTAAAATGTACAATAATATGTTTATTTTTTGCAGCTTAAGTATTACTTATTTTGAAATATGCAAGGTCAGGAGAGATGAATAATTGAATTTTACTTTTTAAATTATAAAGTAGCACATTAGCTGGGAACTGAGTATTGTTGTCATGGAACATCTTTAATACCGAATCTTTTGTCTGTGTCTCAGGCTTTCCTTTTGACTTCAAGTCACTTCCACGTTTTTCTGGGGAGCAGCTTATACAGAGAGAGAAGCAGTTAGCTAATGTTCAAGCTTTGGCTTTGAAAGAATGTCTGAGTAAGTAACAATTTGTACATTTTATTCTCTAAGAATGTTGACTTGTTCAGACATAATGCACTGTTATTTCCACACTTTTTATGTACTTTGTCTTTTAGGTATGACACCTATTTGTCGAACAGGGTTTTTTCTTGTAGACTGATGTAGAGTAGAAAAAATCTGCAACTTTGTTTCCACCAGGTTCAAAATATTCCTGCTGATTTGTACATCACTGTTAACATTTATAGAAATACTTTTCCAGGAAAGTTTTGTATTTCATTATTTTAAAATTTAGGTATGATAAGAAACATACCTAAATTTTATTCTGGTTAATATAGATCTCTTTGTCAAATGCCTCTATATATTTTTAGCTGCCATAGGAGGATAGAGACTACAAATAGAAGAAAATGCAAGTTCAGAGAAATTAATACGTTAACTTGAGCACTGATTCTGAGACTTTAGTCATGATTGCCAATAATAATTAAGCACATATCGTATACTGGGTGAAGATGGCATTATGGATTTTTCCTTATTCAAGAAATTAACATGGGTCATAGTTTAAGATTTGTTTCTCTATTACAAATGTTTTGTTGGTTATCAGTCTTAACATTTTTTTATAAATAATTATTTATTAGTACCTAATATGATTTTAAGCTAATTAATTGACAGAATTTCTAAGAAATTAAATTGTGAGGCCTTATTACGTTCATATAGAAAAAATATTAGAATTAAGTAGATACATTATAAAATAAAAACTGTCATTCTTTAACAATATTTAAAAAATATCTTGAATTAAGTAGCCTGTTTTATTCCATGGAAAGTAATTTTAGAATATTGGTCTCAGTGATTCATGTAAGAATTACCTTCTTTTTCAATTACAAAGCCAGGATAATTGTGTAGTTTTGAATACCTCTAACCATTGATTTTTTTTTAACTATAAAAATGACATTAGCTCAAGGAAAATATAATTTAAAAGGCAAATCAGTTTTAATACAAAGTAGTACATGTTAAATCCAAGGGGGGAAAACTGAATACCAATATTTTTGTGGATGGAAACCCTTTTTTATTTATCAGCTGTCAGTATTGCTTTTCTTGACTTTGTTCTATCCCTTTTGAACCCTCTGCAGGCCCTGATTCCTTGCCATGAGCCTCCTGCAGCTTTTTATTTTTTATTTTTATTTTTTAAGACTTTATTCATTAGAAGGGGAGAGAGAGAGAGAAGGGGGAGGAGCAAGAAGCATCAGTTCCCATATGTGCCTTGACCAGGCACGCCTGGGGTTTTGAACCAGCGACCTCAGTGTTCCAGGTCATTGCTTTATCCTCTGTGTATCACCACAGGTCAGGCTTCCTGCAGCTTTTTAAATCAGTTCCTTTAACATCTCCCCTCACTCTCATCTTCACCTGTCTTCCTTACCCTTTCAACCAGGAAAGCTGTCAGAATGGAAGAACAGCACCTCTTTGAAGCTGGTGCATCTCATCGTTGAGTAAGAAGAGTTAAGCCCAGTAGGGCTGTCCCTCCTACATGGTTGGGAAGGGAAATGCTAACTGCTGAAACTGCGTAGCTGCCTGTGGGGGAGACAGAACGCTCCGCTGGGACAGGGCGAGGCAGAAGTGATGAATGCTGGAACTGTAGGAGCCCCAGCCCTGAGCTCTCACCCGGGCAGAGCTGTAAGGATGCTCTACTCCAGGCAAAGGGCAGAGGCAGCGAGGGGGCCTGAAGGTGAAGGAAGCCTTGGAGCTAGTAGCTGCGAGAGACACCCGCTCTGGGCAGATCCATGAAATGGCCAGTTTGCAATCTGAAGCACTAAATCTGAGTAGGATTAATGACATAGTTAATCCATTTATGATAGAAGCGCTCTTCTCTGCCAAGAGAGTTCATACTGGGTTTAAAACCATGCTTCTGGTTGGAATTCCTGTATCAGAGGAAAATGAGTACAAAACACAGTTTCCCATGTAAGAATGTCTCAGTATCTATTTCAGCAACTCTCAAAGAAGTGAAGTATGAATATCAAAGTACTTAAATTGGTATTGTTAATTAATTTACACATGATAAAAACTCAGTAATGTAATGGCTGTAGCTTTCTTTGGGGAAAAAAATCAATGATTCAGAAGCAATACAAAGATTGCTAGCCTTTGCTCAAAAACAAAAGTTTGTTCCAAAAGGTTTTTCAGAATTGTTAAGATGACGTAAACTTCTTCTTACCTCCACCTGCTCTTTCCCCTGACTAGTTCCGAACCAAAAAGAGCAACCGAAAATGTTTGCATTGAAAATGTACTCACCTAATTGAGGCATGTTGTTTTTTAAGATCAAAAATCAAAATTCTTGTTAGGGTTTACTTTTTAGAACAATTTCTTTTTGTTCATCTTAATTACCTTTAAAAATTGTATCTAATTCTTTTTTTTTTTTTTTTTTTTTGTATTTTTCTGAAGAAGCAGGGAGGCAGACAGACTCCTACATGCTCCCTACTGGGATCCTCCCGGCACGCCCACCAGGGGGCGATGCTCTGCCCATCTGGGTCATTGCTCCACTGCAATAGGAGCCATTCTAGCGCCTGAAGTGGAGGCCACAGAGCCGTCCTCAGCACCCCGGCCAACTTTGCTCCAATGGAGCCTTGGCTGCAGGAGGGGAAGAGAGAGACAGAGAGGAAGGAGAGGGGGAGGAGTGGAGAAGCAGATGGGCGCTTCTCCTGTATGCCCTGTCTGGGAATTGAACCCAGGACATCCACACACTGGGCTGACGCTCTACCACTGAGCCAACCAGCCAGGCCCTAATCCTATTTTTTGAATGATGTTTAACATTTGTAATTTTATAAATTTTTACCTATTTTTTACTGTGAGGCAGAAAACAGCAGGCTGTCACCTTGTCCCAGTCCTACGCCGCTGCTCGGAGCTCTCTACATCTTTGTAATGTTCACAGAGCCCCGTGCAAAGCCGATGGATGTTCAGTCTGCCGACCCTTCAGATAGTCTACTCTGTCTTTTCCTTTAAGAAATTCTTAGTTATTACCAGTTGTTTTAGGAATAGCATTCTTGTTCTAATTTATTTTTCGACTTTATCCAGCATGTCTCCCAAGTCTTATTCTATCAGTTGTGTG
Source organism: Saccopteryx leptura (assembly GCF_036850995.1). Classification (NCBI taxonomy): domain Eukaryota; kingdom Metazoa; phylum Chordata; class Mammalia; order Chiroptera; family Emballonuridae; genus Saccopteryx; species Saccopteryx leptura. Next base: position 356,092,976 of record NC_089505.1, read on the forward strand.
CAAACTTGTTTATTTGTGTAGAGATTATGTTTCCCCCACATAAGTTATCCGGCTCATGGCCCTGTTACACTTCATCTGCTTTCTCTCTCGTTGTGAAGTATTCAGGATCATCAGTAAGAGGTCTCACCCTGCTTTCCAGATTGCCTGATACTGTTATATAACTGGCAGTTTTGAATAGCATAGGTCAGGCTCGTTATTTAAGTATGTTTTTAGACTTACTATAAATATAGGACTGACTTCCAAAGCGTATTACTTATTGAACATCTTTCAGAAGAAAGGAAATCATTGATAACTTTAGCTTTAGACTGGCTCCCAGCAGCTTTGTATTTTCTCAGGCAGAAGATGTGGTAGAAGCAGCATGTGTCACTGCTCTTGCTTTACAGTCACTAGTGTTCTTGGCCGCAGACACCATGTGTTACTTCTCTTTGATCAGAACAGGAAGGGCCCTCCCAACATCCACACTGGCGAGGTGGGGTTGCCCAGAGGCCTCTCACAAAGCCGATCGCCTGAAGTAGAAGCACAAGTCTGGCCACTGCCTTCTCGGCCGTTCCCTTGTGTCATCTCTTTCCCAGCCTCACCTCGTGTGACGTCAGGCACTCCAGTCCTCTGTCCCGAGGGCGCAGCGCAGTCTTTGCAGGCGGTGCATAAGAAATGGTCGTTGAATTGAATTCTCTCTGAATTTCTACTTCACTACCTATTATAGAATATGTTATTAGTCCAGATGTGTTTTAAAAATGAAATCTTTTTGTTAAACTAATACATGGGTATAGTTTAAAAATGGAAATGGAGCTGGAAAACTTACCCGGGAAACAGCAGTGCCCTCCTCTCCCCCCCATCCTTCCGTCTCTGTCTCCGTCCCCGGGCCTCTGCCCTCTGCTCTTCCAGCTGGTTTTTCTGACATTTCCTCCAGTTTTCTAAACAGTATGTGCAGGCTGCTATCTCGATTTACCAATTTCAGGCATTGTCTCAATGTCTAAGATGGAGACTTAGCATTTCTACACCAGCTTCACTTTCTCCCCCAACCCTTTCCAATGAAGTCGTGAAGTCACCTGGTTAATTTTGTCATTACTATGACTATGTACAGAAGTTCACAGCTGGGCCATGTTATGTATGATGATGATCAGAGTTTCTTTCTTGCAGAGTCTTTGTTTTGCTTGTGGTTTATTTTTAATTTGCCTCTTCCATGCAGTCAAAATATTGTTGTTTTCCGGCACTCCAATATCTCTGCCACACACCCATTGTTAAATTCATCCTGTGTCCAACCCTGCAGTTCCATTATTTCTCTTAATTTGATTCATATTTGCTCCATTGTAGACAAATTGTTTCTTAGCCCTCTTGGCATCTTAGGCTTCTTTTTTTTTTTGGTCTCCTTTTAGAATCTCCTTTTCTCCAGACCTGTCAGCCTCCTTTTCCCTGGGATTACTCACCGGTTTGGTTGGAGCATATCTTTCCGTAATTTCTGGAATAAAGTTTAACGGGGTTTAAATTTTCAAGCTCTTGCGTGTCTGAAAATATCTGTACTTGATTGATAATTCATACGGAATTCCAGGTTGAAATCATTTACCCTCAGAACTTTGACGACATTGCTCCCTGGTCTGTGTTGCTATGTTGAGAAATCTAACGCGGTTCGTATCCTCTGCAGGGTCTGCTTTGGTTTGTTATTACCCTCTCTGGAGCCTCTGTCTCCAGAAGCTTTGTCTCTAAAAGTTGTCCTCTTAATCATGGTGTGTGTCCCCTCCCTCTCCAATTTATTGAGTGTACTTGGTGAGCCATTTTAATAGGATGTTCATATTCTTAAGTCTGGAAAAGTTTCTTAACTCTTTAATAATTTCCTTCCTCTCATTTCCTCTTTTCTTTCTTTCTAGAACTCTTATTAGTTATATATCAGCCTTCCTGGACAGAACGCTTGCTTTTCCTTTCCATTTACATATAATCTTTTTGTTCTCGTTTCTGGGGGTATCTTGCATTTTATTTTAAGCACTTGCATGGAATTTAAAAAATCTGAGCCCTCATGTGTTTAATTTAGAAAAGTCTCTTCTTGTTCATTGACTGTTCCTTTGTCAGAGCATCCTGTACTTGTTTCATGGGTATAATATTTTCTTTTATTTCTATGAGACTATTAGTTACAGCAGACTTTTTCCTACAGTGTTTTTATTTCTGCTGGGCTCTTTTTTCTTTTTTCTTGCTTTAGTCTCTCTTCTTCAATCCTGGACTTTTTTAAATTGAGGGTGGGTTGGGAGATAGTAAATAATACCTTTTTATTCTCCCAAAGTTGGAACTAATTAAGAAATAAACTTAAGACACACGCAGATGGTGATAAATTGCAGATAAAGCTGGACTGAAGGGAATGGCTTGTTAGGTCTGTGGCCGAGTAGGTTTTCTGATGCGTACGCCCAGAATTGAATTTCTCCCCTGAATGGGTGCCCGAGCTAAGCAACTGCAGATCAACCCAGGGGGCAGGGCCGTGGCCACCTTGCAGAGAGCATGCGCTCTTTGGACTTGCTAGCTCAGAGGAAAGTTAGAGAGGAAGTGGCTGACCAGATCATGTTAGTTTCTTCTCCAGACTAGCTCCGTGAGCAGTGGGAGGGAGACGGGAGTGGGGAGTTTCTTCTCCAGACTAGCTCCGTGAGCAATGGGAGGGAGACGGGAGTGGGGAGTTTCTTCTCCAGACTAGCTCCGTGAGCAGTGGGAGGGAGACGGGAGTGGGGAGGGTCCCTCAGTTCCTACACGGGTAATAGGGTCATGGAAATGCAGAGTCCCCTCCCTTCAACGTCTTTCTTTACATGTCTGCTGATTTTTTTTTTCTGACTGTCCTGTTTCAAATGTGAAGTGCTATATGCCGCATTCTAGTATAGTATCCGGCAAGCTTTGTTGCAGGGTGGTGGAGTAACAATTCAATGGTTCTGAGTTTCTGTCCCTTCCTTCACTTCAATATCAAAATGAGTCTCTTCTCTGGGAGCATCCAGTGCCTCAGCCTTTGCGGGCATTTGTAGCTGCTAGCTTTCTGAGCACAGGGCTAGGAGTCCAGCCATTTCGTATGAGACTTACCCCCTGTTAACTCCGGCAGCAGTACCGCCTGTTAATGCACTGCTATTTCATAGTTGGAGACCCTTTCTTTTCAGTTTCTGCCCTAAAAAATGAGGTCAGACTCATCTGGCTATGGGGTTTGGAGGGTGGAGGGGAGGGACATTTGGTTCTCACTGCTCCCTCCGTAAACATCCATGTATCCAGTCCTGTCTTAGCCTAGGCGGGACCTCGCCAGCATCTTCCTAACACCTCGCTGGTGGGGCCACTGCAGGTGCCAAGCCGACCCTTCCTCCGCCTTGCCCACCCTGCCATCCTATCTCCCAAGAAAACTCATTCCTGTCGTTTCTTTCGCTGTCTTTTCTCCTCCTGTACTCTGATTTAGGTTTGGGGACAGAGGAGAAATAAGTGGCAGTGGCCAAGATACCACATTTCACTTGTTTCAATAAAGTCTTCCAGGTTTTATTTTTACACAAACATCAGCGTCAGGCTCTGCAAGGTATCTTTGAAAACTTCTGTAAACTTGCTTCAGCATTTATCATGGTGTGCAGTGTGAACAAATCATTCTTTTTCTGATTCTGTCACGTAACTCCAAATTCTGCCGTTATCTACAGGTGGGATTAAAGTGAAAGCAGGCCTGCACAGGAATGTTGCTTTGCTGGACAAATTCACTTGTTTTAGTTGGGAAATATTTCTCATAAAATGAGTAGTAGGTATGTTTTTGAGAGGATTAAAGTAATAGTGATATAGTTAATCCTATTGATCTGTTGTTGTCTTGCAGAAAGGAGGAAGTTGGCAGAGCAACCTGCAGTAATTTCTGTTGATGAACTCAAAAGTCTGTTAGCATTCACAAGGGAACACTTCTTAGATCATTTTGATGCTATTATTCCTAAAACAATTCTCAGAAAAACAGACAAAATTAATACCTCCAATCTGTTAAATGGTAAGTTTTTTTGTCACTTTAAATATTAGTTCTCTTTTGTGTGTGGCATTTATGAGAGTCACTATTTATTATTAAAATGAATAAAATATATTGGTCAAATTAAAAATATGTCTTATAAGTTTAAATAATAACACAGATTTGTGTCTACATGTGTACATTTTTACTATATGTAGCAAAATTCAGTATGTGAGTCCTTTTCAGCGCTCCGTGTATTTCTCTCTCTAGACACCAGTCCTGTAGAACCCGTTTCTGCAAGTGAAACGGAGCCCAGTCCTCTAGACTGGCCAGAAAGGCATGCTCTTCGAAATCTGGAAACATTTGAAAAAGCTAAACAAAAAATGAGGTAATACTTAAACAGTGCAGTATTTTCAGTGAACTTTCTTCTTACATTGTGTTCATGAAATAATAGTTTTTTATAGTTTTATTATAAAAGAGATACATACTTAACTACTGTAAGCAGGTAGGTAGGTAGGTAGGTAGATGAGATGAGATGAGATGAGATGAGATGAGATGAGATGAGATGAGATGAGATGAGATGGATAGATAAATAGGGTATTAGCCATACATCAAGAAAATCATCTTCTTCCCCTGGCTTCTACTTGTACTTTCTGGTGTACATAACCACAGTGAACATTTTAGTGAATGGCTTTTCAGACCATCTTGCATCGGGTTTACGTAAGTCTGTGAATATGTAAGAACAGCTTAAGCATACAGGAGCATATAAAATGAACTAAGAGTTTTCTTCTCTTTTGAGCCACATTAAACTACTTCTACTTTACATTCTTTAATGTTTATATTTATGTATTTAACGTAGAGGCAGAATTTATTTTTGTTTGTTTTGGTTTTGGTTTTATTTTTAGTACATTGTAGGCACTCAGTACATAATTGTTGAGTGATGGAATAATGAATAAGAGAGAAAGGATTTAACTCTTACATTGCCTTCTTCCAAAGTATTGCAAATCACATTTTTAGTTTTAGCACTTTTGTTGATAACATTTCTGACTGGCTATAACATTTGTTCATATATATCAATAGCTACTTATTGAATACTGACTTAATTAGTTCCCCAACTCATTAAGGAAACAAAGGGACTAAGGGAGACCAATCTGATTTGTTGAGGGGAGAGAAGTAATGTTAATTTAGATGAGGTTGGATGAGCAGGGGCAGCTCTCCATGGAGGTTTTGTTTGAGCTGAGACCTCATGGATAAAAATGAGTGAAGTACATTATAGGTCAGATGGTGGTTGGGTTTTATTGTCAGTGCATTGGTAAGCTTTTGAAGGATTTTATACCAAAAACTGATGCAATCTGATTTTGCAAAATTACTTTTGCTCTTTTGTGGAAAATAGATTGCAGGAGGCACATATTAGGAGTAGAGAGATCAGTTAAGTGGCATTTCTGTAGGGTAAGTGAGAGATGACTTTGGTTTCTCACTAGAGTAGTTGTGGAGAAGAAATTTGGGGTATATTATGGTAGTAAGCCAGAAGGAAACTTTTCTTTGATGGAATGGATGTGGAGGATAGACAAAGAGAAGTGTCCAAGGTGATTTTTATTTCTGGCTTATGGGATTGCAGAGATGGTGAGAAGCTGGGCTAAGGACAGCGCTGGGCAGTAAAATCAAGGATTCTTCTGCTGGTGTGCTAAGTTGACCTATGCATTGTGCAAGTGGGCATATCAAGTGGACTGGAGAAGGAATATGGAAGTCAATTTGGAGGTGTCACAAAGAGGGATTTTTAAATACGGCTAATGGATGAAATCAGTTGGTGATACCACAGAAAGAAAAGAAAAAGGTGTAAGACCATTCCCTGAGGGTCTCTCATGTTTATAGATCAGGAGGAAGGATTCAGTCTAGAAAGAAGATTGTGGAAAAGGACAGGTTACTCACAAAAGAACTTCTTTTTCTTGTCCATCCATTTTAGATAGTGTGTCCTTACTTCCTGTTGGGCAGATAAAATGTATTATGCTCACTTTGTTAAAGATGGTGCTGCCCACGTGGAGCCATCACCCAGATGATATTAATGTGTGTTGGGGGCGGGCTGTGGGCAGGCAGAATCCCTGTAGCCTGGGGCTTGGTTTTGGGATTAAGCCTTTCCCACCCTTTTTGATGTGGGGTGGTGCAATCCCATCATGTCTCTGATAAGTGACTTTGTATTAGACTTCCCTATTTTGTATATTGGATTAAAGGTTTTGATTTCTACACTATAAAATGGGGGCAGACCCGGAGCTTGTTCTCTTAGTTCCTGAGATTAGCATTAGAAAGGAGAGCAGAGAGCAGAGAAAGGCCACGTGGAGGAGGCCAGGAGAAGCAGCCAAGATGGTGGAGTGTTGAGTGAGAAGCCAGTTTGTGTAGAGTTTGTGCAGGGAGAAGGAAGGAGATGGGGAACAGAGGTGAATAAGTCTGGTGAGCTAGAAACCTTTGATTCTAGGAAACTCAGATAAGTCAGTAGCTTTGTGAGCACTGAATGTAAGTGGGTTTTGGAGCCCAGTGTGTGTTTTTACTTGCCCGCCGGGTGCAAGCTAGGATTAAAGATGATGGCTCATTAGTTCTTGGCTCTGTTGTTTCATTACCGAATGTCCGAATCCAATGTGAACCTGCATGTGAATGGCCACAATGTTGGCTACTGGCTTTACACTTCCCATCGTGAAAGATGAAGAAATTAATGCCCTTACTTCTCTTCCCTTTTAATCTTCCTTCTACCTCTGCACCGTATGTTATTTGCAATAGACAATTGTTATTTTTCTGAAACCATTTTCTCGCACCTACTCTATTTGCACTCATCCTTTCTGCCTGGACAACTATTATCCTGGTATTTCCTTTGACCATATTTCTAGATTAAGCCTGTACTTTCTTGCATCTCATATCTTAATAAGTCTGATGCCAGTTCAATTTTTGTTTCTTAACAGGTGTGTAGTTTTATTTTCTGTTTCTGGAACATTTAGAACTTGAATGTTCTGAAAGTACATGATGCCATCATGGTGTGACATATTTTGGTCTTAAAACTTTTGTCTTTTTTTCAACTCGGGGAAATATTATTTTGTTATTTTTTAGAGAATATTCTCCCTTCCATTTTTTTCCCCCTTATTTCTGAAATACCTTTTAAAACTAATGTTAGGTACTCTGGATTAATTTTTCATTCTAATTTGATTTTCTCTCAATAATCAATATCTTCATCTTTTTTCTGCACTATGTTCTAGAGATAATTGCTTGATTTTTTCTTTTATTCTGTTAAATGTTTTTGTACTCATATTTTAAGTTTCTAATAATTCTTATCTGTTCCCTGCCCTGTCTTTTCCTTAACAACCTGTTCTTTTATTGGTAATGAGAACTGAGAAAATACTACAGCAATATTTGAGTCTTTTAACTTGTTTTCTGTTGGTTGAATGATCTCATTACTCCTTGGGTCTGATTTTGTTTTGTTTTGTTCCTTTGGTGTTTTTCTGGCATGTGTATATTTTCTCCAGTGTCTGGGGGTTTGTATTTGTTCACAGCTAAGAATTTAGTGTGAGGCTGCTCTTCATAGGTAGTTGGCATGTACTTTGCTGTGTCACCTGTTTATATATTTGGGTGGGGGAGATGCAGGGTAGAGCATGCCTGGCAAGCTTCACTTTGGGACACCTGGCTATGCAGCCTTGGTCTTCACCCAGCAGCACTAAGGGGATGTACTCTGGGGACATCCCCACTGACACTGGGGTGGACACCTTTTCTGGGTCTTCAGAGAGCAGTTTCTCTGTCTGTAATTTGGAGGTAAAAGAGCACAGGGGTAAGGTGTAGTGTGGGAGGGTGGTAATTCAGTAACCGTTCTAGTGAGATTCTTAAAATAATGTCGTTTGATTTCTACCCAGTGCCACTCTGTGAACCCAGGTTTAGAGTCACTGTGGCTTTGTGGGAGGGGATGAAGAGACACATTCTACCTGTTTTGTAGATTTCTCTCTAGTTCTCTTTGAGGCTCTTGCTCTAGTTTATAGATTTTTGAAATTCATTGAACTCTGGTCCACCATTTTTTACATCTTCCTTTTCTTATACCTATTAGGAATTTAGTGTCTAGTATTTCAACACTGTAATTTCAGTTAGTTTAGTGGAGAGATTAAAGTATTTGTTTAATCGTCTTGAACTAGAAGCTTATTTGTCATTCAAGATCTAGATTAGGCGTCTCCAAACTACGCCCGGGAGCCGCATGCAGCCCCCTAAGGCCATTTATCCGGCCCCCTGCCGCACTTTCAGAAGGGGCACCTCTTTCATTGGTGGTCAGTGAGAAGAGCACTGTATGTGGCAGCCCTCCAACGGTCTGAGGGACAGTGAACTGGCCCCTGTGTAAAAAGTTTGGGGACCCCTGATTCTAGATCAAGTATCATCTTTCTCGTAAGCCATTTTTAAATGCTGTAACTCGTGGTTATCTTCCTTCTTTAAACACTTGAGGACTCTGTTATTTTTTCATGAAACTTATTTTACTGTACTTTTTCAGCCTCATTCTACACTGGCATGTTTATTACTTCAAGTCAGTCTATACACTAAATCACGAGCAGTGATTCTGAGTGTATAAATTATCATTGAACTCTTTTTAGTACCTCACAATGAGATTTACAAAGTAAATGCTCTAAATACTTGTGGACACTTCAAAATATGGGAGATACCATTGAATTCTTGGTTGTGGACAAGAGTTATGTTGAACATTTTCAGAATTTGTTTTGTGGTAAAACGGGCTTAACTGGAGAACAAAGGACCAATCCATGGTGAAACTCAAAAGTCATACGAGTTTATTTTCAGACAAGCTCAGTCACTTGTCTGTGACTTTGTGGTCTCGTTCTTAAGATGAGGGTGACAATACCAGTTCTACTTCAAAGTTGTGAAATTTAAATAATGTATGAACAAATACTTTGTAAGCTTGAAACACTGAACAAAATAAACTGTTGTCAGTGTTTTGGTGTTTGTTTCTTTTTTTTTTAACCCAAGATGTATTTGGTAGTATAACTTATCACTAACAATCTTTTAAATTGCTTTGATATCCTTGTGTCCAGGATTCTATATAAATGCAAATTATTCTTTCCTCTATTACATCCAGCCTGTAAAACAATTGAAAGTAATTCTCATTAAGAAACCTTTGTGAGTTACTATTAGAGAATATCTATATAAAAATTAAATTAATTTCATAATGTGGTTCTTGTCCTCCTGGACTATAAAGTTCATAGGACATATTTTAATATTTTCTTGTTCGATTGTTTTAATTAGGTTTATATTTTCAATTTAAAAAATAAAGAGAATGGGAAAGGGGCACCATCAATATATTATTGATCTTTAATAATAGAAATGTAAGTCCTATCCCATAATGTCAACATTTTAATCACATAATTATCAGTAAATGCTTGATTTGAGTAGTAAGATAATCAAGAAATAGTTGAATTGAAAGGAAGTCAGGAAATTAATTTTCTGTGCCAGTATTAGAGTGTTTTATTTTTGCTTTGGTGACAGAGCTATAGCACAGTCTGTGACTCAGTACTTGATAATGCCTTTAAATTCTCTGAAACGGAAATGATTTTCTCTTCCCAGTTTTTAAAACTTTCTGAGAGCTTTTTGGTTTTATATAGAGGGTGATAGAGTAGAAATAGTACCTAATTCACAGTCAGTCTACTTCTGAGTGTCGTTTCAAATAGCTATGTTTTCCTAGGTCTGTAATACAAACTATTATGTGTTAGTATCTTTATCTGAAAAATAGGAATGAGTTTTCTTTTTTTTCTTTTTTGGCTTGGTACAGTGATTTTCACTTTACAAAGTACTTATCAGGCATTAACTTGATTTTGAAGTAAGAACTATTCTGTCATTTTCAAGGAAAGTTGTGGAGGATTAAGAATAGATTGTATGTAACCTAGTGAAAAGTATACAGTCCTGCATATATTTCAAGTATCATAATGATACAGTACTTATCCACATGCTGTACTCATGTTGAGAAGAGATCTGGGAGAGCTGTCTGATTACTGCCTCATTTCATGGTTGTGCTTCGAGTAATCTCTCCAGTTCATAGGAAATGGAACATCCAGTCTCTCCCCTTAAATTTTACGATATTGTGAGGTTTCAGAACATACAAGAGAGTCTTGATTGAAATTTTATGGATTTGATAACTTCACATTAAATAGTTAATCATGCCATCATTTATAAAGGATGTAATTATTTCAGTTAAGTATCATTGTTAATATGATAACTGCGGGTTTCACTGTGATCCACAGGTTTTTTAAAGGAACTTTAATACTAAATGATTTGCAAAGACTTTGCTTAATCTTTTTTTCTAAATGTGTAGTTCTCCAGTTTTCTTTGTGTATTTTTCCGGTTTCTGCTCATGTTCTCTTCTCCTGACTATGGCGAATTCTAATCTACTTGTAATCCCTCTATATAACATTATTTTCTCAGAGCTGGTTCATTACCTTGTGCATCTGAACAGTTGCTGGGTCATAAAGAGAGTGCACGGGATTCGATCATGTTGGATGCTAAAGAATTGCTGAAATTCTTTAACTCAGATGGATTACCAGTTGGCGATCTTCAACCTTTACCAGTTCGAAAGGGGTAAGTTATAAACTTATAATTTCCAACTAATTTTTAAAAACCATTTAAAAAAGTGTGTGGTATCTCATTTCCCCAGTTCACTGATGCCCTATACCACTTAGGCACAATTCACAAGGTGATCCCGAAGTTTATAAGTTGGCCATAATCACATTTGACCATGGCCAAATGTCCTCGTGTTCAGTGGTATTGAATGTAGGGGAAACAGAAATAATAAAAGTAACCCCAGCGTGTTCCTTATAAAATTCAGTAGCTGCTACTTTGTATACCAAGGATGGTACTTTTTGGGAGACAATGATCATTTGAATTGCAAATATATATTTGTAATTCTCTTTTCTGTGTTACTTTCTAGTTTTGATTTTGCTGCTGTGTACTTGCATGACATTGTCAGTCATGCCTAATAGTAGCAAAAAGCACAGTCTTTCAACTGGAGAAAATAGGAAAATGTAATCAAAATTCTTTTGAAACTATAACATTACCAAGTAAGAATTCAGTGTCTACATGAATAATTTATAACTAATTTGACTTCCAAGACAACTTCTGCTAACTTACTTGTTAATAAAAACGGGATGTTGCTGCAGTTGACTTAATTACAGGTAAAATCATGACATCAAGTACCTGGGAGATTTGAATCATTTGTTCACGAACACAATTTCTTTTTAATTGTTAATCCATTATTTTGAAAACTCTTTCAAATGACCTTTAAAGTTATAAATCATTTCACTCACTTTTACAAAGGTTGTTTTGTCAAATATTGGTTTTAAATTAACTTTTGGAAAGCATCTATTTGAAGGTAGTTATATCCCAAAAATGATAATACAGCTTATTGCCTTCATGTGCACATTTGCTAGCGAGAGAGGAGGGAATGACTTTGAAAACCGGAAGATCTTTACTCTGGGTCTTAATGACTTCATCTTCTTAATGACATAAAAATTGTGTGATTTTAGAGTAATTTTCCTTTTCTCATAGCTTTAAGAGGTTGGTATCCTTTTCTGTGGGAATCAAGAAAGTGAAGGAGTATGAACACATTTTCACCTCTTTAGTTTTGGATTATTACCCTTATGAATCAATAAGCTTGAACTGGCAGTGTCAGATGGGTCTGCCCAAACTGATTTATGTAGATCATTACTCTTTGTGGCCAGATGGCTTTCTGGATGCAGTGTTGTAGGGGAGGTATATTTAATTCTTCCTGTAGTTAAAAGTAATTTATGTAGGGGAGTTTTATTTAGTCCTTGATGTTGGTAAAGAATTGCATCGTTATCAAATACATTTTCCGTTAAGCTTTAGGTTGAGGGATGCGTTTCCATGGCAATGAACGAAAACCCTGTGGACTCTTATTAAATGCTCCTGGCGAGGAACCATTCCAAATGCGCCATTCCAGTAGACGCAGTTCAGGCACGGCTCCTGTGTGATAGACTAAGGACACATTACACATTTGACAAAGCCCATGGTTATTAAAATGTTTCTTTTAGAAAGAACAAGGAGTTAGTAAAATTGAGCAAAAATAGTTAAAGTTACTAAGAGGTCTTGAAGTAAGAAATGGAATACAGTGTGATAAAGGAAAGAAGTAAAATGCTAGATACCTAAACAGTTCTCTCTTACAAAATTATTCACTTTTATAGTCATCAAAATACTGGGGTCATTGCAATTTGTCAGTGTTACTATTTGTGGAATGCTTAAGTGGATGCATTAGAATGTAAAATCTGGTCTTTAGAATTGATTAAAGACAGTGGTAGGATTCAGCTGGTTAGCACCGGTTTGGCAGCACCGATACCTAATTTTTGTTGAGTTCAGCGAACCGGTTGTTAAAATGGCACCTGTCATCAGGGTTCTCTAAGGTGGGCGCCTGTGCAGCCGCCCAGTGTGGAAATCACACATTTACATTCCTTACTCTTTTTGAACATTCATCTGCACAACCACGTATTCTAAGCGCCCGTAGAAATGTTTATTTCGTCCATAGGTGAAAAATATTGTGAGGACGCCAGTCAAGAAGCGATACGGAAATATCTTAAATAAAATAACAGTATTAATTGTTTTTTTGTCAGGTATTATTCAATATTTTTTTATTAATATTTTAAAATTTGTTCTTATAATCTAGTTTTGTGTACCTCTTTTATTGTTTTTACTTAAGTATTAAATATATGAAATAATAAACTACTTTTTGGTATATCATTTTTCTTATACTTAAAACAGTCATTAGGGCAAAGAACCGTTTGTTAAATTACTTGAATCCCACCACTGATTAAAGAGCGTATGTCTTACATTTTAACATAATAATTTCAAATGCTTATCACAGCACCCTAGATAAATTTCAGTGGCAGATGCGCAGTTTCATCTCTAATGCTGCAGGGGGGAAATGTGTTAGAAAATGTATTCTTTGTATTCTACTATCTACTTGCCTTTTGTAAGGCCAGTGGCTGCCGCCATGGCCACGCAGGTTCCCAGTGGATTCGGGCAGATGTAAAGGAACTGTGGAGCCAGAGAACGGTGGGCCATTCCTTTATTCAAGTTTCTTGACGGAGGAGCAAACAGGCAGGGAAGATCACTTCCTCCTCTCGCAGAGCTCCCAGGCCCCTCAGCACTCCTGACTCTCAGGACTCACTTTCTCCCACAAGCAAAACAGCCAGGAGGAAAATACCCCTTCTCAGGCAGACAGTAGCAAACAGTGGCCCCGCCCCAGGGAGGCAGGCAATCCTCCGCCCTGAGGCCAAGCACCTGCAGCCTTCCAGAGACCACACACACACACACACACACACACACACACACACACACAGGTACTGCCCCAATACAAGTGAGCAAAACTAAAAACACTTGTTACAAACTTGTTTGCCCAACACCTTGCTATATACCATTTCCAAATCTTCTGATTTCAAGCCCCTGGTCTTTCATTCTTAGTACTGCAAAGACCACTGATGCCTAATCCTCCTGTTCCCATACAGCCTGTGTGCGCCTCAGGAACACGATCTGTACATTAGAACATGCCTCCTGGCCTGACCTGTGGTAGTGCAGTGGGATAAAGCATCGACCTGGAACACTGAGGTCGCCGGTTCGAAACCTTGGGCTTGCCTGGTCAAGGCACATATGGGAGTTGATGCTTCCTGCTCCTCCCCCTTCTCTCTCTCTCTGTCTCTCTCACTCCTCTCTCTCTAAAAAATCAATAAATAAAAATATAAAAAAAATAAATAAAAATTTAAAAAAAAGGAAGAAGTGTTTAAAAAAATAAAAAAAAAAAGAACACGCCTCCGGACTCAGGCAGAGAAAGGGGCTACCTGTTAGAGTAACCAGGAGAGCTCAGCCTGAGTGCAGTGCCTTCTTCTGAGACTTTGATGTCCCCTGCTAGGTGTAGTTATGAAAAGAGTGAACATGAACTTTACATAAGCTCACCATATGATTAATTTTAACCCTGCCTCGGAAGAGTTGAGTCAGCCATTAGTCTCTAGTGCCCCCTAATATTTAAAAGGTTGCTGACTCTTAAAAATAAGTGTCAAGACACCTACATTCCCAGGTAAAGAAAGACCTGGGTCGCCTGACCAGGCGGTGGTGCAATGGATAGAGCGTCGGATTGGGATGTGGAGGACCCAGGTTTAAGACCCCAAGGTCGCCAGCTTGAGCACGGGCTCAATGGTTTGAGCAAGGCTCACCAGCTTGAGCACAAGGTCATTGGCTCGAGCAAGGGACTACTCCATCTGCTGAAGGCCCACAGTCAAGGAACATATGAGAAAGCAATCAATGAACAACTAAGGAGCCACAACAAAGAGTTGATGTTTCTCATCTCTCTCCCTTTCTGTCTGTCTGTCCCTATCTGTCCCTCTCTCTGACTCTCTCTGTCTCTGCCACAAAAAAAAAAAGAAAAGAAAAAGAAAGACCTCGGTCATCCATGTGTTATGGTAGGAAGTGAATACATCCTTTGTTACCAAAGATTCAAATTGACTTTAATTATTTCCCTGCAGAAAAGAGTAAAGGCATACACATTTATTCACTACATCAAGGAAAAAAAATCCTTCCAGAATAATGCTGCTTTTTGAATTTCCATTACAAATCATTTTCCGTTCTTGATTAATCCATGTCTCAAAATAGTTTTGTAACATAACTGACATTACAATTTCAGAAACAGGAGGCACAGAAAACGGAACAGAAAATCCCCAAGCCAGTGCCTGCTTCATTTTCTTATTACCTTGCCTGATGCAACTTAACTTTTATTTCATGTAAGATTCAGTTGTACTGAAGGAAGTCAGACTTCTTTATTCAGACACTTTCTGGAATTTTCTCTCCGTCATTAAATAAACTTTAAATACCAATGAAAAACTTTTTGTTTCAGGGAAAAAACTTTTGTTCTGACTCCGGAACTTAGTCCTCGGAAACTGCGAGGTTTGCCTTTTGAGACAGCCTCGGTGTGCCATTACCATGGAATTGAGTAAGTGTTTCGTTTGCAGTGGACTCTTCTGGGTGTTGCTGATGTAGCATATCTTGTGTCGGTTTTAAGAGTGAGCGTAATAAAGTGATATGATTTGAGATACAGAGCCAAAGAGAAAGTATGTCAAAAAACAAAGTGGTATGTACACACAGTTGGCCTTCCATTGTAGAAAAAAGTTCTTGGACGACTAAACATTCGATAATTAATTGCTAGATATTACTGTTTTAATGAAAATTGTTTTGGTTCTTGTGTTACTACAGATCACATTAGTGTTCCCTGGTTACTTCTTTCACTGTCATTGTTCAAACTGTATTATATGAAATGTGTTCCATTTATAACATGTTCATTATGTGTGCATTAGCGTAGAATTTTAAATGACCAGTTTGAATACAATTTCAAAGGCTTCTCTTGCTTAAAGGTGTTAGCAGTTTTCTGAGGGCATGTGCACACCTACCGTTTTCAGGAGGAATCGGATAATAAATAATATATTTTATGTTAAATTTTCAAGACCTTAGAGATTTATTTTGTAAAATACTTGACATTCTTAAGGCAAGACATTATATTTTCATAAATTAAAATAGAAAAGGACTTGATTTTACCTTAATCTTTAAGAAGCAACTTTTAAGTTTATCACTGAAAAACAGAAACATATTCTTTTTTTTTCTTAGTGAGAGAGAAAGAGAGATAGACTGACAGATGGGTAGAAATAGATATGAGAAGCATTGGTTCATAATTGCAGCACCTTAGTTGTTCATTGATTGCTTCTCATATGTGCCTTGACCAGCCAAGCCAGTGACCTCTTGCTCAAGCTAGTGACCTTGGGCCCAAGCCAGCAACCTTGGGGCTCAAGCCAGCCCAGAGACATGCAGTCATGTCTTTGAGTCCACACTCAGTCCATTGACCCTACGCCCAAGCTGGTGAGCCTGTGCTCAAGTCGGGTGAGCCCACACTCATGCCAACGACCTCGGGCCCTGAACCTGGATCCTCAGGGTCCCAGGTCAACTCTCTGTCCACGGTACCATGGGCTAATCAGGCCAGAAACATATTCTTTTATTTTTATTTTATTTTTTTTCCTGAAGTTAGAAGTGGGGAGGCAGTCAGACAGACTCCTGCATGCGCCCAACCAGGATCCACCTGACATGCCCTCCAGGAGGCGATGCTCTGCCTATCTGGGGTGTTTCTCCTTTGCAGCTGGAGCCATTCTGGTGCCTGAGGTGGAGGCCATGGAGCCATCCTCAATGCCCGGGCCAACTTTCTTCCAATGGAGCCTTGGCTTTGGGAGTGAAGAGAGAGATAGAGAGAAAGGAGAGAGGGGAGGATGGAGAAGCAAATGGGTGCTTCTCCTGTGTGCCCTTGATCGGGAATAGAATCGAGGACTTCCACACGCCGTGCCAATGCTCCACTGCTGAGCCAACCGGCAAGGGCCCAGAAACATATTCTTTTGATTGACTTGTATACTTGAAACACAAAATTTTAGTATAAAGTTACAGTATTGATAGTTAATGTCCAGTAGATAGAACAGATTAATGACAGGAGCGATTGGAGAGAATTTCAAAGAGGATGTCTGGACTAAGTTTGAAAGAGTGATTAGGCGTTAGCCTGACAGAAAGGGAGTATCTTGGGGATGAATGCACGCAGAGGTGCAGATTCTAGAGGAAGTAGTATTTTCATTTTTTAATACGTTTATTGTATTACAATGAGACCATGTCATAATGAAGTCATGAAGGTCATTGTTGACCTGGCAGGGAAAGTGATGTTGACTTTTGGGGGCAGTAGAAAAACCATTATTTTTAAAGCATGAAATTAGATGTGTGGGCTTATTTCATTGAAAGACATCTCATTGTCTTTTGGTAAACTGAAGTATTTTAAGCAACAGATGTTGAAAGACTGAGCTATTATCAATATGGGAAAAACAGGAAGGAAAATACAAACTAAGAGCCATGTGAAGAACCTGAGAAACCAGTTAGCTGTTGGGGCTGAGAAAGAAGAAGAGAATTTCTTTAGTGTTTCTAGTTTAAGAACATTAAGAACGTTGGGTGGCTAGTAGTACGGTCAGAGAAAATACACCGTCACCACCTAACATGTCATTCTAGGAATGTGCAGGCTCCTTGCTGTATTTAAGACTTATTTTATTTAAGAAATATTCATGCTTGCCACTCGGGGCAAAATCCTTAGTTACTTTATTTTCGGACGTCAAAATGAAACTCCTATTAAAGTCAGGTGCAAGAAAAAATACCTAGTATCACCACTTTTTTAAAATCGTTCTGCATGTCCTAGCCAATGAATTAAAGTAAGGGAAATGAAATAGTTTAAAAGAGTTATATGTATTGAAAAGGAAACCAAATGTATTTTTGTTTGTTTGTTTTTTGTTTTGCGGAAAAGAGACCTGAAAGACTATTAGAAGTAATGGAAGAATTTGCAAAACATATAAAAAGCATAGTTTTTCTCTACCCAGCTATTTCCAATTTTACGCACAATAAAAAAGAACCCCTTCAAAATAGCAATAAAAACCATAACTATCAGAAGTGATCTTAGCAAGAAATATAAAATAGAAAAATTAGCAAATGCTAATAACAGCTGATTGATTATTTTAGCGTAATGAAAAAATCAGTGATGTACACGGAGAGTTATTATGCATTAATGCAAGGATAGTGAATGTTTTTAAAAATAAATACTAGAAATAATGTTTTAACATTAGCGGTCTGGTTAAATAAAACGTAGAACATCCATAAAAATAAAATTCCCAGTCAGCTCCAGAATGGCTAAAATGGAAAAGACTGATGCCCATTGGCGAGTCTGTGGCACAGTGGGAACGGTCCTGCCCTGATGGTGGAGCCTAAGGTGATAACTCGACTTCAAAAGAGGATCTGGCAGGTTCGTAGGGAACTGAACAAACTCAGACCTGAGCCTCAGAAATTCCATTACTAGGTATTTGCCTAAGAGAAATGAAAATACAACTTTGCAAAAAGACTCCTACAAGAACATACAGTGTTATTCATAATAGCCCCATCTGGAAACAGCCTAGGTATATAACAGAAGAGATTGATAACTGTTATATTTAATCAGAGCCATACCAGTAAACCATAACAAGGAACACCATAATTGAACATGCAACCTTAAACTAAGACATTAAACTTCTCTGTTTCTGAGTGTGGAAAAGATAGTTGGATTTGAGGATTTTAAAAGGAGCAGTAGGAACTCTGACATCTAGTAATGAATCATTTCTAAAGGAAGTCCCCTATGAAGTGCTAATGTAAATATAAATCGTTCAGAATTTTAATTAACAGGCAACTCAGAGATAACTACTGAATCATAAAAAGATAAGAAATGCCATTAGTTTAAGCTTTTTATTTCTGATACTCAAGGAATTGAATTTCTTTTTTGAGAGGATTATGGTTGTCCATCTCACATCAAAAAGGTACGTTTCCTGAATAAACTTGAATTTACCTAAACTTTTTGTTTAGACTGTTTGTATTTTTAGCTGTGTATTCTTTATTATATATTGTACAAGGATTACAGGTTGAACTTTTTATTTATACTAAATTTACCTTAGTCAGATTGAAGTGGAAGCCTGTTTTTTTCCAGTATATAAAAATTTGGTTCATAGGATAGTTTGTTTTCTCCCTTCTTTTTCATTTTATTAAAGACCTAGGAATTAAGCATTATAGAAAAGTTGATAATAAAAATGAGTGATTTCTGGTCCCCATTTTCAGAAACAAGTGTTTTATTTGTTTGAAGATTTTAATATCTTCATATAACCTATTACTGACTCCCTACTATGAAATGTAAGGATTTGGTTTTTTTTTTCAAGTGAGAGGTGGGGAGGCAGAGAGACAGAGAGACAGACTCCTGCATGTACCCCAACCAGGACCCACTCAGAAAGTCCCCTAATGCGAGGAGGGGGGATACCCTGCCCTTCAGGATCTGCTGCTCTATTACTTGGCAACCAAGCAATTTTAGCACCTGAGGTGAGGCCATGGTGCCATTCTCAGTGCCCAGGGCCAACTTGCTCGAACTATTTGAGCCATGACTGCGGGAGACAAAGAGAGAAAGAGAGCAGAGGGGGAGGGGTGGAGAAGCATGTGGTCACTTCTCCTGTGTGCCCTGGCCGGGAATTGAACCCAAGACATCCACATAGGCTGACATTCTACCACTGAGCCAACTGGCCAGGGCCTTGGTTTCCCTTTTCAGTCTGAGTTTTCTATTTATTTTCACATCTTCAAATGATCTATCTAAACTTCTATTTCTTACTTCATCAGCTGTAAAGCATTTTTTCCATTTTGTTTGATAATTTTTTTGTGAAACCTAGTAAGAATTTAAGATATTTTTATATCTTAAAAATTGTTGCTGTAAGCCATCAGAGCCCTTGAGCTCTCCCCTGCTCTCCCCCTGTAATTTGAGTTTGAAAGTTGAAACAGTAAACAGTGCCACAATAATGATCAACTCTACTAACAGATTTACTAATATTAACATCGTTTTTACTACATGGTCAAAATATTGACCCCATGAAACTGTTTTTCTCCTCTCCAGCCCTAAAAGCTCACTAAAGCACTCATTTGGATGGAATAAGTTATATAATTCCATTTTAACAGATGACCGAAGTATCTAACATAACCATATTTTTAAATATTTTTCCCCAAAATGCTGTAATTTCTCTTGGTTATTCTGAATCTCATCTCCATACTTTTTTCATCTGTTTAGTGTGCTATAAAAAAATTGAATGGTACATATAAATTATAGAATTTGGATATGTTCTTCACAATTTTTGAGCACTGTTTCCCAATTGGTCTAGAGCAGGGGTCTCAAACTCGCGGCCCACGGGCCGCATGCGGCCCGCCGAACAATTTTGTGCGGCCCGCAGACTAATCCACGAAGTTCAAAATATTTTGGATAAAATTAAGTAAGCCTAGGGGCCTACTTGTATTTTTCATTTCTCTAGCATCCTAGCTAGATATTAGCTTAGTTAACAGCAGTTGTGATGCGAACTACAGTTTCTGATCGTTTTGTGACACTGAGTAAACTGCATGTACGATTATGCTTGTTGTCCTGATTTTTTTTTGTTTTCAACTGCAGTGAGAAAAGTGTTGCGTAACAGTTGCCTTTTGTAGACCTAGTGCGGCCCGCCGAAGGGCTGTGATCTTGCTCTGCGGCCCACATGCTGAGTTGAGTTTGAGACCCCTGGTCTAGAGGGACAGCCAGTCTTACTAATTTATACGCATATATTGTTATGAGGTTCTGATTCATTATAAAAGAAGTTTTCTTGTCTACTAGCTATCCACCCCTAGAAGCAAATAAATCTAGCTGTGACTCAAGTTTCCTTTATAAGTTTAATCTCGTTAAACTTGGGGCATTGAGCTTGAACTAAGGAAGTGGCAGGAGGTGAGCAGAGTGAATCCAGAAGTGCTTTTATTCTCAAGAAGATCAGGGTGTATTGAGTGGGGGCCTATTTATGTTAAACATAGACTGGACCGTAGACACAAAATTCAGGGGGCACTTTAAAGTAAATATCAGGCTGCAACGGAACGTTTCTCTTCCTGTGTTGCTGTAAGCCGTCAGAGCCCTTGAGCTCTCCCCTGCTCAGACACACGGACTCTGGAAAAGGATAGATATACACTGCGCAAGCGCAACTCACTCATTCTCGAGGCAATGCGAGATGACCCACTGATGGCTTGTTTGTTTCCTACCTTATCTAGTCTATCTTTGAGTGTAAGATACTGATGATCTGATGCTCTGTTATCTTGAACAACAAATTAAACTCCACTGTCAAACTGTGACAATCAGTTGGTCACACCAGCCTCTTGCTGCTTTGAATTTTCTTTCATCTATTTCAAGAGATTTGGCAGCTTCCCATGTTTTCTTTGGCATTGGCGTAATGTATGGTAGGAAGTATCTTGCCTCATTTGTATTTTACAAGACAAAAATAGCTTTATTTTATACATTTTTTTTCCTTTGGATGCAAAAAACATTTAGTTGTTTTGCAAGAAAATATGGAACTGTAGTCATTCACCTGAGCATGCATGTTTCACTTCACTAATGTCAGGTACACACTTTGTTACTCTGGTTTTCTTTATTATTTATTAAGTAACGTACCAATGACATAATATAATAATTCTGAACACATTTTAAATGGAAATTAAAATTCAGTCAAAGGGATGACATGAACAGCTGTGACAAGAGCTGTTAAAGCTGGAAGAGTAAAATTCTACATCTTTGTATCAAACTCTTAGAATAGAAAAAAATATTCTGTTAGGGTCAAAATGTGCATTCTTTCTCTCTAAAATTTTGCGTAGGCTGAGTAGGTATTATATTGCTTATTACCTAGAACCTCTTTACACATTTATCGTTCTTGATTTTACTCTATAGATTCTATCAGTTGCCTATCATTGAAGTTGGACTTACCAGTAAATCTTCGGCTTGCTGCTGCTTTTTAGTGAAATCTGTTTTATTAAACAACAAACTGGAGAAAGGATGTTAGGGAACTGAGAGCCTGGTTCTAGTCACTGCTCTGCCACCAGTTAACATTCCGACTTAGAGGCTTCATATTCTCCCGTTAAATTAAACTGCTGGGTTAGATCAGAGATTTGTCTGTCAATCCCTGCTACAACATTAGAATCACCCACACAGCTTTTAATAAAATGCCTGTGGCTGGGTGTCACCTCCGAGCGATTGAATCAGAAACTCTGAATATGTAGACCAGGTGTCAATATTTCTTAAAATTCTTCAGATGATTCTAAGGTTCAGACAAGTGTGACCTCTGAGGAAGATGATCCGTACACCTTACACAAGGGATAGTACACTACACTGTTCAAGTCACGCTCTGACGTCATCAGCCTGGGTTTCAATTCTGACTCTTCCGTGTATTATCCGCATACTCTAAGATACACTGTGATAGAAAATAGCCTAATGTTAATGATTATATAATAATAACCGTGATGACCGGCAGCAGCATACATTTATTGACTGCTTTGCTTCAGGTTCTGGGCACTGATTCGAAGTGCTTACTTGTACCCCTTCAAAGAATCCTCACACTAGCCCTCTGAGATAACTGCTGTAAGTCTCACTTTGTAGACAAGGCGACAAAAAGCCAAGATGAAGTTAAGTAATTTGGTCAAGTTCACCCAGCTCTCAGTGGTAGAGCCAGATCTAAGTCCAGTGAGTGTGGCTCCCTAGTCTGTACTCGTTGAGATCAAATATGTAAGTGAAGGGAAGAGAAGACTCTATAACCCCCACCCGCTGTTAAGGTAACAGTGCACTCCCTGGGCACTGAACGGAAAGCTTAGGGAGCATCTTGGAATTTTACCAGGAAGAAGACCGATAACCAAGAAAGGTTTTAATTTTTCTTATCCGTGATCAGTGTGTGAAATGATGTGTTTCCTTGAGTCACTGCAGCTCGGGAGACGTGGAGAGTTCTGCAAGGTCACCTGTCCCGTAGGGCTTGTCCCGACGTGCTTATTTGTTGTACTCACCAACGTGGGGTTTCTTCAGATCCCAAAGCATTCATGGGGCTAACACCTCACTGATCTCCTTAGTCAGGTTTAGCTAGAAGCCAGATGCAGAGACAGCCACGGGGTTTAAAGGAAAACCTGTCAGTCACTCAGTAAGGTGGAAAGTCGCTTTCAAAGGAAGAATTCAAGATGTTCTGAGCTGTGTTTGGTGAGCCAGTTTAAAATGCTTTTATATGCTGTTAATCTTTGTGTTGAAAATAAACTTGCCCTTTCTAACAGAAGTCAGCATTTCATGTTGCTGCATCTCAGCCATGCTGAGAAATCAGAGGTGGGTAGAGATTTAAAAGGTATTAAAACAGCAACTGTGTTATTTTGAAAATAAGCCAGAGGATTAACTTAATTTATTGCCCAGAAACAGTCAAAGAGGAATCAGGTGGTACTTGAGATTTTTAAATCTTCTGCCGTGTCATCTAGCAGGCTAGAAAAAACTTGTGTGGGAAGGGATCATTCACTCAGCCTTCCAACAATTATTAGAAAGTGAGCTAAGAACTTTTTAAAGTAAATGTTCTATTGTTTTTCAAATTGGCAGGGAAAAAGCTCCATTGCTGTGGTGAGGGCTTTGATTGTAATGATCTTTCTCGCCTTTAGATACTGCTTGGATGACCGAAAATCTTTAGAAAGAGATGGGGGATTTTCTGAACTTCAGTCTCGTCTTATTCGTTTTGAAACTCAAACGACCTGCACCAGAGAGAGTTTTCCGGTACCTACTGTACTGAGCCCTCTTCCATCTCCTGCAGTCCTGTCAGAGCCTGGAAGTGTCCCCAATGGCGAAGCTCTACAGGGTGAACTCCGGACCGAAGCACCCCGATCGAAAAGGAAATCAAAAGATCTGAATTGCCTTTATCCCCCGAAAAGGTGCTATGTTAAGTCCATACAGATAGCATCTCGACACAAAGTAGTTCTTCCCCCAGCCCCCATGGGAGCCTTTCATGTATTTAAGTTGTTTTCTGCATAGATTTTAGATTAATTCCTCCATACCAGGAGTTCTGTTTTTATTGTGAGTATTTGATGATTTGCTTATAAGTTATGAAAAGAAATGACTTGGAAAAAACACACTTTCTTGCTTTATTTGCTAATACACAGCTCATTAGCACAATGGCTTGTAAAGTTTCTAAGCCGTGGAACACTGGCGCTCTTGTGCGCTAGATTAAGCCGCTGAGCTGCTCTGTGGAAGAGGGTGTTTTTCTGGCTCCCTCTCTCCCTGCTTCCTGCTGTATTAGCCCCTTCCAAAGGCATTCCGTGAGGCACACCATTTTAAAACTGCTTGTTTCATATAAATAAAGCTTTAAAGTCTGCATAATATAATAATGTATTATGTGCAACTTTTCTAGATACATTTTTTTTTACTAGCTAAATGAAATGTCCAAATCACATAAACTTGTAATTTCTGTCCAATTCATATATTTTTAGAATCTTTGTCAACTTTATGTCTTTGGCATCTAAAGCAAGCCTTAAATTCTTACTGTGTTTAAACCTTTCAAAAACGTATAAAATATGTTAAAGTGAAACCTTTCAAATCTATTTTTGAACAATTAAAAATGTTAGAATACTATTTCTCTGATATTGAATAACTAACTTATTTTCATGAGGCCTTTATAAATTCATTGTCCCTTTTACATATAATAAAGCTAAAATGCAAATCAATTAACATTTAGCATACTGTGTTATGTGATACTATTTCTTATTTCTGGCATGTATTCTAGAAAAGAAAGTATACTGTGGCCCATTGGTTAGCAGAATTGAAGAATATGAGACCCTGTCTTATAATTAGAAAGAATAAAGCAAGAGTCTGTTTTATATACTGCTCACAAAAATTAGGGAATATTTTAAAATAAATATGAAGCAATAAAATATCCCCTAATTTTTGTGAGCAGTATAGTTTTATTTGTATTTAACACATTTTATTTTGCATAGGTAGTTGCATAGGTACAATAAGTATAAGTTACCGTTTCTTCTTCGACAAAATCATCTTAATGAAAAAGTATAAGTACTTAACAAATGCGTATTGAGTTTGTAAGTAGCACCACCAGGCATTCCTTAGCTGATTTACCGGTATGTGAGAAATTGTGAATTGTTGGGGAGTAATATTGCTTGTTGCTTTTCCTATTAGCTGAAATTCTGGTTTGTCATTCATTGCCTTCTTCGTTTTAATCATTCATTTGAAGAACTAAAGGAACAGCTGTATATGATATTGATTGCTTTTTTAATTTAAGGCAATAGTAGCAAGAAATTTTGTCTGCGTTACTTGGGTTTATGTGTCAGTGGATATGGTTTTAACATATAGGATTGGAAATGGACCTCATCTTAATCTAGGTTTTTGATATTTTTCCCCACAATAGGCTTGTGAAATCTGAAAGTTCAGATTCTCTTCTTTCTCAATCAAGTAGCAGTACCCACCATCACCACTGTGCAGTGACATCCAGAAAGCCACGGGCAGAGAGAGCTGTGCCTTGTCCATCTGTCCCAGTGATTAGCCGTAAAACTTCCAAAGTCACGACAAAGGCCAGTTCAGGTCCAAAAAGTGGGCATGCAACAAAAGCACCAAGGCCAATTAAGGAATCAAGATCACAGAAACATACGCGGGTAAAGGTTTATTTTCTGTCTCAGTTCTATATGGCGAGAAATTCCTTTCTTTGATTCATTGAAAATGTGTATCTAAAAATGTTACAAATGAAATGGTATCTATAATTTACTTTTAAATAATCCAGTTTAAGAAGGATAGTGGGAAAGTGGATGGCCAGTATGTAAATGAAACAAAATTAGCCACCAATTAATCTTCCCTGATGGTGTTTGATACATTAAGACAGAGATTTCTCATAAATCCCTACTTTTCAATGTTTGGGAAATTTTTTTGTAATAAAAAATAAAGACACTGCTATGTATAATTTTTACACTCGGATTTTGATTCAGAACTCACGATCTGAATTCCTCTCTTCACATACTCCTGTCATCTCTTGCTAACAGATACCATCCTGTGACATGTGTGTGAACATAGAAATGTTTCACATCGCTTTTCTTCCCGATTGTTTTGTCTTCGTGTGTTTATTTCTGTAGCATAACCACAGGATTGTGGAATTTATAGAACTGAACTGTAAAGCTGAAATGATATTTGTACATTTTCCAAGAGTTATTAGTCATACCTTCTGTTCTGTTCAAGATGTTGAAAGAAGTGGTTACTGACACCCTGAGGAAACACAGCATCACTGAGACACATGAGTGCTTCACTGCCTGCAGCCAGCGTCTCTTTGAGATCTCCAAGTTCTACCTAAAGGTACAGTGTCTTCCCTCCCAACGGCAGAACTGCGGCCATGTGCTTACACGCCTGTGGAAATAGCGTTTATCGAGGATTTTTTACACCGATTGCTATAACACGGTGCCAGATTCTTTTAAAAATGGAGATAGAAAAATTGAAGCTAAAATATTTAGATTTATTTGATTTTAGTCCTCATATATAGAAAACTACATTTTAATTGGTGTCCTCAGTATTTCCCTTACGAGTCTTTGAAGTTGATAATAAGCTTCCAAAAATATTTAATGAATATTAATTTTAGTATATATTGAAAAGGCTAATTTTGGGTCCAGAATCAGCTAGTTAGTTGTAAGACATGGGATAGATCAGCCATTCAGGGGACAGTTTTCTAAAACTTAGATGGTGTTAGATTAGCTCTGGTGTGAAGGGTTTCAGACCCGAAACAGTTTTATGTGAGTTTCTAGTTAAAATGCATACTGACGACATGTATTCAATGCCCCTCCTTTCCAAAGTCTCAAGAAAGACAATATTAAAATACAAAAACCAAGGCAAGAAGAAAGGAGAAAAGGTAGACACATTTTTCAGTAGGTTGTTGAACAAGGAAAAGCTCACCGAAGTGTGGTCTAGCCGAGTAAGAGGGGTTACAACCTGAGTGTGGTCTAGCCGAGTAAGGGGTTACAACCTGAGTGTGGTCTAGCCGAGTAAGAGGTTACAACCTGAGTGTGGTCTAGCCGAGTAAGAGGAGTTACAACCTGAGTGTGGTCTAGCCGAGTAAGAGGTTACAACCTGAGTGTGGTCTAGCTGAGTAAGGGGTTACAACCTGAGTGTGGTCTAGCCGAGTAAGAGGTTACAACCTGAGTAAGAGGGGTTACAACCTGAGTGTGGTCTAGCCGAGTAAGAGGGGTTACAACCTGAGTGTGGTCTAGCCGAGTAAGAGGGGTTACAACCTGAGTGTGGTCTAGCTGAGTAAGGGGTTACAACCTGAATGTGGTCTAGCCAAGTAAGGGGGTTACAACCTGAGTGTGGTCTAGCCGAGTAAGGGGGTTACAACCTGAGTGTGGTCTAGCCGAGTAAGGGGTTACAACCTGAGTGTGGTCTAGCCGAGTAAGGGGTTACAACCTGAGTGTGGTCTAGCCGAGTAAGAGGTTACAACCTGAGTGTGGTCTAGCCGAGTAAGAGGTTACACCCTGAGTGTGGTCTAGCCGAGTAAGAGGGGTTACAACCTGAGTGTGGTCTAGCCGAGTAAGGGGTTACAACCTGAGTGTGGTCTAGCCGAGTAAGGGGTTACACCCTGAGTGTGGTCTAGCCGAGTAAGAGGTTACAACCTGAGTGTGGTCTAGAGTAAGGGGTTACAACCTGAGTGTGGTCTAGCCGAGTAAGAGGTTACAACCTGAGTGTGGTCTAGCCGAGTAAGAGGGGTTACAACCTGAGTGTGGTCTAGCCGAGTAAGAGGTTACAACCTGAGTGTGGTCTAGCCGAGTAAGAGGTTACAACCTGAGTGTGGTCTAGAGTAAGGGGGTTACAACCTGAGTGTGGTCTAGAGTAAGGGGGTTACAACCTGAGTGCCCGCCTGGGGCAGTACCAGTGAGAAGCAGCCAGGTCGGCTGACGGCGTCTCTGAGATGCCCAGGACTCGAAGGCGCCAGGCATCGTGGAGAGCAGGGGCAAGGTGCCAGAATGAAAACGGGAATTAGATCAAGTTCTCCGAAGGAACCGGGGAGCCTTCGCCCTTCGCCTTGCTCCGCACGTCTTTACCCCACAATGCGAACTACACAGAGCTCTCCTCCCCATCGCTGTGTAGGGCAGGAAGTGGTCTCTGGAGAAAAATCAGAGACAGCATTGAAAAACCAGCCCCTGACCGCCCTGCTTTGGAGAGCAACCCGTGAATAAACTCTGCACAAGGCAGAGCTTCCAGTAACGTGCTCAGTATCTTTTTAAACATGGCTGGATACCCAAGGACTAACAGCGTTTTCAGAAGTGCTTCTCACACAGTAGATGACAAAACATAAAGGAAAATTTCTAGTTTATTTAATAATGACTGTTCTCTGCAGTTTAATGTACAAGTTGTAAAGCACTCTATTTTATTATGTTTAGGATCTTAAAACTTCCAGGGGTCTAACTGAAGAAATGAAGAAGACCGCAAACAACAATGCTGTCCAGGTAAATCGGTTATTCCCAGGAACTGCGTTCAGTTACACTTCTGTTGTAGGTGAGGGCAGCTATGATGCTGTGGTCTGTGCGTCTGTACAGTACTCAGTAATAGACGTAAGCAAGCAGAGTATTTACTGGGATTTAACAGGTTGCTCTGTGAACAAGTTTCTAACATGATGCGAGGCAAGAAAAATTCAGAAAATAAATCATCCGAAGAGCTGGAAAAATTAATCCATTTTAATTAGTTCTTTTGAAAGGCTTGATTTCTTCCTAGTGACCCTTTGCAAACATTTTTAAATAAAGGTGAGAAAATAGAGCAGAATTGTCTTTTTGTCCAGCGAGAGAAGTCATACTCTGCCAGGGAACTCAAGCAAAAAGTGCTCTCCAGTTATAACAAAAATACAACGCATTCTTAAGATAAAACCTTTTAAGATTTTGACATGTGACTTTTTATTTTAAAATGTCTACCATACTCTTTTGAAGTTCTAACAGTATCTTTTTCTAGCACTTATATTTTCAGTACAAATGAACCATAACCATATTTTTTCTCCCTCCAGGTGATTGAATGGGTATTAGAAAAGACGGGCAAGAAATAGCACAGAATCCCTCTTTGGACAGAGTTCACTGGGCAGAGCTGTCACTTACGACTCCTTCCTTAGTTTGAACATTATGAACAAATCTCAAATTTTATTCAAAGAATGAATATTACCTCTCCAAAGGATTTCACAAATGATTGATGTAGTTTAGAGGATATTTAATGTATTTTGAATTGTATCCATATTTTATAGTTTCATTATATTTTAATTTTTAAAGTTAATATTTTTATATACGTTTTCAAAATTTTACTCTTGGTTATTTAGTTATTCCAATAAATAGGAAAAAATATTTCTTTACTTCTTGGTAAATGTCTTTGTCATCAGCTCTGTTTAAATGATTCAGCCTCAAATAAGAGAGTACCAATGACTTCCCTCTTGTGTTTCAACAGCCAAACTTGTTGGACTGCTCTGATTTAGAAAATATGGGCAAAAATTTTCAAACAGAAATTTCAAATTTCTTGCCTTACTCCTGCTCTGGAGACACCACTGGGCACTAGTTTGAGATCAAAAATGAAGAAAGGGCAGAAGTTATGAAAATATGAAATAGCAGAAATGACTAAGTACAGATTCCCGGAGAAACAGTGCCTTTCCCCCATGATAGAAATCTGGGAAAATGAGGAAAATACAAAGAAGAGTGACTCAAGTTCCAGCATTGCCCCCATTATGTATAGGTAACCTGTGTTAATATACTGCTCACAAAAATTAGGGGATATTTCAAAATGAATATGAAACGATAAAATATCCCCTAATTTTTGTGAGCAGTATATTTAAACTATATATGTAATTATTTTAAAAATCTTTTCAAACTTGGGTCATACGTGTGTGTTTGTATGTATATGTGCATTTGTGCTTATGTATCTGTTCATTTATAGTCTGCTTTTCACTTACAAAGTTTCATGAATTTTATATTATTATTTTTTAAACTGAATAATACAAATGAACCAAAATTTGTTTAATCAATCTCTTGTTGAACTTACAGGATCAATTTTTTCCTATTATAAATAAAACTTTAATGAGTCTTTCTACTACATTACTGATACTTCCTTAGTATAACATTTTTAGGAGTGGATTTTGTGGGTCTTAGGATGTTTGGTAACTATTTCCAAATTGCATTTCTAAGAGCTCGGGTGGCTCGGTTTGCACCCACGGCAGAGCCCGTTTCCTTTCTGATGACTGAACATGGTAAGGGAGAGCACATTTTTAATATATTGACCACCCTTTAATTGCCCTTTTTTATTGTGACTTTTCTCACTGGTTTGTAAGGGTCCTTTTATATTAAGGGTATGAGCCCATTAGCATTTTCTTTTTTTTTTTTTTGTATTTTTCTGAAGCTGGAAATGGGGAGAGACAGTCAGACAAACTCCCGCATGCGCCCGACCGGGATCCACCCAGCACGCCCACCATGGGGCGACGCTCTGCCCACCAGGGGGCGATGCTCTGCCCATCCTGGGAGTCGCCATGTTGCGACCAGAGCCACTCTAGCGCCTGGGGCAGAGGCCAAGGAGCCATCCCCAGCGCCCGGGCCATCTTTGCTCCAATGGAGCCTTGGCTGCGGGAGGGGAAGAGAGAGACAGAGAGGAAGGAGAGGGGGAGGGGTGGAGAAGCAGATGGGCGCTTCTCCTGTGTGCCCTGGCCGGGAATCGAACCCGGGTGCCCCGCACGCCAGGCCGACGCTCTACCGCTGAGCCAACCGGCCAGGGCCCATTAGCATTTTCTTGATGGTGTTTTTTCTGAGCCCGAGAGGGCGCTGAGCAGGAACGTGAGGTGCAGGCCACGTGGTGCAGGCCGAGCCTTGTGGGCGAAGAGGCAGGCCAGGCACACGGACAGCAGCGCACACCCGGTGCTGGCTGCAGGAGAGGAGCCCGTCCGACCTCCACAGAAGGTAAGCAGGAAGGGGCCCTGAGAGGTACACGGCGGGAGAGAGCACAGGCTGAGCTGAGACGCCAGCTACTCTGCGGCCTTATTTACTGATTGATGCTCGGAGTAATGTTGAAAGCTCATACTCTTTAAAATGAGAAGAAAGCAGTGAGACCCCTTTTTTCTTTTATCATGTTATTTAGAAAATTAAATTTAATGGGGTGATGTTTATCAATAAGAGTACATAGGTTACGCCTGACCAGGCAGTGGCACAGTTGTTAGAGCATCAACCTGGCATTCTGAGGACCCAGATTCGAAACACCGAGGTTGCTGACATGAGCCCAAGGTCGCTGGCTTGAGCAAGGGGTCACTGGCTCAGCTGGTGCCCCGCGGTCAAGGCACACATGCGAAAGCAGTCAATGAACAACTAAGGTGTCGCAACTATGAGTTGATGCTGCTCATCTCTCTCCCTTCCTGTCTGTCTGTTCCTGTCTATCCCTCTCCCTTACACTTAAAAAATAAAAGAGTACACAGGTTCCAGGTAAACATCTCTATAGCATTTGAACTGTTGATTATGTTATGTACCCATCACCCAAAGTCAAGTCATTTTTTGTCAACATATTTTGTCTCTCTTCCCATCCCCTAACTCCCCTCCCCCCAACGAGACCCTTTTTCTTGGGGGGAGAGCGCCAAGGGCACACCTAGATCAGCTGTGGCATGTAGCAGTGATACATTTGGGAAAACTGTTGCTGGTGTAACCTAGGAAAAAGAGGTTGTAGTTAATGGGCTTATGAGTCCAGTTAAGGTTATCCCCAGGCAGATGTTAAAGTGTCAGGGATCCATTTGTTGACTTAGATGAATACGGAAAGATACAGAAAAGATCGATGAGCTAAAGAAGGCACTATTGTTTTCCAGAAGAATTTAAGTGATACTAAGGGCGTAGGACATTCTGGATTGGGAAATAAAATGGTACCCATTTCAAGTATCTCCAATGGCAAAAGATTCTCAAAGTACGAAGTAGCCTTAGGAAAACGATCATACCAAAGGTGTGTTTATTACTCCTTTTTTTAAGATCTTAGAAATATTTACTGATTTAAACGATATGATAAATGATATGAAGTGTGAAGTTGTAGCTCCTGGTTTAGATTTGCATTTCCTTGTAACTGATGAGGCTGATATGTGCTTGTTGACCATTTAGAGAAATGTCTACTTAAATCCTGTGACTGTTTTTTGAATTGGATTTTTTGTATTTGTATTGTTGAATTGTAGGAATTCTTTATCAATTCTAGATGCTAGTTCCATTCTATGGGTTGTTTTTACACTTGACAGTTTTCTTATATTTAGGTTTATGATCCATTTCTGTATGGTGTGAAGGAGAGATCCACCTTCATTCTTTTGTATGTAGATATACAGTTTCTAGCAGTATTCATTGAAAAGACTGCACTTCATTGAAGTTTCATCACAACAAAAGTACATCAAGTTTTAAGGAATTTATATCACAAAGAGATGAAGCCCCCAGGCCACCAAGTTTCAACAGGAAGGAAGCAGGATGAGAAAACTATTTAGTTGTAAACAGGGACTATTTCTTATAGAAAAGAGATTTCCTAGAAAGTCATAGCCAAGAGCCCAGAGGGCAGAGCCAGGAATAATGAGCTAGCACCACCACGCCCAGGTAGTAGAAATGAAGTCTGATTCACACTCACTGCCCGACAGTGAACTGGTCACATATGCCCAGCTGGATTGCAGAATTGCTATGGACTGACTGGTCACTAGTCCTTAACGAAGTATCTGCGACAGTTTTCCTATCCCTCCTCACCAGCCTATGCTGGATATATAATTGAGTGTCAACTAGTTTAATTAGTTAATCAGGTCACCCAATATTCTGGATTTTAAAAAGCCACACCCTAGGCAGTCTCATCCCTCTCTGGACCACAATCCAAAGGTGAAGATCACGAAATACTGGACTTGATCCGTATTGGGAGGAAATGAGCATATTTGGCATATGGGAATGAAAAGAATTGTGGCAGAGTGGAATGTGGTAGGTTAAACAGGACCACAAAGCCTTGAGCTCCTTCCTTGAGGAAGTGGAGTCTGTTTTCCTAGTCCTGGCATCTGGGTAGCAATGTGACTTGCTTTGGCCATCACTGATGGCACAAATGACATGGTGTGAGCTGAACCTAGTCCTCACAGACCTGGCAGCTTCTGGCCTACTCTCTCCGAATCTGGCCCTGACTGGAGGGAGCCTCACAGGGAACTGGTTCAGCCTACTGGACAACTGGAGGCCAGAAGAGCACTGAGGTGCCCCACGGGATAGCCAAGCACTGAGGTGCCCCACGGGACAGCCAGCACCGCAGGGACCTGCCCAGCCAACCCGCAGAATGGTGACAAATAACAGGCCGCGAGGTGCTTTGAGGGAACATTAAGTTTCATTCACATTGAAGAATTCACAGAGAGGCCAAGTGCAGTCAGGAAAGTTGCAGAAACTTCATTTATTAAGGCCTTAGTTTGGATACCCTACTTGCAGGAAAAACTGCTTTTTGGTCTGGATTTGCCGTTCTCATGAGCCTCAGGAAACTTGTCCAGGAGCCAGTCGCTTCACCCCTCGTGCAGGTGAGACTTGCGAAGCAGGGACACTGCAGTTAATGAGGCATCAAATGAGGGGCTTTCTTGGATGTTGCGTTTGAGTTCTTAGGAGGAAATGAGCTTTATTCATGCAAAGAATTATAGTTGAAATTTGCTAAAAATATAACTGACTTTGTTTCTTGGGAAGAACAGAGGTTTTGGGGGTTTTTTGATCCAACATTCCCAAGCCCCGGTCCACACCAAGGCGGGATTGCAGCCATGGGGCCAGTGGGCTCCGCCGTGGCCTCAGTGGACGGGCTGATGGTGCGGCAGCTCCGCCTCCTGTCTCTTGTCCCCACAGGGTGTCCCTTCTCCCCATCCTCCACCTCTGCTTGATGCCTCCTTCTCTGACAGTCTGAGCGGTGTTCTCTGTACCGAGTCTCACCCTTCCAAGAAAAGACCTCATTTGTGTCCAAGAAAAAAATGACTGGAGGATAAAAGGCAAACACAGAGGTTGCTACCGCTTTTCTGTGACCATACAAATGTGGTTCCATACCCGACTTGGACATGGTTCGGTCATGTTAATGAGGTTTTAGACATGCTTCCTCTAGTGAAATCAGATTTACTGTCATTTAGAAGACCACTGGTGACATGATAATTAATTTCTGGCCATATGTACAAGTAGTTCTATGATTCAAGATTTTATAAACAACTTACCAACGTTATTCACCATTATCAGAACATTGTGTACCCATAAGAAAAACCTTTTTCTTTTTTTTTTTTCTTTTTTTTTTTGTGTGTGTGTATTTTTCTGAAGTTGGAAACGAAGAGGCAGTCAGACAAACTCCCACATGCGCCCAACCGGGATCCACCCGGCATGCCCACCCAAGGACGATGCTCTGCCCATCTAGGGCGTTGCTCTGTTGCAACCAGAGCCATTCTAGTGCCTGAGGCAGAGGCCATGGAGCCATCCTCAGCGCCTGGGCCAACTTTGCTCCAATGGAGCCTTGGCTGTGGGAGGGGAAGAGAGAGACAGAGAAGAAGGAGAGGAGGAGGGGTGGAGAAGCAGATGGGCGCTTCTTCTGTGTGCTCTGGCTGGGAATTGAACCCGGGACTCCTGTACGCCAGGCCGATGCTCTACCACTGAGCCAACCTGCCAGGGCCAAGAAAAACCTTTTTCAAAAGAGAATTTTAAAATGCACATTTAAGGAGTTCATGTACTAAAGGGAATTAAGGTCATACTCATGGTCCTGGACCCATTACCTAGCAATAACTGATAACAGGGTTGTTTGGGTTTTTTTTAATTAAAAAAGTATCTTTCCAGGCACTTTATACAAGTACCAGCATATTGTTATGTGTCCATTTTTTCTCCACTGAGCAAAGCCAACACCCCTTTTATAAAAAGGATTTTTAATGTACCCTTTGTGGTTGAGGTAAAGTTAATAAAATAAAGGTCTTTGGCCAAGCTCCCCGGAACACCTAAGCTGAGAGCAGGGTGAAGGACTGGCACTTTGTGTAGGAGCTCCGCCACCGGCCCCGCCCCCACCCCGGCTCCGCCCCCGGCCCCAGCTCCTGCTCGCTGGCCCCAGCCCCAGGGCCCGGAGAGCCATGGGCAGGAAAGGCGGGATGGCAGGAGAGCGAGGCTGGCGGCTCCTGGTCTTAGTCTCTGCTGCTGCAGGTGGCCCAAGACAGCCGTCACCCAGCAGGTGTCTTCTCAGTCCCAGGGCTCTCTCAGGCTACTCGGTGCATGGAGAAGCCACGTCTCAGAGTCCACAGGAGGGAGAAGGAAAGGGTTATTGATCTGCCCAGTTCCTTCCTGTTATTCTCTCCTGTTTGGCCCACAAGTATTTCAGTCCCCTACAGTTCTGCATTGCTCAGATCCTGATCTTTAGCAGCTGCTCAGTTTATTGGTTCTTAGGCCCTACAGTGTGGCCTGCCATCCCAGTGTGGAATTGATGACAGAACCCAGAAGTTCAAGAACGCATCTCCTTACCCTGGACCCTGGCGGCAGCCATGGGGAGTGGTGGGGGAGGCGCATTTCCCGGCAAGCAGTTAGGTGATTCAGGGCGGCAGAAGTACTTAGTTCCAGCAGAGCTGGTAGTGCCTAGCATTGAGCAAGTGCAGAGTCGGGCGGCCAGGTGATGGCGTCGAGGGCATCTGAGGAGGTAAGAGAGTGTACCCAATAGTCTAACCTACATGCACTCGGGGTGTTTTTGATCAATATCCCTTATGAGGTAAAGACCTTTTAGAAAAGGGAAGTAATGATAATAAAATAATATGCATTTCCACGTGGAGGGGCTGGAATACAAACAACTACAGTAAAAGACAAAATTAAGTCATCGAATATTTGGCTTGAATGAGGCACAGAGAAAAGTAGTCAGGTGTCTTGTATTGATGACTTAAGAACCATGCTCACACTTATTATCTGTAACTTGTTTCTATAAAATGATTTACCAAATGCCTTCAGCAAAACAAAAACAAAATCTTCCATGTAATGGTAGTAGCATATCTAGAAAATTCAGAATGAATTTAATCAGATGGAAAATGTTTTCATACGTAAAATGTAGTCAGGATCCGGGCTCGGATAATTATGAACATATTTTTCACCTCTGTGAATAACACAGAGGACACACCACTTGTGTGGGAAACAGTTCCATTGGATGCAGGGCCTGTCATCATGATGCAGGAAGTCTGCCAACTCTGGCTTTTGTTCAGTAAACACTGATGGGATCCCCCACCACCCTAATCATTGTGACAACCAAACACCAGCACAAATTTCCAAGCCCCAGCAGTGCCACTCTCCTGAGAACCACTTTTTTAAAAAACAAATGCAATACAGGGGGTCCTTGGGTTACGACACAGTTCCGTTCCTGCGACAGTGACGTAACCCGAATTTTGGTGTAGTAAGTCAAAACACCCTAGCCAAGCACAAACGGAACACTTGCGCTTTTAACCGTCCAAAACGGTGTAGGTAAGTAAGCGTAGGGGGCTGCAAACGCCCTCACTCATGCCACGTTACTGCGTGTTCTTCCACCGTGCAACCAAACTAGTTCACCCACGTATGATGCTAACGGCGTAAGCCGAAACACATCTCAATATTTAAAAGTTTTTATGGGAGTGAGCATGATAAATGATACTGTTGTAACCTGAGGACCCTTCGTATATATCTACAGTATATTTATATCTGTATTTTGCAGAACTTACATTTACAAATTCCTTCCACATTAGCACTTATAGATGGACCATCCTTTGTAACAGTTGCACAATATTCTAATGTACTGGTGGGCCAAGATTTATTTAGTTCTCAATGGTCATATTGACCTTTTCAGCTTATTACAAACAATGCTGCAAAAATGATCCTTACACATTAGTCTTTGTGCACTTGTACCAATGTATCTCTAGGATAAATCCCCATAAGTCAAAGATATAATATATTTAAAAATTTTAAAATATACTGCCAAATTACCCTCCAAATTATTGCTAAATATATACCTCCTAACGGGCGGATATGATTCCTTGTTTTCCCATGACTTCCTACCACTAGGTATTGTAGATGGTTTTAATCTTTGCCAATTGGTATTTTACGGATGAAAATGAGGGATTATAAATGTCTATATGAAGCCATTTTCAGATAATTTTATATTACCTAGTAGTCCCCAGCCTTGAATTGTCTTTTTATATAAGACACTCATGTGGGAAAGATTGGACTTTCATCGTTTTCTAGGGGAATGCAGGATAACTAATGAAAGTTAGGCAGATGTAAGTTTTGGCTTTAAGAATGCACAAACTTTCTAACAACTATAGCCATCTGGCAAGTCAATGGCTGGCCTTAGAGATAAAGAGCCCCCCACTGCTGGAAATTTTTATTTCCTGTGGAATGCTACACAAGGTCACCATTTCTGAAAATGTAGTTTGTGGACCAAATGTATGTGGGATGACTCATAGGTGATACAACTTTTTTTAAATTTTTCATTGGCATATATTCATTTTTATATGTCCGTCCTGTGTTGTTACTATTGCTAGCAAATCATATACTCTTAAGATATTAAGGCAGTAGTGCTCAAATTATCAATAAACTTTGGTCAGTAATGTGCTTGATGGCCTCTAAGGTCTCCTCAAAACAGAGAGAGACAGAGAAGAAGGAGAGGGGGAGGGATGGAAAAGCAGATGGGTGCTTCTCTTGTGTGCCTTGGCCGGGAATCGAACTGGGGACTCCTGCATGCCAGGCCGATGCTCTACCACTGAGCCAACCAGCCAGGGTATTACAAGCAATTTAAACACAAAGTTCTAGTATTACAGAATTTGAGTTTGGGGGTCCTCAGGTTA
Organism: Saccopteryx leptura; assembly: GCF_036850995.1. Taxonomy (NCBI): domain Eukaryota; kingdom Metazoa; phylum Chordata; class Mammalia; order Chiroptera; family Emballonuridae; genus Saccopteryx; species Saccopteryx leptura. The sequence continues at coordinate 356,130,152 of NC_089505.1, forward strand.
CAAAAGTCTGGACATACAACGTTTTGAGTTTACGACGCTCACTCCCATATAAACTTTAAAAAATTGAAATGTGTTTCAGCTTACGCTGTTAGCGTCATACTTACAGACCACATGGGTGAGCTGGTTTGGTTGTACCTGGCAGTAGAATATGCAGTACAGTATATTTATGTCCTTTTCCCTTTTCTTTCGCTTAGTTCTGTAACAACAGTATTAGGATAGGGAAGTGACTTAGGTTACGGTGTGTTTCAACTTACATCAAAATTCGGGTTATGTCACTGTTGTAGGAATGGAACTGTGTTGTAACCTGAGAACCCTTTAAATTAGGAGCTTGGTGGAATCTCACGAAAACTTAGTTAAAAATGAGATCCCTACGCTGCAAGTGCATGCCCATCGTGAAACTATACACACTGGGAAAAAAAATGCTACTGGCATCCCCTTGACCCGTTAGGATATTCTAAAGACTATCTTTAGGAAGGGAGTAGCAGGTTGTTTCACACATCCATAACCCTCTGTGGCTGTCACGAAACCACCAGCCAGGCCACTGTATTCAGAGGTGAATATTTATTTAACTCATATATAAATTTTACATGGTATCCATGATGCTGTAAGCATAGGCACATTTTCTTTTTAACTCAAGGTACATTCAGAAATTACTCTCACTCCATCCCACTCCAATTTCCTCAAGATAGGACATCTAATATTTGTAAAGCAAGGGCCAGAGAGGCCCTGCACATTAATTTTAGGAGAGTGCTTCTGACCATTATAACCATTCCTTCTGACTTAAACCAAGAAGGGTCAACAAGCTTTTAAATCAATAGAATTAATTAAATACCTCTGCCTGGATTTTTTTTTTAATATGTGTGATTTTGTTTCTCTTACTTAGTTCAAGTCAGAAAAATAATTGGTACCTTTATTCCTATCGGCCTTTAAATCCCTGGGGGATGGTTTACAGATGTCACCATAGCAAAGAGCTCACCTCAGCTCATCTCTGACAAATGGGCAGCTTCCCACTCAGGACAGTTAAACATCACTCTTTCCTGCTGATTTGCCCTTAAAGGGACTAATGCTGTGAATTTAATAATTAATGGATTCACAGAAGAGACTGAGCACAGAGCAAACTGGGCTGAAATAGATTCCCCAAAACGACTCAGTTGGTTCGTTGATTATACCAGGCATGATCCAGACATAGAAGTTCTTGTCATTCACAACATTCATAACATCACGACAAGATCTACACTGTAAAGTCGCTGTACCTGGCTGAATTCAGAGAAAACACTGAGTGTTTGAAAAGGATTCATCATAGCCACTCTGATACGATGCACTAACTTGGAAGAAAATAAAATGATTCATAGGTACAATTCTCTTAGTAAAATTTTCTGTTTCTTGCTAATAACACGTTTTAGTTCAGAAAATGCATTCATTTTATTCAAATAGGCTTTTTCTAAAACATAAATATTTAAATTAAGTTTTTATAAATGCAGAGAATGTAGTTTCCGTTGATCCCCACCCGGATATTAATCAGCCCAAAACTTAAGTGATGAAGAAATAATATTTGTAATTATAATCATTTTAATTTGTCTATAAATATATAATAGGATCTTTGCAACTTAATTATGAGTAATTAACTCATACTTCATGTACTACTGAGCACCTTAGATTACATATTGTTGAATTAAACTATTGGCATTAATATATGTTTTTTAATATGTTATTTACAATCACAAGTATAATTCTCTTGTATAACAACATTCCAGTGATTTTGAAAATATATAATGAAAGAGTGCAGTACAATTTACAAATGCATCAAAGCTTTCCTTACAATAGTCAACCTGGGACTTCCCTCTTTAGCATTTTAAAATAGGAAACCAAAGGGGGGAAAAATCAATGTCCTAAAACTGTGTTTTCCAAAGTTTGTTTTGTTCTGTGTTTTAATTCTAGCTTCACAAGGTGCTCTGTTAGAAAGCGGTGGTGTGGGGAATGGGAGGCACGGGGGCACCCCAGCCCCGCCCGCCCCCAGGAATCACATCTACAAGCAAGTCTCCCGGGAGACCTGCAATCCTGAAGTCTGTTAACTTCTCTTAACTCGGTGTTTTAACAAACATCTCTGATTTCCAATCTTTTACTTCCACCGCCCACACAACACCGCTCAGTGCCCCCCCCCCCCCCCCCCCCCCCCGGAGCTAGTGTTACCCGATAACATACTTCGGGGAAATGCTGATGGAGAATAAAACTTCCCAACTCAATTCACACTTGTGTCTGAGGGAGCAGGATCACATGCCTTTAACACAGTTTCCACTTTTTAAAGCTCTTTGCATAGGAATTTGCCAAAATACGATTCTGAAAAACAAACAGAAACCCCCCCACAAATCTAACCCTGAATATTTATTTACCTCTGTAAACTGTCCGGGAAAGGAGGGCTACAAATGCTTATAGAAATTCTAGAGCTCATTTTCAAGGGTTAAGGGAAGTGATTCCTAACTCAAATATTAGGTGTATTTTTTAATGAATCTGTTTTGAAAGATAAAAGCTTTAAATCAGTAATATGTGATGTGGTGTCTGAAAATATTCTTGTAGAAAAATAGCAGGTCATTATATATATTATTTCCCTGGAATTCCGAAAGAGCTGCGGGTGCTATTAATAGATCTGATTGTAGTGCTGGGTCTATATTCAAAAGCCAGCATCATCCGGAATTATATGAGGCTGCTCGATTACTGGTTCAAAAATGCATGCATACAAGCCCAGGCAGAAACAAGGGTCAATAAATTGCTCGGTGCTTCCACCGAAAACCACAAAAGGGATAATTAGTCAACCCGACATGAGTTGTGTGTGTGTGTATATATATATATATATATATTTATATATATCAAGTGACGATCTTTTTAAAAAATATCCATCATTTGCTCTCTATAAATAAAGCTATCAGTCTTGGCTATGCGACAGCAGACCTGAGCGTGAGCGCAGCCCAGGAGTCAGCATCTTGCATGCACACCACTCTTAAGAAAAGTTTTGCAATTGAAGCCGTCTGCTTTGGCTCAGATTCCACCAGCTTAACAGCTCAGATCAGCCTCTGAGGCTTTAATGCCTGCTCTGCATAGGCTAATGAGAACACTTTAGAATCTTTCTGTACCCCCGAAAGATAATGCAGTAAGAAAAAAGTAACAGCTGCTTCATACGTAAAAGGTGGATTTCCATTTAAAGTTCTTTTCTCTCCTTGCCAGGGAAAGTCAACTCAGAAGTAGGAGATAAATCACAATAAACAAGAGGAACTTACTGGGGAGGAGAGAGATGAAAATGTCCATTTCCCATCTTGCTATTCAGCCCTTGCTTACCCCGGTGAACCAGTTGCCTGGAAACTGGCGATGATTAGCATCTGCACATGCTGTTCTACTGTTTGCCGCCTTGATTGTCAAAAGCTATTCTGGGTATTTCCAATCGCCCTCCCCTCTTTACCCGTTGACTGCTCTAAAGAGACAGTTTTATTCTGGTGTTCCCAGGGGTGTTTTCTTGGGATGCCCCCTTGCAGCTGGTGAAGTTGACAAGAGGAGTCTAGGACAGTTACGCAGAACTCTTGGGATTTAAAGCCAACTGTGGCGTGCGACGTCGGGTGGCACACTTGGGTGGCATCGCAGCCCTCCTTCGCCCAAAGGCAGGTCGCCCTCCGTTCAGGCCACCAAGCCCAGTCTTGTTATTTTAGCTGACAGGAAGGAATGAATGATGAACACAACTGGCTTGGGGCAGGCATGAAGGTCCAGTTGCTGAAATTGGAAAAGAAGAGAGCATGAGATTTTGTCAAATTAGCGCTGGTGCAGAAGAGTGATTTACACATCAGACGGGGTGGGGCACTTTCTGCTTTGGAGAGTTAACTGGGGCAATTAATGTTTTTAAATCCTTGCCCCTCGGTGAGATTAAAAAAGAACTCTTTGAACTTATTTTGTACATCTCGTATATCTTTTTTCCTCTGAAATTGGTTCTGTGAAATTTATACATACCAATAGAATAAATATTGATGTTGCCCTTTTTGACTATTTTTGGTATCACAATCATGATATTATTTATGTTGGATTGGGTACAGCATGAAGCAGCACTGAATTTCACATCTGAAGATTTGGTTTGAGTCCTGGCTCTAACTCTCTTAAATGTAGAATCTTAGACAAGTCACTTATAATTTTTCTTGGTCCTACCTAACTCACAGGGTAATTCGTTGTATTCAGTGAGATCCTCTGTGTGAGAAGTCTTTGTTCCTCCCAACACAAAACCCGTGCTGCTTGACCACTGTGTGTGACTGTCCTCTGTGCTGTGCTCTTGGATTGTTGTAGGCAAGCGCATCACAGGTGTGTTAGGGTCCCTTCCAGAGTCTCATCCTCCCCCGTGTGTTCCTACAGAGCCCAATACATGGTCAGAGCATAAGAGTCAGGTTGCATTTTTATCACCTGACGCAATGCGGGGGAACTGGAGCAGTTGTCCCCAGTTCTCTTCTAGTGATGGCACTTCTGGAAATATAATATGTCATTATTTTATATTAAGTTTTTATTACTCATTATGAATCAGTCACTGTGCGCAATATTTTCTATATTTTCTCTAGGAGTAGCTGTTACTCTCTCTATGACATCAATGGGAAACTAAGATTGGGTGAAGTTCTAAACCTTTCTGAGATCAGAGATCTTACAGGACAGAGAAAGCATGGACTCAAACACAAGTCTATCTGATGCGAGAGTCAGGGCTTAACCACAATGTCCTATTTCACTAATACAGAATGCAACTTTTGGAAGTCACCTTAAAGACAGCCTACTTCAGTCACCATATTTTATGCTTGGGGAGACTCAGATCCAAAGAATAAAAGGTCTTGTCTAAGACAGTTTGCCAGTCTTAGCAAACACTCGGGGCTCTCGACCCTCAATTTATAGCATTTCCCTCAACTCTTTTCTGCTCCCTTCCCCCACACTGGAAAGGCCTCCTGCTTATTTCTTGGGGTTGCTTAACCAGACACTTTGGGGGAAGCTATCCGTGAACTTGAGCTTATCAACCTCATGGACTGGCAGCGAAAAATCAGTCCTTCCAAAGTCTTCCAAGTCAGGTCATAATTACAAGCAAAAAAGGCTGACATTTAGACGTAAGTGATTTTCCCAACAGGCAAAAATAGCCTTGAATTTTCAAGTCAAGGATAAAGCAGGAGGCTGGTTCTTGTTCCTTTTTTGACTTTTCTCAGAAAAAGTACACACTTGGGGACTTGGCAGAACAACAACAGAACTAGGAGCATTCTTAGTAAAATGAACTTTCAGATCACTTGTTTATTAACAAAATGGTGCTTCAGGCTGAATCTACTGTTTGAAACATACCAATAAATGACAACAACAAAAATCCTATAAAATGTTGATCCATTTTAAAAGTTAGAAAAATGACCTGCTAGAAAATGTTCTCAGAAAGTGAGTTCAGATCAGCTGTCAGCCCCGGGGCGCCGGCTCCACCATGACTGCCTGTGGCTCTCGTGGAAAGAAGCCTGGAATTGCGTCAGGGCCAGTAGTATCGTGTATTTGAGAACAGTAGAGCTGAAACTTTGGAATTAAAGGCCCTTACTCTCTTCTAAGTGTGGTCCTGGCTTCTTTCTTCAGTCAATCCCTATTAGGTATCCCTGAATGGTTTTCAGAGAATTTCCAATGAAGTAACTGTAGAGGGATGGGGGTGGGGAAGGATGGATTGAGGAAAGGCCAGTAGCTGAATTGAAGTTACTGGCTCTTTAAAGTTGAGATTTAGGCCTGACCTGTAGTGGCGCAGTGGATAAAGCATCGACCTGGAAATGCTGAGGTCGCCGGTTCGAAACCCTGGCCTTGCCTGGTCAAGGTACATATGGGAGTTGATGCTTCCAGATCCTCCCCCCTGTCTCTCTCTCTCTCTCTCTCTTTCTCTCTCTCTCTCTCTCTCCTCTCTAAAATGAATAAATAAAATAAAAAATAATAAAAATTTTTAAAGTTGAGATTTACCTCTGCTTTTTATATATTCCCTGTGCCTGTTATCAAGTGGAAGCCAGTCAGTATTTGTTGACTAACCCAGCCATGAGGAGGACCTAAACAGAGACTGGTTATTACAAAGTCAAGGTCTTCTTTGATGGTCTACGTCCTACGGCTTCAAGGAGACGCTGTGTCTTCCCGAGCAATGGCAAGAACTACAGTCCCTGGAAAATAGGAGCGCAATTCTCACCCTTCAGTGGAACGGAGCTAATTTACTTTTTCATTTCCTTTCAGCAATGATCACAGGAAATCATGAATTTTAAACACAGGGGCTATCTGCATTGGTATGAAAAGGATGTTACCTTCGCTGGCAAATTTGCTCATTTTGTTGGACATTTGACATTCTCCCCAAACTTCTGGGTCTTTGTCTGGCCCTCTCTTCGCTGCCACTTTGACTCTGCCCGCCGTTTGGCGCCTCCCCCCTCTGTGCTCTTGGTGCCCTCTGCTCCCAGATGGCCAGGACTGCATATTTCACATCCCCGTGTCCCTGACACCTAGCGCAATGCCAAGGTTAGATCGGATGCTTGATACTGTTTAAAAATGAATGTGCGTTTTGAAGCTGGTGGCATCCTCCTTGAGAAGAGTTTAATGCTGACCTTGTAAAGGATTCTTTCCTTGGATTCAAATACTCATGGAGCATTCCAGTGGAAAACAACACCAGCATAAAGCACTGTGCAAAATATGGGTTCTATTACTGTTTCCAAGGATCGAATAAGACAGGAACCTGCAAGTACTTTGTTAATAGTCAAATGGGAGCCATCCAGGGCGTGTGGCGTAATGAAATAGAGGAAGTCCCACTGTCTAGCGGAAAGGGGCACTTACAATCTCTCCATCCTTGCCTCCAAAATCTAGATACAGCATCCGGATTCCATCATCTGAAGACATTTTCAACTTTTCATATGGAGCCTGAATGATTGTCTTGGGAAAGGCACCCTCCTGTGGTTCAGTGGTGACGGAGAACCCATTGTCGTAGTGGATGGTCAGGCGGCACTCCTGGTTTTTGTAGGTGCAAGCTGAGAGAGACAGAGAGAGATGCGGATGAACAAGGGAAGCCAATCCATTTTCCCAAGCACTTAAATTTCAAGTCTCCTCAGTCCCGGGGACCAGCCACAGATGGCATTCTAAAGTTAAAAATTAGCAACTGTTCATGCAAATAGTCTCCTTGGATGGATTTTTGTCTTGTCATTTAACTTGCTCCGTGAAACTAAAGGAAGGAAAGCAACTGAAAGACAGTCTGCTTGCTGGGATTGACTGCATTTCCTCCGGCCTCCAGCCCTGACGGCTCTGTCAGACAACACGCAGGGAGAGAGCTGTGCTTGTCTCAAGCTGGGGAGAACAGACATCTGATTTAGAGTGAGCTGTCTCAATCATCATACCACACACACACACACACAGAGTCTATGCTATGCCTACCTCCCTGGTGAGAAAGGAAGCATTCCCCCTATTAAGTCACCAAAGTTAACACCTGTGACACACCTAAGAAGTCGGAGTGAGTCATTCAAAAATAATTTTATTTTTAGTTTTAAGGAAGTTGAACAAAGTTCATTTTATAAATAGAAAGGAGTGCTTCTTAAATTTTCCCGATGACCCGATTAGGCCCTTGAAGAGGGCCGTGTCTTCCCTCTGTCCGGGGGTGCCCAGGAACCTCAGATTCCATCCGCCCGGTGCCTTCTGACCCAAAGGAACAAAACTGAAACCTCGTCAACTCGGGTTCCTGCTCTTACCCGGGTGCTGTGCTCACTGCGTTCAGAAAAAGACACTAGTGCCTTAAGCTTATGAGCTCTATGAAGAAACACTACCGGAATCCGGGGTCCCTTTTAGGAAGACTGACCAAACTGTTCTGAAAAGGGTTGACAAGTACTGATTGGATTTTTTCTGTTTTATAAAACACCACATTTAATAGACTCGAGCAAGCAAATCAGCTCAGGCCCCCAGAAACATGTGCAAGCCTTTTAAGGATACCACGACGTTTTATTTGCTGGGGATGGGGTTCAAGAAGAGTCTAGAAAGGATGTTATTGACCACTTGATACCATCATTAGCTCAGCATTATACCCCAAACGGAACTTCACTTTACCACACCCTTCCTACCATAGCAGGACCTTAGCTGAATATTCCAGGTGAAAGATGCGACGATTAGAGAGGTAAAGCTGTCACACCTGGGTGGGTTAGACTTCGGAATTCAAGTTCTTTCCACACGGTGCCACAAATCTTCTCACACCCCAGGACTTGGGATATGGAGGACGTCAGCGTCTCGGAGTGCTAACTGGGGTGGCGGAGGCCTTCAGGGTGGGGCATAGGAACGGGTCTGTATGTCCCCACAGAATGAGGTGACTTCTAACTGAAGCTCTAATTGAACGTATACTCCTTCCTTTCTCCAATTTACTGCAGGCAACTTTTAATTCATAACTCAGGGCTGATATTTCCCAGAGGTTCACTCTCTACTAGGTCTTTGAGTCCTTCTGGGCAGAGCCCCTCAATAAGTCTTGTTTTCCTTTTGGAAGACCCTAGACCCTGCCACCCCTTCTGTCCAAGGATGACCAGGGACTAGCACATATGTAGTTATGGCTTCTCATCTTGCATCCTCGTCTTGGACAATTTTCACTTGAACCACCTGCAGAATATGTGGCCGAATGGGCTTAAGTTTGGGTTTCTTTTTTTTCCCCCCTTCTATGTTGAACTTGCAAGCCATGACATCATTCAGATAGTGTGAATTAACTGCTTGTGATTCTTTTTAACTCTAGTTGACGTCAAATGGTACTTATGGCCTTGATATAATGGAGTTGGTTATCTGAGGGTGTTCTCAACCTACCCAAGATATAAACGGAACACATGATCAAATTAACTGAAGCTCTGAGGTGAACCTAACTAAAGCCCCTTTCCCCGAATCTGCAGGCAGCTTTGAGTTTGTAACCGCCTTGGACCTTGGGCCATTGCCATCATTCCTTTTCTCCCAGGATCCAGCGAGCTCAGACCGCACAATTGTTTGTTATTCTCCTTTGGCTGGTCTGTCAACAGCCTCATTGTTTTCCTGTTGAAGTGGAGTTCAGTTTATTGAGAGAGAAGGATTTTACAGAATTTATGGAATGTAAGCTACACCGAGTCCCTTTGGCCGTCTTTATCCTTTCGTAGAACACTCCTGAAGTTGTTGCAGGGAGTCTGAGCTTCTCGGATGCTGCACATAAAACTTCATTCTATTTAGTTTTCAGGTGGCTTGGGCCTTGTCCAACTCTCAGGGTGAAACGCCCCAGTTCCTCTTGCCATACAGAACAGGCGTATAAAATTAAACATTCAGTGACACTCCGGAGAGGTTTTCAACCATGTTGGAGAATATTTGGAGGTCCTACCTTGTTTCAAGATAATTTCAAAAGGATTGATTACCTTGGAGAATTTTCTATGATCAACCCTAAGGCACTCCAACTTAGGTTTGCTGGAAGACTGCAGAAGGTATGTGTCACCACATACGATGTCACATACTGCCTTCTGTAGGAGGGACCACGGAAGACCTGGGAGAAGTTGGCCTTAGATCTCAGAACCAGAAACAATTTGTCTTAGAGCTCAGAATCAGGACCAATAGAATTCTAGAGACTGGTACCTGTATTTGTGCTAGCTGATAAAAAAAACAACAAACCAACAACACTGGGTTAAATGTGGAGCCCACCTTAGCAAATGGACAAGATTTTACAGCATGTATTTTATGTCTATCTGTCTATATACCTAGCTATCCATCTATCATCTCTCTGTATCAATTAGATATCATTTACTTACCTACCTACTCATATGATTTGGACAATGTCCTGAAAATTATTTATCAAGCCACCTGAACAGAACAGTTGGTTTAGAACACTGACATAACTAAGAAGTTCCATGTCTCTGCAGACAATGTAGTGAATAAAGAATGGATTTCAGGGAGACACAGCACAGTTAGTCAGTGTTGTTCTTAGTTGTGTGATCTTGGGCAAGTTACTTAGAAATTTGCTTCCCAATTTGTAAAGTTACATTGACAAGGGAATTGTAAGGATTATTAGATGAAATGAGGCAATGTATTGTGACCTAGGACATATAGCAAGTACTTAATAGTACAGAATAGATGGGTTCTTCCTTCTACACACATAGCCCATTTCTAACCCGTCCTTTCTTAGACTACAAGATGCGGATTGCACTCAACTGCGTGCTGCATCCTACCTGCCTCTCTGTCCCTACCAGGGGCAGGGGTGGCTGTGACTCTTCCCAAGTTGGTAACCCTCTGCTCCGCTTACCCCCCCCCCCAAAGATGCCTTTGCTTCCGGCTCTGTTTCTGAGCCTGCTTGTCCAGGTTTCTTATCAGTTCTGTGAACTTCATAATAGATTTTCGGTAGTTTGATTCTGTGAAAAAGTGCTCAGAACCAATTGCTTTTGTTTACAACGAGAACCCTTATTAGTTTATGCCTCCAAATGCATGCCTCCAATAAGCCAGCTGGGACTCCAGGCAGGAAAATCACATCTGACTTGCCAAATCGCTCATTTTTTCTTGAATGAAGTTTGGATTAGGCTTTTCACAGTCAAACCCTTAGACTCCATTGTATTGATAGTATAGGGCAGAGAGTGTGCCTTAATTTAGAAAGATTTAAATTTCCCTCTGAAATTCTAAGTGCCCCAAGGAGACCAGTAATGGAAAGGTCTTTGAGGCCAGAGTGAGGCAGAGTGGGACAGACAGAGTGGGACATCGGGCCCGTCGCCAGCCGCGCTCACCTGTGGTGACTTCAGGAATGAGTTCAGCCGAGTTGTGACAACCCTGCACTATGCTCCTTGTCCAGTGGGAGAGGTCCCTGCTGACTTCGGCCCTGAAGAGATGCGTTTCAATCCCCTGCCTGGTGCCTGTTCGTGTGGCAAAGGACAGGTCCGCGCCAGCCTGGGGTGATCCTTTCCCTGGACCTGAATGGACGAGTCTGTTGAGGGAGGGAGAGAGAGAGAGAGAGAATTAATCAAAGTGGAAACTGCTTTGATCGCCTGACATGTCACCTGGTACAAGTCCCGAAGTTGGTGAGTTGCTCTCATTCTTCTGGTTGGAAATGAAAGGGCCCATTATACCCCATGGTCACCAGGGCTTTCTGCCACCCCCTCACCCAGCTCCCTCCAGTGGTCCAGCGAGGGTAAGAAGGCGCCCAACAGCTATGCATCCCATTGAATATGCAGTGGAGTTGATTAATATGATTTTAACTGTCGTTAGACAAATTCAACTATGCTCACTAATCCAAAAAGAAAGAATGAAATAAACAAGAAGAACAATTTAAATGGTGTGTAAAATCCTCCCCCCCATTCCATTCCTGGGCATATATAGGCCCCGGCGTGAGCATGAGAAGGGAAGGGGAACCCACTGTTTCTTGGGTTGAACTCAGTTCCCCAGTTTCCTGTAGTCTGGAGTGTCTGGTTGCACTGAGTGTACGTCTGGGCGTGCAGTTCTCATACACGTGTCTCCAAACGCAAGTGAACAGCCCGTGTCAAATCTTGAGAAGGAACTGGCGATGCTGGACTTCTTGAGAAAAGGAAGAGAACTGTACTTGATGGGAGATGTGAGGGGTTTTAAAGGCTGAGTTTTGCTGCACGCATTGTTCATACCGCTATTAGAACGCAAAAAAATGTTCTCTGAAAAGCTGGACTTAAAGGGCTCAGAGTACTCCCTTCTGAGCAGGGACCGGCTAGCCCGGCTTCTCGCTTTCCCTGGTAATCGTTTGGAGTTCTCAAACCCTCATCTACTTCTTGATGTTTCAGCCTCCTTTTGGGAGAGACTATCATAGTTTATAGGATAGCATAGGTATCATTGAGTAAATGTTACTTCTGTCCAGGGCCTGTGCATTTTGCGTTTTCAGCCTTATCTTGTAACACAGAAACAAACACTACACCAGTTGCTACAGAAATCCTGGTCAGTCTGTTAGCTGGGTGGGTGGGAGGGTTATTTTCTTAAGCAAAGCACTTGTTACCTCCAGGTTAAAACTTGCACAAAGGAAATGCAAAAGTTTATTTTCTCTTGTGAGCTTCAACATTGTAGACCAGGATTATCAGTGTAATAAAACGTATGGTGGCCTACTGAATTTCTAGTAGTAAGCTTGCTATATAACTTAAAGGAGGTTTTCCTTACTTACAAAGTTAGTTGGTGTGTGTGCCAACTTGAAGAAAAAGGTTCATTGAATAACCTTTTAGCTGTAAAGTACTTTGAAGTTAGAGATGTTCCCAAGAGAGAACAAATATTGGCAAGAATGAGGAGACAAGGGAACCCTTGTACATGGTTGGTGGGACTGTAAATTGGTACTGCCACTATGGATGACAGTATATGCAGGTTCCTCAAAAAATTCAAATTAGAACTACCATGTGACCCAGCAGTGCCACTTCTGGGTACACATCCAAAGGGAGTAAAACCAGGACCACCTCAAAGATATCTGCGCCCCCATGTTCATTGCAGCATGACTCACAATAGCCACGCTATGGAAACAACCTAAGTGTCTTTCGAGGGATAAGTGGATTTAAAAAATTGTGATACTAAACTGAAGGCTTTCCCCCTTAAATCAGGAACAAGACAGGGTTGTCCACTCTCTCCACTCTTATTTAATGTGGTACTAGAGGTTCTAGCCAGAGCAATCAGACAAGACAAAGAAATAAAAGGCATCCATATTGGAAAAGAAGAAGTAAAGGTATCACTTTTTGCAAATGATACGATCCTATACATCGAAAACCCCAAAGAATCCACAAAAAGACTACTAGAAACAATAAGCCAATACAGTAAGGTCGCAGGATACAAAATTAACATACAGAAGTCAATAGCCTTTCTATATGCCAACAATGAAACAACTGAGAAGGAACTCAAAAGAATAATCCCCTTCACGATTGCAACAACAACAAAAAAAAATTCTTAGAAATAAACATAACAAAGAATGTAAAGGACTTATATAATGAAAACTATAAACCATTGTTAAGGGAAATCGAAAAAGATATAATGAGATGGAAGAATATACCTTGTTCTTGGTTAGGAAGAATAAATATAATCAAGATGGCTATATTACCCAAAGCAATATACAAATTTAATGCAATTCCCATCAAACTTCCAATGATGTTTTTTAAAGAAATAGAGCAAAATATCATCAGATTTATATGGAACTATAAAAAACCCCGAATAGCCAAAGCAATCCTAAAGAAAAAGAATGAAGCTGGGGGCATTACAATACCTGACTTCAAACTATATTATAGGGCCACGACAATCAAAACAGCATGGTATTGGCAGAAAAATAGACACTCAGACCAATGGAACAGAATAGAAAGTCCAGAAATAAAACCACATATATATAGTCAAATAATTTTTGATAAAGGGGGCCAACAACACACAATGGAGAAAAGAAAGCCTCTTCAATAAATGGTGCTGGGAAAACTGGAAAGCCACATGCAAAAGAATGAAACTGGACTGCAGTCTCTCCCCCTGTACAAAAATTAACTCAAAATGGATCAAAGATCTAAACATAAGACCTGAAACAATTAAGTACATAGAAGAAGGCATAGGTACTCAACTCATGGACCTGGGTTTTAAAGAGCATTTTGTGAATTTGACTCCACAGGCAAGAGAAGTGAAGGCAAAAATTAATGAATGGGACTACATCAGACTAAGAAGTTTTTGCTCAGCAAGAGAAACTGATAACAAAATAAACAGAAAGCCAACTAAATGGGAAATGATATTTTCAAACAACAGCTCAGATAAGGGCCTAATATCCAAAATATACAAAGAACTCATAAAACTCAACAACAAACAAACAAACAATCCAATAAAAAAATGGGAAGAGGATATGAATAGACACTTCTCCCAGGAAGAAATACAAATGGCCAACAGATATATGAAAAGATGCTCATCTTCTTTAGCTATTAGAGAAATGCAAATCAAAACGGCAATGAGATACCACCTCACACCTGTTCGATTAGCTGTTATTAGCAAGACAGGTAATAGCAAATGTTGGAGAGGCTGTGGAGAAAAAGGAACCCTCATACACTGTTGGTGGGAATGTAAAGTAGTACAACCATTATGGAAGAAAGTATGGTGGTTCCTCAAAAAACTGAAAATAGAACTACCTTATGACCCAGCAATCCCTCTACTGGGTATATATCCCAAAAACTCAGAAACATTGATACGTAAAGACACATGCAGCCCCATGTTTATTGCAGCATTGTTCACAGTGGCCAGGACATGGAAACAACCAAAAAGCCCATCAATAGATGACTGGATAAAGAAGATGTGGCACATATACACTATGGAATACTACTCAGCCATAAGAAATGATGACATCGGAACATTTACAGCAAAATGGTGGGATCTTGATAACATGATACGAAGCGAAATAAGTAAATCAGAAAAAAACCAGGAACTGTATTATTCCATACGTAGGTGGGACATAATAGTGAAACTAAGAGACATTGATAAGAGTGTGGTGGTTACGGGGGGGAGGGGGGAATGGGAGAGGGAAAGAGGGTGGGGAGGGGCACAAAGAAAACAAGATAGAAGGTGACAGAGGACAATCTGACTTTGGGTGGTGGGTATGCAACATAATTGAACGACAAGATAACCTGGACTTGTTATCTTTGAATATATGTATCCTGATTTATTGATGTCACCCCATTAAAAAAATAAAATTATTAAAAAAAAAATTGTGATATATGTGTGTGTGTGTGTGTGTGTGTGTGATAAAAGCTTAACAAACTTTTAGTTATAAAATGAGTAAGAATCTAATGTATAGCCTGGTGGCTACACATTAAGAGATTGTGTTGTACACTTTAAGAGAGTAGCTCTTAAATGTTCAGACACACACACACACACACAGTCATGGTAATCACGTGAGGCAATATGTTCATTAACTTGATTATATACTGCTCACAAAAATTAGGGGATATTTCCAAATGAATATGAAGTGATAAGAAAAAGAAGCATTTGATTTTTTTTTTTTATTAAACAAGAACATCAGAAAAGCAAACGACAAGTCAACGCAAGTTATTCGATTATGCGAGTGAGATGCAAAACCAACTTTTATTTCATTGGTGAAAATGCACTATACAAAAGGCTGAAAGCACTGGAGCATCTGCACGTTCCCTGATCCCCTAATTTTTGTGAGCCGTAGTAATCTTTCCACATGTATAACTAATTGCCAAGTCACTGCACATGTCTAATATAGATAATGTGATGTGTTGTTGGAGAGTTCCATGCATCTCACTTAGAACAGCATCTAGGACAGTGGGAGGGGCCGTCTGCCTCTGTGGGTGCCACCCACAGGAACGCCCATGCAGAGGCTGAGGGCTGTTGCCCTGGAGGGAGAAGGGCATGTTGTCCTGCGTGAACAGGCGTGATGAGAGCTGCAGGAGGTCTCACCAGGTGAGGGTGAAGGAAACAGAGGCCTTCTCAGAAACCTGGTGTGGGTTTTACAGGGGCCGAGTGGGGGTCAGGGGAAGAGTCATCAGAAAGGTATACATAAAAACCACATACTTTGTTTCTGCTCAAAAGTGTTTTGATACTCCAAGGTGTTTTAGTTTTCTTTTTTTAATGTATATTTTAAATGTTTATTTTATTGATTTTTAGAGAGAATGGAAGGGAGAGAAAGAGAGGGGAAGAGAGGAACATAGGGCTGTTCCTGTATGTGCCCTGACAGGGAATCAAACCAGCAACCTCTGTGCTTTGGGACGACACTCCAACCAACGGGGCTATCTGGCCAGGACATGTGTTTTAGTTTTAGTTGCTTTAAGAAATCTATCTAGTTCCTCCTTTTCAGCATGTTAAAATCTGTGTCCGTTTGACATCTCTGGCCGACTTCATAATAAACGGGACAGGGACGTAGGTTTGGGAAGCACGAAACCCTGCAGGAGAACCCCATTCTGCCATGTGCTAACTGGCCCAAGAGTCGCTAACTCCTGCAGGCCTGTGGGGAGAACAAGGAATCATCTGTGTACCACACGAAGCCCAGAACCATAGCAATACTCCACAAGGGTTACTCCCGTCCCTTGCCCCCACCCTTGATTTTCTTATTTTAAAAGCATAATTCCTGTCTCATCTGATTAGAATTAAACCGTAAAAAATATAAGCACTTAACCCAGTATTTAGTGCATCCTAGTAAGCATTCAGTAACAATGAGCTCCCATATGCCTTCCCAGCCTACCTACCTTGCTCACTTGCTGGCCCCTAAATTTCCACCCAGGGGACATGGATTCTGTCACCATCGAAGGTCAGCATCAAAGTGACAGAGAAGCACAAGTGAAGCGAGAAAAAGATGTACCACCCTCATGGAGAATGTCACATTTTTCTTTTTATGAATGTCCTACTGATACTTATTTTTCTCCAGAGAGACTATAAAAATTGAAGCCAATAATTGCTGGAAAATGCGAGTTGTTAGAAACTTGGCATTTGGCAGGTATAAGGGATGAAGTTGCTGACGGAGTGTAACAAGGTGCGAGAGCCCTGTACCTCACCAGGCCACCCACACACGGGGCGCCCTGGATGGGACCACAGCGGGTAGAGGAAGTCCCGATGAGAAAAGAGCCTTTGGAGGGAGGACTACTGGTGGACTTCGTTATTTGTCTCATCCCCAAATTCTCATTGATTGAAAGGAAGAAGGAAAAGGAAAGAATTGATCTTTCAACTATCCAAGTGTGAGTTACCTAATATTTATATTAAAGGACAAGTCGATTTACTCTCTGAAGAATAGCAGACATGTTGAATTGTGTGTCCTTTTGAACATGCCAATCCTAGCTAATGAAACGTACCGTACTGTATGTAAACTGTGAGATGAAGCAAATTATCTCTCCTGCCACCTCACGTGCATACTGGTAGCAAAAGGGTGCTTTTCCCAGAGTAAAATTAAGTGAACTACATCAGACAGCCCAGGATGCCTTGGAGTACACATCCTCTGGATGGACTATTTATTATACAGACTTTGGAAATTATTTTATAAACACATATGCAAATACAGGAAACTGCACGTGTGTCTATTGAAAAGCTCTAGATACACAATTCAAGTATGTAAAAGAAAATCTTGGAAACAATGCTATTAAGATGTGGAGAAATTTTATGGATGATTTCATTTTTTCTGATGGTTTTGTTATTCTTAATTTTTTCTCTAAACAACATATAGTACACATGTAAAGATCAGCTTTAACGGGGCTTCAAGACTGAAATGAAACCCGTATCTTCCACTTTGATTTTTAAAATGAGGACTTCCATTGCGTAGAGAAATATCGGCAGTCTGACTCAGGGTGGCATCCGTGGGTTGCTTGCTGTCTGTTTGGTAGTGGCCAATTCAGTGCTGGTTTCCTAGAGCTCATCTCTGTCCTTTTTGGCAATTGTTTGTGTCTGAGTTATTCTGAAGTGTCCACGTCTAGCTCCGAAGACCTAACTCCTACTGGCTGTGGCTACGGGGTAGCCTTTCTCAGGATGACGTTAACTGGTCCACGTGGAATGAAGCCTGTATCAGTAGCCTCATTAATTAATCCCTTACACGAACCTACTGGCCTCCAGCTAACAAGTCAGGGGAGAGGCTGAGACCTGTGGGTAGTTGCAGGATCCCCTTGGACTCGGGACTGCTCTGAGGGGCCTCGGAGGAGCTTCCTGCTCTGTTCAAGTCCCTTCTCTCCTCCTTCCAACGGACCTCCCCAAATCAGTCACTAAGTCATTCATTCATTCAGTCCATCAAAGATGTACTAGTCAGAAAGTGATATGTCCCACAAATGTGTGTGATGCACTGTTAGGGACTGAATTCTGTTCCCCTAAAGTTGGTATGTGGGAGCCCCCAATGTGACGGTATTTGGAGACAGGGCCCATTCAGAGGTAATAAAGGTTAAGTGTGGTGATAAGGGTGCAGCCTTAACTGATAGACTAGTGTCCTCAAATAAAAAAAAAAGAGACGCCAGAGAGCTCTCTCCCTCTCCACACACACAGAGGCAGGACCACGTGAGGACAGATTTCTATAAGCCAAGAAGGAAACCCTCACCAGAAACCAACCCTGATACACCTTGATCTTGGACTTCGACCCTCCAGACCTGCGAGAAAATTCATTTCTGTTGTTCAAGCCACCCAGTTTGTGGCATTTTTTTCTAGCAGCCTGAACAGACTAATAAGAGCACCTACCTACTCTCTGCAGACTCAAGACTAGGGACAGCGTGAGGAACAGACATGACCCAGGCCTCGCGGGGATAGAGTTCAAGAACAGAAATACTCCCTTCTTAGTCTCCACAGCCTCTTCATTCCAGGTCCAGCCCCAGAGTCAGAACCAGCCTCTAGCGATGACGAACCATATGAGCCAGGGTTGGGTGAAGCGTGGAAAGTCATTCCTCCTTATTGGGACAACCTGGTTATTGTGAATGAGCCAGGCTTGGGTGAAGTGTGGAAAGGTATTCCTCCTTATTGGGAAAACCTGGTTATTGTGAAGATCTTCCTCCAGAGGGTGAGCCCGAACCACCAGGGAAAGCAATTGCATCACAAGAATAGAGAGCATTGTATTCTGGGACAAGGACAAAGACAGACCCCACAGTCATCAACCTATTTGTTATTTCATTCCAATCAAAGCCATCCCTAAACCTTGGCCCATCCAGGAAGCGCCACACCTGGAGCATGCGCTTTGCTACATGGACCTCAGGTGAGCTCTCAGGTGAGACTGCCCAAGCCAGCGGCTGGCAGGTGTCCTTGGGCACCCACACTGGGAGATTTGTGGCTCATGTGTCATGATGGTTCCTGCACAAGGAGGTGTTGGGGGTAACAAACTTGCTGGTGACAGCACAGCCCTTGTCTGGAGCTCAAGACCAAGCATAGCATGATCTGAAGGTAGGGACCCTCCTCTGGATTTTCACATCCGTTTACCCCCCTCTTTTAAGATGACCACCTCATCTCCCTCACTAGACTTCAATGTTTTGAGGGGCAAGAACCTTGTCGCATCTCTCATTGATTCCAAGGTGTCTAGTACCCTACCTGACACAAGTTAGGTGTTCAGTTCATGCAATTCATGTTGGTGTCTAACTATGCGAAGCCAAGTTTTTCAAAGCATATCTAAAATGTGAATACAAGTTTGCAAAAGAATGAACACCCCCCCCCCACACACACACACACACGTGCGCGCACATACAAGTGACCAATTTTGAAATGCTTTGAAATGCGGAGTCAGTTGAAAGGCCTCCTAATGGACTCTTCACTAGCAGACCACATTTGGAAACACATTACTGTAGCCAGATTCCGGACACTATGTCCCAAGTAAACGTTAGCAGGATATTAAGAGGTTAAAAGCCATCATTTGGACATTTGGAAAGGTAGGGCTCGGGACAGACTCTGTTAGCCTGAGGTCTTCCCGTTCTGCCACGAACAGCATTTTTATTTTCCTCCCAAGATTCTTCCCAAAGATCTTTCCTGATCTGCAGTCTCGAGAGGGGGTCTGAAATAGCTATTATTTATCTTCAATTATTTAACATTTAAAGCTATTTGTGTATCCTTAAAAATATGACCATCTGTCTTGTTAATCTGTGGCAGGAACTAAACTATAGCAACTACGAAAATGCTGTCTCCCAAGAGAAGATAACTTTCCTACCCAGCCAGAAAAAACAACACTGGAAACGACCTGTACCCTGGGACAGGCTTTCAAGCTACAATTCACACCTAGTTTCTAACTTTGATCTGAAGCTGCTCGAGAAGCCTCAAGGACATGCTTCGTTCCCTGGATACAAAATTCAGATCCACAGCCCCATAGTTAGAGCCACAGATCTGAAGCAAAGCCACAAACTCCAGCAAGATTTTTACATTTCCTCTTAGCTAGGAGTGGGCATCAGGGAACAAATGAACAGGACAGCACAATGTTAGAAAGTGGAGCCCGATACAGAATAGACTGTCATAGCCGTTATTATCAGTAGTTCAACCGGGCCAGGACTTTTTATTTGAGTATTGGCCCCTGTGTGCTGACCACCAAGAACAATTCCAGGCACATGGGAGGCACTCAGTAAATATTTCTTAAATGAATGACTAAAGGAATAGCTAGACTACAAAAGGGGCTTTTTTTTTTTGGATTGATGACTACTATGAGACATTATGACCTTTCTTCGACCCTCAGTCCTTCAACCACAGGAAATATAGCTAACACTAAATCCAGAGCAGTTGGGTTTATATCCACTAAAGGCTAATTTCCAAATTAATTTAGTTCTGAAAAAAAAAAGTGATTTTGATTTTGAAAGGTAATTGGGATGACATGTCCTAGCAGATGAGCCTCACATCCATTTTCTGTTTCTTCTTTCCAGCTTTTACAACTGATTTTATTATTTAGGGAGTCAGAGTTAGCTTTTCTGGTTTGAAAGTGGAAGGTGACCATTTTTATCAAAGAAGTGAAAGCCATTAAGAATTCACATTCCTGGCCAGTGTGGATTCAGTAGACATTTAAAGAATTGTATATAAATAAAATGGATCTTTAACCCAAACAAAATACAAAGAAAGCATGAACTGTCTTAACACCACTTCAAATGCCCAAAGCGGTAGATTCCATGAGGCTGAGCACAGCTGTGTGATAAGCACACTCTTGGGTCAAATTCTTTGTCCAAGGCTTGGGGGAACTTGGCAGTGGACATGCTCAAGCCAGGCCAAATGTTCCTCTACCAATAACTGTGGTACCAGGCCACATGTTGTTTGTGGATCTTCAGACAAGCCCCTGTGTCTGGCTGGTTTTGATAAAAACAAAAAATTAAAAACCTGTCTCACCAGGTACGCTGATGCGCTAACTTAATTCTGGGTAGGTGTTAGAGAATGTTGCCTAAAGTGTTCCACACGAAAACATCACCATTAATATCCTTAATTAAAACAAAAACAATTGCAGCATACAGACTCAGCCAAATTAAGAAAATTACATATTAGGTAACTGGGTTGCTAGGCAATATTACATCCTCATTTTACCTAATTGCTGTAATTTGCATCTCCCAGCAGATGCCACAGTGCAAGCCACAGAAGAGGAAAGGAAAAGCAACTGGTCTGGTGCTCTCTAATACATCAGTGCCCACCCCTAACGGAGCCCAGTAGTCAGCAGCCTCCAGGCCAGAAGTGACGGGGCAGTGATCACTAACACAGACCCAATTGTCAGGTAGGAAGGAGGTTGAAGCTCAAGTACCAACCCCCTCAGCGAAGAACAGTTGAACAGTTGCCTCATTCCTATCATCTAAACGTCTTTCATTTGCAGATGGGGATGAAAGAGTTAGGCAAGGTTTCATCACTGGGAAAGTATTTTTCATTGAGGGATATTGACTATAAGTGAAGCCCATGAATAGTCCAGCTTGTCAGCTACAGGGAGGAAGGAGAGGGGAGTGAGACAGTGTAATGAAGACGTCATGTCATCCCTGGGTCTAAATCATCCCTGCACTTCCCTTCTCCAGGGAAACCAAGGCTCAGAATCTGACAGCTATCCTCACATCATAAGTACAATATCTTGGGGAATTTATGTTAATAGCCTTTTTATTATTTAGCAGTCTTAGAACTGGAGCTTAGTGTCAGAGCTTTTAAATATCGTCTTTGAATTTTCTAGTTATCTTTTACATATTCGTTTATCCCATCTTTGCTTTAATTAGTTCAACATAGGTCACAATGTGTATTACATTCGGATTATAAAAAAGATCTTTAAGATCTTCTCCTTGTAAGATTAAAATTAGTCCTATTTTACTGGGAAAAATAAAGCATGAGTGAATAACCTGAGCAATTAGCTCTTATAACACTTGGCTTTTATCTCTTACTTTTCTTTTTTTCAATTACCCTACCATCAGCCCCTAGCAAAAATGTCAGCCCTTAACAAGAGCCTTTTAAAAGTTTCTTAAACAGAACGTTCTCGCCCCAGGGAGGAAGCTGTCATTAGGCTGCCTGCCTGCAGTGTTGTTACAGTAGCATTCAGAACTAGCTTTGTACTAGCTTTGTGGTATGATCGAGGACTCCCAGTCTCCCCATTTCCATCTTACCCTTTTCACCCACAACAAACAAACCCACAACTCTTCCATCAGTTCAGTCCTTGTGCCTCAATGTCTTTAAGAGGCTGTGTCAGTCCCTGAGAAATGCAGTATCACATGTGGGATCAAATATGCCCAATTACTATCATCAGTCATTCATACACTAATTTCTTTTCCCCAGTCTTGACAGTTGCTATTTATCAATCATTTATGATGTCTCAGTCATATACTAAACCAGGGGTCGGGAACCTTTTTGGCTGAGAGAGCCATGAACGCCACATATTTTAAAATGTAATTCCGTGAGAGCCATACAACGACCTGTGTATGTTACCCATTATCCAATAAAAATTTGGTGTTGTCCCGGAGGACAGCTGTGATTGGCTCCAACCACCCGCAACCATGAACATGAGCAGTAGGAAATGAATGGATTGTAATACATGTTTTATATTTTTAACATTATTATTTTTTTATTAAAGATTTGTCTGCGAGCCAGATGCAGCCATCAAAAGAGCCACATCTGGCTCACGAGCCGTAGGTTTCTGACCCCTGATCTAAACCCTTACACGTACTGTCTCAATTTGTCCTATTGATAACTGTATGAAGTGGAAGATACTGTTGCCTCCTTTATGAGGAGGTTTGAAGTCTGAGAAATTGATATTCTGTCCAACATCACACACTACAAGTCTCAGAATTCAACCCCTGATTTGTCTGATGCCAAAGTCCATGGATCTCCCCACTCTACTAATTTCCACCAACTCTGAGGAGCTCCCAAATTGGTAAGAGGGAGCACCGAGCATATGGGGCCACAGGTGTGTAGGCAAACCCCACACTTCTCAGTTTGACAGAGTGTAGATCCTTGAGCGTGTAGATCGTTTTGCGCTACCCTAGGGAGCGCCCATGGAAAATGCCCACATTCCCTAAAAGTGAGGAGGCCTCCCACGCTTAGTGTGAAAACCACAGGCAGATGGTACTATAAATGTTTGACAAATGCAGTTGGCCAAACTTCCCCTGTGGCAAGCATTCCTAACATTTCTGCGGCTGGCCTGAGGCAGCAGCTACTTTTAGCACTTAGAAACAGGTTAGTTCCTTAGGCACCAGTGATTCCATTGCAACAGTGATTTCTAACCTTTTTCATCTCCTGGCACACAGAAGCTAATTAGTAAATGCTACAGCACACCAGGAAATATGTTTTTGCTGATATGACAAAATAAAATAGGTATAATTTTGATTCATTCACATTGGACAGCTATAGTCATTTTGGCTGTTTTCATTTTTTTTTTTTTTTATTAAGTGAGAAGTGGGGAGGCAGAAAGACAGACTCTCACTTGCGTCCTGACCAGGATCCACCCAGCAAGCCCCCTACCCTCTGCTGCTCTGCCTGTCTAGGCCTCTGCTCTGCAACCGAGTTATTTTAGCACCTGAGGTGAGGCCATGGAGCAGTTCTCGGTGCCCAGGGCCAACTTGCTCCAACCAGTTGAGCCATGGCTGCTGGAGAGAAAGAGAGAGATTGAGAGAAGAGAGAGAGGGACGGATGGAGAAGCAGATGGTTGCTTCTCCTGTGTGCCCTGCCCAGGAATTGAATCCAAGATGTCCATATGCTGGATTGATGCACTACCACTGAGCCAACCAGCCAGGGCCTGTTTTCACCTTTTTAATTGATGATCTAAATAAGTGTTGTATGTTTTAAAATTTTTTGCAGCACACTGGTTGAAACTTGTTGTGCTACAAGTTTAGTAGAAATGCACAGTGTGTTTGGGTCCCAAGTAATATCAAAGGAGAGATGGGAACACTCATCAGTTCCTCTTTCTCAGCTGTTCCAATTCCTTTCAGTGACATGTCTCTGACCAATGTCACTCTTCCTACAAGCTCTGTATGTATTCTTGAACCTTTCGCCAGCAAACCAGGTATGCAGAATTTCTGGGATGACCACCTCTAGAATTCCAAAAATATTGTGACCTGAATCCTTATTCTCTGTAGGTCTATCTCACTTGCCAATTATGATGACAGTGACCAACACACTTACTCCAGATGGGCAAGAGTTTCTCTGGGTTTTTTTATTTGTTTTTAATGTTCAGCAACATCAAATAAGCTTTGGCTAAGCAAAAAAATGTTTTCCCAAGGCCTCATAAAAAGCTGAGGGATAAGAATAGCTAAAATTACAACATGTTTGCAAACTTCCTGAGTGCACTGCTATAAACTGCGCTGTCGATATAGAGAGGAACCATCAAAGTTTCCTGCTGGAAGAGGTGACAGCTTGTCAATGTCCACGCATGCTGGCCAACACCAAGGTCATGAGAGAACATCTGGGGTCACTGCTATGGAACACAATGAAATGTCCATCTTCCAGAAAGATATAAATTAGATGTGTCTGGGCCTGAAAAAAATATAATATTCAAATCAACTATGAAGTGTCTGAGGGAGTAACTCTATTTTGGAAGAAACCTGTTTCTTATTGGCTGGAATCCCAACTCACTCTTCTGTGCAAAGAAAAAGACTGACTCTGACATCTGAACAATGCTTCACATTGAGGTGAAGGCAAGGGGACTGACAGTTGCTCAGTCCAGCTGTGTGCCAGGCATGATGCTACGTAAGGCTGCACTTGCATCATTGCTAGGGATTGAATTCTACCCACCACCACCCTGTCAACTCTATGCTGAAGCCTGAACCCTCAGTGAGATAGAACCAATAACGAGGTCATTATGGTGAAATGAGGTCATAAGGGAGGGATTCTACTCTGATGGGATTAGTATCACATGTAAGAGACGCCAGAGAGATTTCTTTCTCGCCAGATGGGCACAGGGAAGTCATGTGACCTCACACAATGGCCACCATCTTTATAAGGTCAGGTGATAGCTCTCACCAGAAACCCACCTTACCAGCACCAGGTCGTGGATTTCCAGCCTCCAGAATTGTGAGAAAATCTTATCTGTTGCTTAAACCACCCAATCTATGGCATTTTGTTGTGGCAGCCTGAGCTGACAATGCAGTCACCATATTTTACTTTTCATAATTGTTAGATTCAGGGAGTACTGGGGCTGCCAAAGAGTGTAACTATTGAAGGAACAGTAAGTGCTGATATGGCTCCTGTGAGGCTGAGAACAAAGAAGGTCAGAGACCCTTATCAGAAGTTTAGGTTTGAAATTTGCCACTATGCTAAAACCGGCCCCTGTTGCTATGCCGGCCCCTGTTGCTATGCTGCGTGTGACCTCCCTAGCCAATAGCTAAACTGCCACATCTGCTTCTGTACTATGCTTGCTCACTTAGGATATATAAGGGCCTGGCTGTAAGCTCCAGGTGCGGCTCCCATTTGCAGCTCCTTGTGAGCACGGTGTCTCCGGACATCTCGGGAGTTCACCCCTGCGCAGGTTAAACTGGCCAATAAAGTAACATCTTAACTCCTGAAAGTCTCCGACGTTTGTTCTCATACCCGGTGGATGCTACAATAATCACTCTGCAGTAGAAGTGAAGATTGAGTTATCAGGAGAGTGAAGGAAACATTTTTATATGAGAAACTAAGGCTACTCAAAGAGCCACTAACACTTGAGGGAACAAGAACATGCTCTTGGGAGGCTGCAGAGTACAGTGGTGGACAGAGAATTAAGAAGCAGACAGAGAATTAGGACCTCGGGTCCTTCATCCTGGCTGCATGACTGCGGGTAAGTCACGTCACCGATTACTTAGTCCCGCGCTGTGTTTGTGAAATGAGAATAAAACCTAAGCCTCATAGACTTGTGAAGGTTAAATGTGGGAACCTTGAGGACTACATTTCCCAATGCTTGTTAAAAACGTGTGTTCCTGACTCCCCACCCAGCCTGCTGAGCCAGAATCTTCAGGGAAGGGTCCTCAGGATAGGAATCTTTAATCAACAGCCAGATAATTTTCTTAAATTGGACAAGTTTTGCAGACGCTGATGGAATCCATGTAAAGTACTTGACCTTGACCTAGTTTCCCCTTACAAAGATCAGCCACTGGTCTACTACCTCCTGGTCTGTAGTAAGCCCTCACTTCCCATTGTCAGTAGGTTCTAGGAAACTACCTTTAAGTGAAACAATGCACTTCCGGAAACCAATTTTACCTTACACTAATTGACATACAGAAATATGCTGTAAGAACTTAATTCTTATTTAAATCAATTAGCCGGTGGGAAAATTGGTTTAAGTCACAGTTTCTAAGACCCTATCTATCAACTATGTTGACTGAGGACTTCACTATGTTTGGAAATGGTCCTACCATTTCCAATGTCACCCAGGATGAGTAATTAGTAGACAACATATAATACAATTTTAGAAGACGTGGCTCTCTATCTGTAAGTAAAAATTAAGCTGTACATTTAAGATGTGTGTACCTGTTTATAAATTATACATCAATAAAAGATTTTAAAAAGAAATTTTAAGAAGACAGAACTCCTCTTCTTTAGAAAAATGCACTCAAAGACAAATAATGCTACTAGGTAGGCCAGGAGTTGGGAATCTTTTTGGCTGAGAGAGCCATGAACGCCACATATTTTAAAATGTAATTCTGTGAGAGCCATACAATGACCCGTGTACATTACACATTATCCAATAAAAATTTGGTGTTGTCCCGGAGGACAGCTGTGATTGGCTTCAGCCACCCACAACCATGAACATGAGCGGTAGGAAATGAATGGATTGTAATACAGAAGAATGTTTTATATTTTTAACAGTATTATTATTTTTTTATTAAAAATTTGTCTGCAAGCCAGATGTAGCCATCAAAAGAGCCACATCTGGCCCTGGCTGGTTGGCTCAGTGGTAGAGTGTCGGCCTGGCGTGCAGGAGTCCTGGGTTCGATTCCGGCCAGGGCACACAGGAGAAGCGCCCATCTGCTTCTCCACCCTTCCCCCTCTCCTTCCTCTCTGTCTCTTTCTTCCCCTCCCGCAGCCAAGGCTCCATTGGAGCAAAGTTGGCCCGGGCACTGAGGATGGCTCTGTGGCCTCTGCCTCAGGCACTAGAATGGCTCTGGTCACAACAGAGCAATGCCCCAGATGGGCAGAGCATCACCCCCTGGTGGGCGTGCCGGATGGATCCCGGTTGTGTGCATGCGAGAGTCTGTCTGACTGCCTCCTTGTTTCTGGCTTGGGGGAGGGGAGCCACATCTGACTCGCGAGCCATAGGTTCCCGACCCCGGAGCTAGGCTATGTGCCCAAACGCTCATACATAAAGGACAGAGTTTCACATGTGCATAGGGCACAGGGGCAGTAAAGGAAGGAGTCCCCTGATGAACTTAAACATGTGGCTAGAGAAGCTGCCAATAGACGTGTTGGGCTAACTTCTATGACGGAAGGATCTAGAGTTTTCCTTTGATTTCTACCACTTCCGGCGGAAATGAGCAGCTTCCTCCCCACCTGCCACCTTAGAGAGCTAGCCTCACCTGCGAGGATAGAATGGCTTCAGTCTTCAGCTGGGGTGAACCCTGCTCCAGGGGTCTCACTCACAAGCCCCGCCTAAAGCTACAAAAGGGTACCTCTCCCCAGCTTGATGACTTGGGAAAGGGAAAGCGCCTTTCCTTGTGGTTTGTTTGCTTTCCACGGGTCTTTCTGTAGGCTCATCCTCAGAGTCATGGAAGGAGGCGGACCAGGACCAATGTGTGTGCAAACCGGGGTGGCTGATGCGTAAGTACAGCCAAATTTGTACTATGTCCATTTCCCCAGCTAGCCCCCCGCCCCTAACCCCCGACCCGGCCTCTGGAGACAAGGACGTTCACCAAACACATCTGGCAGAGGCGCACTCGGAAGGAGGGAGGTGGCGGGATCCGCCTGGGGCCGAGCCTCACCCTGGTGGGAAAAAAACTGAGCTGGAAACTCCAGCTCCTTCTTTTCCAGGCTGCTGCTCGAAAGCAGGCAGAAACTCACCTATTGGCTTGAGGGGATGAGGCAAGAACGAAGAGCCCATGAAGTCCTAGCATCCTAGCAGCTCGGACAGACTGCCTCACAGGCTGCCGCTGGAGATCAGGGTCACGGTGATGGGCCTGATTGTATCATTGCTCCTCAGGCTGATAGGCACATCTAATAGCACATTTTTCTTTTGCAATTCAGGGTTCAGGCTGGGTCATCTGGGTCAGGGCAGTAAGTTGGGAGGTGCAGTGTCACCGTTGTATCTGCTTTATGTTTAGATGGTGACACCGACATTTTATGCTGCACATTTTTTTTCTAAATGAGCACAGTTTGCACTGATGGGGTTTCTAATCTTCTATTTCCTTATTGGATACAGGTTTATGGTTCTAGGCTATTCATGTGCCTTGTCCTCAGTCCAGACCTGGCATCCCCGTGACATGTTAGCCTGGAACACATACCTTTGGCACTCCTGACCCAAACCTCCTCTGTGGCATTTCCTGTGTTTGTGCTCCCAGGCCCCTTTCTGGATACTTTGGTTTCAGAGGTTCTCCTCCACGACTTCCTCCAGACTGCCCCGAGCTGCTGGAGCCCTGTTCATGCAGACAGCCCGGAGAGCGTCCGAGATGACGTCCCGCCAGGCCATCTGAGCTTCGGGCCGGCGGCTGGGGGGGCACCCTCGTCCAGTCTCGTCACTTGCCTGAATCATCACAATTTCTCAGGTAATCATTTATGTATGCTCTAGGGCAGTGCTGTCCCATAGAACTTTCTGCGATGATGGGATGTTCCGATCTGTGCTGTCCAAAATGGTAGGCACCAGCCACAACTGCTGAGTACTTGAAATGTGGCTGCTGTGATGGACGAACTGAAGTTTTTACATCCTGAGTGAGTGAGCACACGCGTGCATGAGTAAAAAAGTGGCCTCCATTAGAACACCCAGAAACTGTAATATCCCAGGGTGAGTTTTACCTTCGAGCTTCCTGACACCTAGAAACTCTACCTTGTTCAAACTTCGGTTCCTAAAAAATCATTCCAAGAGGCATGAGCCCAACTTCTCTCCTTAGTAACTAGACCACAGTGACTGCAGTCTGATCTTTCTTTGGTGTTAGTTGTGAGAAAGTTTCTCTCTCTCTTTTTTTTTTTTTTGTATTTTTCTGAAGCTGGAAATGGGAGAGACAATCAGACAGACTCCCGCATGCGCCTGACCGGGATCCACCCGGCACGCCCACCAGGGGTGATGCTCTGCCCACCAGGGGGCGATGCTCTGCCCCTCCGGGGCGTCACTCTGCCAAGACCAGAGCCACTCTAGCGCCTGGGGCAGAGGCCAAGGAGCCATCCCCAGCGCCCGGGCCATCTTTGCTCCAATGGAGCCTTGGCTGTGGGAGGGGAAGAGAGAGACAGAGAGGAAGGAGGGGGGTGGGGGTGGGGAAGCAAATGGGTGCTTCTCCTATTTGCCCTGGCCGGGAATTGAACCCGGGTCCCCCGCACGCCAGGCCGACGCTCTACCGCTGAGCCAACCTGCCAGGGCCTCTCTCTCTCTCTTTTTTTTTTTTTTTTTAAGTGAAAGGAATGGGGATAGTGAGACCAACTCCCTCATGCACCCTGACCAGGATCCACCCAGCAAGACTATCTTGGACTGATGGTCAAATCAAATGACTATTTTTAGCACCTGAGGCCAATGTGCGGACCGATTAAGCCACTGTTTTTGGGAGACAAAGAGGGAGAGAAGGGGGAGAGGGAGGGAGAGAGAAGCAGATGGTCACTTCTCCTATGTGCCCTGACCGGGAATCAAACCTGGGACATTCGCACACTAGGCCGACACTCTATCCATTGAGCAACTGGCTGGGGCCCTGAGAAAATCTCAGAATCTGAACGTTAGATGGGGACTGTGGATGTGAACCACAGGCAATGATGGAGACCGGGCTGCATTTGAAAGAACCCCAAGATAGAGCCTGAATCTTCATATGGGCATGGTAGGGTGTTTGGGTTCTGATATCTGAGGGTTTGTTGTAAATATTTAATAGCTATCCTTCCAAAGATTCTGAGGCTTAGGAAACTCAAAAATTAAATTACTATTTTATGTTATTTTATTAATTTCTAAGTAATCTAGGCCTGGTTTCTAGCCCGTGAAGGCTTCCTTTGTTCACCCCTGGGGTCAGTCCTGGCCACCTTCAGGTCACCTGTGCTGGTCTCCATAATCAATCATGATTGAAAGTGAGAGGAATTCTAAGGCATTTCAGCTCAATTTCACCTCTCTCTCTGCTGCTGGGCCTCATTCTCTTCCCTGCATCTGAGCGTCAACTCTCACCTATTTGGCACCTCCGTCCCTCCAAAACAGAAACCCATCTTGTTTCTGTCTTTTGCCCCCAAACCTCAGTCCACTCTACTCTGTCTGTAGGACCAAATTCCTTCCAGAGCTTGTCCACCTTGTTCAATAATTCATTCAACAGACATTGAAGGGTTCAACGTTGCCAGGTGCTGCGCCAGGGAGGCCACAGAGACAGTGTTAGCATTCCTAGCTTCTAGGTAAAGAGACGGGTGTCGGAGGAGTGCCCACTCTGCCCGCTGTCATAGAGCACACACAGAAACAGCCGGCAGCGGAAGCCGGGTCTGGGAGTTGTCGGCTACTTACAGGCAGGACTCGCGTTTCATCACTTTGTGCCCAGGATACAGGCCTTCAAAGAAGGGGCTGAGCATACGGTGCATTAAGATAATATGTCACACAAGTAATCGATGTGCATTGATGGTCCTGAGGGACAGACACACCCTGGCAGCCCCACCTCCCTAGCAAGCATCACACACTTGAGGAAGAACTTGTTATGGGGTCTTATGCTAAGCAAGCTTTAAAAAAACACAGTGGGACGTTTACCCGTGACATCCTCTGTGCGACCAAGTGAAGACACCTGCTCGACAAGTCTTTCTGCGTGAGCTTCACGATCGTGAATACATGTGCACAGTTCATCTCAAAGGGGATGGGTTGGAGAGCCGGGACGGTGACCAGGCAGGGACCATCTCACAGATGTCACAGTTCCTTCACGATGGGTGAGTGGTTTGCCCCTTGTCTCTGTGTTGCCCCATGTTGGGCCACTGCCAATCATTCATCTTCAGGCTTCCCCAAACTACGGCCCGCGGGCCACATGCGGCCCCCTGAGGCCATTTATCCGGCCCCCCACCACACTTCCAGAAGGGGCACCTCTTTCATTGGTGGTCAGTGAGAGGAGCACTGTATGTGGTGGCCCTCCAATGGTCTGAGGGACAGTGAACTAGTCCCCTTGTGTAAAAAGTTTGGGGACCCCTAAACGGGTGGCTCTACTCTGGGGTAGCCCCCAGCTCCTGCTGCAACAGTAAGTCGTAATATAAGGTACTGAAATGATTGCAACTGATTCAAACCGTTCCAAACTGCAAACGCGTCACCCCCAACCACAGACCCGCGGCTACCTGGTGGCGAGAAGAGGGTACACGTGTGCTGGGCTGAGCCAGGCTTCCTTCCGCCGTGGCACGCTGTCGTAGATCAGAAGGTCCTTCTCGGTCAGTACCACCAGGGCTGGCCTCCACTGCTTCTCGCTCTCCCCGGGCACCTGGAACAGAAAGCACAGGACTGGCAAACGACAGCCAGAGAACACACTGACCAGAGAGGAGAAGCTGGCGTCCCCTCGTCAGAACGCCCAGCAATAGGAGCAGCTTTGGTTCAGGTGGTGAAATGAACAACGAGAAGAAGTTATTCACGGTCTCGTGATTCAAGGCCCTGGGATGTGGTGTTGGTGCGGAGAAGGGGCAGCCCAGCGGCCAGACAGCTGTCGCTGCTGCCCGTCTGCCAGTCAGCACTGGAAACTGTATTTCATTGCGGGACGCAGGTGTTTGGGACCCGACGCGCTCCCAGCTGGTTGTCTGGCAGAGTGCACTGTTCTTCTTAGGAAACGGTAAGCCTTGAGAGCTTGGGAATAAATATCCAAAGGCTCTGAGAATGTATCACGGAAGCGAAAGTCTGTCTGGACGAGTAGGAGTTATCACAGAGTTCCCCCCTCCCCCGCCTGTCACTCTTAATTTTTGTGATTCAGGCACTGGCTTGAAATTCTCTTATTCTAGAATGTTTAGTTCTATTCATCACAGATAATTCTGTAACTCAAGGGCTGACCAGGCAGGGAGGGATATGAGAGGACTCAGACATCAGTGGGATGACTGCACCAGATGACCCTTAAAGTCCCTTCCAATCTCGGGTGTCTGTGCACCTCAGCGCTTCTCTCTCCTCAGTGTCAATCCTGCAAACTCCTTAAATGTTCTTCTTCCTGTGAAAATGCCATGCTTCCAATTTGAACCCTGGGATAAATTCTGACGCTTAGTCTGGGAAAACGCGATGCTCAAGCCTTGAAGCAACCACTCAAAGCATGGAGCACATTCTAGGAGTATCAGCATGACCTGGGGGGCTGGGGAGAAATGCAGAATCCCAGGCCCCGCCCAGACCCATTGACGCAGAATTTGCATTTTGACAAGATCTTCAGCCGATTTGTAAACTGAAAGAGTAAGAAGCACTGACTGCTCTTCATCTGAGGTTAAGATCATCTTTAACTCTGGCAACTGATTCAGTGAAAATTCAGACCTCTCATACACAAACCATTCTCCAAAATCTTTTCAGAATTAAACTAGACAGTAAGCTAAACAAACAACGAAGCTCACTCCTTTCCTTTCCCTTATTATTGTTACGTTTTCTTAAGTTTCCACAGTGAAGTCAGTACTGAGGGGGAAGCACGTGCGTGTGGCTTTAGGAATGGGTGATCCAAGTAGAAACGTGCAGGATGGCAGAAGGGCTGAGCTTTGTAGGTTACGCAGTTGTATAGCTGCCCGGGTCTCCGTCCCTGCTCCATTATTACTGCCTGGGTGACTCTGGGCACCCTGCTCCATTATTACTGCCTGGGTGACTCTGGGCACGCTGTTATCCTCTCTGCTTCTGTTTCCTCACTGATAAGGATAACATCACAAACAACAGTGGTTAAGAGTGCTGACTCCGGAGCTAGAATACCTGGACATAAATCATAGCTCCATAACCTACCAGCTGTGGGATCTGGGGCAAGTCAGCCAATCTCGGTCTCTCAGTTTCTGGGTCTATGAAATGGGGAAATAATAGCACTTATACCAGACGGTTGTTGTGAGGATTGAGTTAAAATGTCTAAAATGCTTAGCACAGTGCAGAACAAGCACCATTTGCAGCCAGTGAAGTAGCACGTGACCTTATAATGCTACACTGGAGATGAAATGAGACCATGTGTTTAATGGGCTTAACATGGTCCCTGGCAGCTGGTAAGGTCCTCAGTGACACTTAGGGTGGGAAAACTGGCAGACTCACCAATTTCTGCACTTGTCAAAAAGTTATTCTTCAGAAATGGCAACAATATGACAGAGTAACAATTTCTCTTGGGAAAAATTATAAGGCAAGACCAGAATATCTTTGTTGCTGACAATCCTCAAGTCATTGTCCTTAGATTCTTTCCAAAGTTCTCCCCAAAAGAATTTAACATACAATGATCACCTTTATTACTTAATTCCCCTCCTTCAATAATTCCAAATTCAATCTCCCTTTTAAAAGAAAGAAATCCCCTGTGAGGCTATTTATACTAGAGTGTGAATGGCTGCCTGGTTTCTTTTTCCCTTGATGCATTGTATGAATATTTTAGCCTATTTTGTATCCCAACAAAACAACTTCAAGATCAATATGACTTGTTTGAGGAGGCAATGTACCAGACTCTGCAAGGTGAATAAGTTATGGTCTCAAGTCACAAAATGTTTGGGGGCTTTGGAGTAAATTATTTTCCAGCCTCTCCATTAAACCTAGTAAATTACTTTTTCCAGCTCATTAAATAAGACTGGGGAAGCTACAAATGATCTTCCCAAAGTACCTATCTTACATACCTAGTCAGATCTGATCCATTAACTTTGACCGGAACCAGTCATTTCCATGTGAACACAACCAAGCATCATTCTTCAAAAACAATTTTGTTTGCAAAAAAAACCCTCAACAGTAAACACTAATAGTACCATGCAGACCTGTGTGCTCCCCTTCTGCAAACTCACGCTTCCCAACATACTTATTTTCTGCCTTCTACTTGAGCACAGGGGAGCAGAAAGAGCTCAGAGTTTTTGAAGCCAAACAGCAATGTCTTCAAAAGAAGTGTCTTTGCCATTTCTCTGCGGAGGGACCTGAATAGAGTACGGTTTTGTGTACCACGTAACGATGTTTTGGTCAACAATGGACCACATATACAGTGGTGGTCCCATGAGATTATATTGAAACTTAAAATTTCCTGTTGCCTAGTGACATCATAGCCATTGAGACATCTTAGCTCAACAGATTACAAATGCATACAGTATTCAGTACAGTAACATGTGTCTTGATTTGTGTCCTGGAGTAACAGGCTATCCTATCCAACGTAGGTGTGTAGTAGGCTATACCATCTAGGTTTGTGTGCACGCACTCTGTGATGTTCTGCAATGACGATATTGCCAAATGAGTCCTTTTCCAGAATGTATCCTCACCAAGTGATGCATGACTACTCAACTGCTATGAGCACTTGTTCACTGATGTGTTGTATGCCAGTAATGACCTCCCATGCATATTTTTGGAGTATTAAATAAGACAGTGTGTATAAAACACTTCTCCTATGGCAGACACCGGAAAGGTTCCACTACTCCCATCACACACCTGATGAATTCTCTTCCCTACAGCTCCCCTGCTCAGAATGCAGGTCTAGATGTAAGAGAAGCAGAGCGAAAAATGTTCCCCAAGGAAGAAGGTCAATCACATCTTTTGTGCTGGAGATGATGGTTATCTGGACAACCTTTTTTTTTTTAAATTTCTTAAAAAAAAATTTTTTTAATTGAGAGGTGAGGAGGCAGAGACAGACTCCTGCATGCACCCCAACTGGGATCTACCTGGCAACCCCCCTACCAGGCGATACTTTGCTCGTCTGGGACCATTGCTCTGAGCTCGGCAACTGAGCTATTTTAGCACCTGAGGCGAGGCCATAGTGCCATCCTCAGTGCCCAGGGCCAACTTGCTTGAAAGAGCCATGGCTGTGGGAGGGGAAGAGAATGAGAAAGAGAGAGGAAAAGCGAGAGAGAGAGAGAGAGAGAGAGAGAGAGAGAGATTGGTGGGGGAGGGGTGGAGAAGCGGATGGTTGCTTCTCCTGTGTGTGCCCAGTGGAATCTGGGACATCCACACGCCAGGCTGATGCTCTACCTCTGAGTCAATTGGCCGGCACTTGGACAACTTTTTATTTGACATCTTTTCACCTCAAATTTCTCGGTCTTTAGAACAAAGGACAAGATACTAGAGTAATAAAAATGAGCACTTACAAACTTCCAAAAACTGCTTTATAAACATTAGATCATTAATCCCTCTACCGACTATCAGAAAGGAAGAAAAAGATGACCTTCACTTTGTCAAAAGAAGAGGAGGCACACAAGCCATGTACATATAATAAAACCCCAGATTCCAGGATCATAATTGGAATGCTCATCAGTGTTGCCCTGCAAGTTTGTGCGGTGAGACTTCAGGTTATAGATCAATTGTCCCAGATGTTGGCAGGGCCTGCTCCCTCTGAAGCTCTAGGGAAGAATCCTTCCCTGCCTCTTCCTCACTTCCAGTAGCTACCAGGTTTCCTTGGTGATTTGTGGCTTGAAGCTGCATCCCTCCAACTCTGCCTCCATTGTCACATGGACTTCTTGCTGTGTGTCTTCATCTAGCTTATATGGACAGACAGCTGTCATTGGTTTTAGAGCCCACTTTATTCCAATATGAAATCAATTCATTATATCTGCAAAGACCCCACTTCCACATCAAGACGCATTTTTTTTTTTTTTTTTTTACTGAGACAGTGCGAGAGTCAGAGAGAGGAATAGGTAGGGACAGACAGACAGGAACGCAGAGAAATGAGAAGCATCAATCATCAGTTTTTCATGACTTAGTTGTTCATTGACTGCTTTCTCATATGTGCCTTGACCGTGGACCTTCAGCAGACCAAGTAACCCTTTGCTCAAGCCAGCGACCTTAGGTCCAAGCTGGTGAGCTTTGCTCAAACCAGATGAGCCTGTGCTCAAACTGGTGACCTTGGGGATTTGAACCTGGGTCCTCCGCGTCCCAGTCCAATGCTCTATCCACTGCGCCACTGCATGGTCAGGCCACATCAAGACACATTCTGAGATCCTGGTGGATATGAATTTTGGGTGAGCATGGGTGTGTGTGTGTGTGTGGGGGGGGGTAAAGACAAGAAATCAATCTTAAGAAAACAAAACCCATGGCATTTTTAGTCTTTTTCCCTTTGAACACTTGCAGACACAGAGTAGATCTTTGGAAGTTATTTACTAAGCACACAGAAGGTCACATGCTAATGTACTCTAATGGAGGCCTTTGATGGCTCTATTAAAAGTGATACCTTGGTCCCTGGGACTTCATAATAAACTCACCTTAGGGCAGGTCACACATATCCAAGGATCTAAGGGTACAGCCAGGGCTTTAAATCTCTCCCCATACAGCCTCACAGAGAAAGGAGGCAGGAAGCACATGAAGGTGGGTCCCTGTCACTCACAGAGACTTTCAACCACACGAGCCCAGCCTTTCAACTGTGTTTGCCTCATTTGCTTACTTCTAATGAGACAGCTCTTTGAAATGACAGTATTTTAAGATACTCATTCCAAAGCCCTTTTCTTACTTTGAAAATATTGCTAGATTCAACTTGGATTGCTCTGTTTTACTGCCAGTTCAATCCAAACACAGTCAACTAATCAGCTGGAAGGAGCAGACCCATTGACCCAAGCCTGTGCCTTGTTGAGTTGGGGATGATTTTCCAGATAACACTCTTCTTTGCCTTTGAAGAGGCAGAGTGGCAGCCATGCTGGGGAAGCCCACTCCCTACCGTGGGGGAGAGGAGCACCACCCCACGCCCCTCTTTCGGCCTTTCTGTCCACGTCAATCTATGAACTTCTCCATCACAGAAAGACGTGCATTACTGTAATTGTTCGGATCTAGGAACTGCCACTGGACCTCTTCATAGAAACCACTGTCATGTCTGTCAAAGGTGGGTGTCTGTGGTCACTACCCAAATCCTTGTATCTGCATGGTGAGAATGCATATGCCCATACAGGCAGAAGGGTCACTTCGGTTCACATGGCTGACTCGTTTCTATACCCAAGCATCCTAGCTGCAAGGGAGACCAGAGCAGGCAAGACGCATCACGTCAGTCATGTTCTATAGAATCTGCCATTGACTTGAATTTGGCATCAGGGCTTAGGTGTTTTTTCTTGTTTCCCATTAGTACATCATTCCCTCTCGCTCTGGGTTGGAGACCCCAGAATGAGTAAGAGGTGAGTAGTAACATTATCCCAACCATCCCAGCACTCAGCATTCTGGGAGAAATCTTAGCCATGAACTTGGGACCCAAACTGGATTCTCCTGTATGACCCCTCCCCCCATTGTCATGCCCATCTTGAATAATTGTGCCTACTTCTTGCCCTTCCTACATTAGTTTTGAAACCTTATTCTCTCCTTTCCCACAGAGAAGCCCTGACTTTCCCATGACCACTAAACTATTTCCACCTCCTTCATCCAACTTCCTGAACCTTGACCAGCCCACCCTTTCTCATCCATGAGCCTTGACTCCTAAAAGGCTCTCTCACCCACCCTTCCAGAGGCAACAATTTACTCATCACCCCTTCAATGCCTTGGCTCAACTGGAAACATCCTGGCTTAACGTGACCACTTCCTCCGGATCACTTCATAACACCAGCTCTTTGAAATGGAGAACTGCCGTTTGTATGAAAATGAATTCAGTGCTTTGTAGTGGTTTATTCTTATAAACATTTCCCTTTCATCTTGTTTACTTGTTCGCTCAGCTCCACCTTTTCTGAGAAAAGTCCAAAAGTAAATTTCAATGCTGTGCCCTGCCTGAATTATATAATACCATAGCTGAGTAAGGTCAGAGTAGTATGGGGTTTGCTCTATCTTTGGGTTTCTTAAAAATAGTAGTAAGTTAAGAGGAGCAGTTAAGAGAGGAAGGTTTAGAGAGAATGTGACATATTAGATTTCGAGACATTTAAATCTGATGGATTAAATATCTACATGACAGGAAAATAATTCTCTTGATCAAGGGAGGGCAAAGCTGGGGAAGTACACGTGGTTTGAACACCTACTAGTGGTGAGCACTGTGGGTATACCGTGGCCCTCGAAACCCCTAAATGAATATATTGTAGTCATAATTCCCAATATCACAGACTGTGACCATTTCTGGAAATAAGGTAATTGCAGATATAATAAACAACTTTGATTACTATGAGGGGAATTGAGTTAAGAGGAGGTCATACTGAAATGCAATGGATCCTAATGCAGTTTGGCTGGTGTGCTTAGAAAGGGGTGATTTGGACACAGACACACACACACGGAGAATACTGTATGGACAATGAAGGCAGACATCAGGACGATGCACCTACAAGACCTGGGATGCCTAAGTTTTCCAACGAACCATCAGAACCAAGGAGAGAAGTGTGGGACAGATTCCTGCACACAGAGCTCAGCGCTCCTAACCCTACTGACACCCGAATCTCGGGTCCCTAGCATCCCAAACTGTGAGTCATCTGTAGAAGTTTGTTCCGGCAGCCCTAAGAAACAACACAAGCATGTGCTATGTTTCATCTCCCTTCGTCCTTCCCACACGAGGTGTTCATTATCCCCCCCACCACCACCATTTTACAGAAGAAGAAACTGTGCTTCAGCGAGGTCATGCACCAGCCATGGTGGCATAACTAGAGTTATAAAGACACTCATGGGCCATCTAGACTTCCAAGCTGGTCTATTTCCAGATCACAGAACTTCCTCCATCAGGAAGGAGTAGGGAGATAGTGTGGGAGAGGGGAGAGAGAGGTATGTCTCCCGCTGGCTGGAGAGCACAGGTCCAGCTCTGTGCAGCCGGGCCACAGGCTCCGGTTCCCCCGGAGAGCCTTCATTCTGGACCGGATTTCCCACCTCCCAGCACGCAAGGCTCCACTCAGGCCAGACATCTGTTTAATCCAAGTTCCTAAACTCCCCTTCGAATAATCAAAGATTTTTATTCCCCAAGTCTCACATGTGATTAAAGTAATTGAAGATTAAGGTGTCAATGAGTCATAGCCCTTAGTATGTTGTTCACCAAAGGATATTTCTATTTATAATGAGTAGCTGGGGCAAAATCAGTTGAAGGTTAGTAAGTGAACCATAGAGTCTCTGCTAAAGGCATTCCATTCTACGAGACACTCAACTGGCATGTTCTTTTCTTCTTCTTCTTCTTCTTTTTTATAGCAAACCTTATTCTTCACTGGTGGTGATCACCCCTATACAAATGTTTGTGAATCCTAAGGCAATGAAGTCCACCTTCACGAGCCATGCAGTTTGAAGTCAACCATATCGCACGTGTTTGGCAACATGTAACAGGTAAGTGCTGTAGGTTATGCAAGTGTGTTTGGATATTTGCAATCACCAAACTTTTCTAGATATTTGCGTTACTAGGAAGTGAAGTGGCTCCTGATCCTTTCAGCTCGTGGCTGAGAAACCAGTAGATTCAAAATAAATGCTACGAGCAATGTTATTATGGCTATATTAACCATAGAATCTTCTAGACAAGGAGCCACAAATTCAGAAGACCAGGTATAAGAAGGAAATTCCCCGTTTGAGGTAGCTTCTTTTCAGCATTAGCTGATCATTACCCTACCATTGCCAGGAAAGACTGTGGGCGCTGCATTGCAAATCTCCAAGTCTTCAAAAGAAGCCATGCATCTATATTTGTAAATGTCAATTATCCCTATTTTTAAAAGTTCATGTATGTTTCCTATTGCTCCTCTAAGAAATCACCGCAAACATAGTGGTGTTTATTGCCTTAGAGTTCTGGAGGCCAGAGGTCCTGAAATCGGGGTGTTGGAAGGCTTGCCTCCTTCTGGAGGCTGCAGGGGAATCTCCATCACCTTGCCATCCCTGCCTCCGGAGGCGGCCTCTGTTCACTCCTTAGCTCAGGGCCACACCACACTGCCTTTGCTCCCTGTTTCTGTCCCTGCATCACCTCTTGACTCTGACCCTCCTACCACCCTATTATTAGGACCCATGGGGTTCACCTGGGCCCACCCAGATAATCCCGGATAGTCTCACCATCCCCAAATCCTTAACGTTATCACAACGGCCAACTTCTTTTTTATCCTGTAAGGCGACATATCTACAGGTTCTGAGCACTGGGGCTCAGACATCTTTCTGGGCACCAGTCCTCTGCCTACCTCAGTTAGCAACGGACTTGGGTTAGAAAAGTAATGTCGAGAGTGAAGGGACATGAGATTGGGCGTTTGTTTTAAAATCTCCAGTGCGTTCTCTCCCACGCCTTCTTCTGAAAACGACAGACGGAGAAAACGGGATGGGCGACATATCAACAGTTATTCAAACTGGATTATAGGCACCTGGAGGTTCATGATCGATTTTTTCTTTTTTTTATATATATAAATGTTTTCTGCAATGAAAAATAAAAGTAAACAATATGGAAATCCCCCTGCCAGGCAGACATGGCCCACCAACTGCCCGATTGCTGTTAAGTAATGAGCACCTGCCTGTTGAGAAACACACACAAACTCAGCTGCGGCAGAGGCACCCGCAGGTGCAGCACAAGGGTGTTGATGAGTCCCTCGATCCTCAAAGGTCCCGATATTCCGCTGAAGTGCAAGTGTGACATCAATTAACAGAAGGCGAAGGCGTGAGAAAGGGTATTAGCTATTGAGACTATAA
Organism: Saccopteryx leptura; assembly: GCF_036850995.1. Lineage (NCBI taxonomy): Eukaryota > Metazoa > Chordata > Mammalia > Chiroptera > Emballonuridae > Saccopteryx > Saccopteryx leptura. Next base: position 356,170,737 of record NC_089505.1, read on the forward strand.
AAGCAGCCCCCATGCTCAGAACTCACGTGTGTGCATGCGTGTGTGCACGTTTTGCTCATGCCCGCCAAGCCAGGGGCTCTCTCGAAGGAATACTATCTTTGTGTCTACATGAAAAACGGATACCCCAAAAAAGGAGACCTCTGGTGTAGGTGACACAGATGACGGGACAGAGAAAGATGTAGGTTAGTGATCCTTCTTGGAAAACTGAAGTTTGCTGGGGAGAATGTATTCGCATTACAATATAGCGAATCTCAATTTTCTTGAAACAGCTCTCATAAATGACCAAAGTCTCCATGATAATCCTCTGCCCCTAGCTCGTCACCCATGCCCAGCCCTGTACACTTATTCGTTCTGTTGACCTTAAACAAACAGCCAGGTGTTTCTCCAGAAAAATGGGTTTATTTGGGAAAAACAAAACGTTGCGGTTCAGGACATGTGGTCAAAAGGCAAACAGTGCACGTGGTCATGGTCCCCTGAGCTCATGGTCCCATATCTTAGGTAGGTGTGCAGAGCACCTACATAATGCCGAGGACATGGCGTGTTCAGTAGATTCTGACAAACTTGGAAGGCTCTAAGTCACATCTAGGTGTCAAGTCTCCCATAAACACTGTGAATGGTGTCTATCCAGTGTCACTTAAAGGGCCCAGAGGCCTGCAATCTGTGAGTTCTCTTGTGGACAACCTTCACCCACCCATGGCTCCAAGTCCCTGTCCCCTTCACGAGGTGTGAGTTGTCCAAGCTCAGCTTCTAGAAATAGATGAAAGGCTGCTTCTAATATGGGAATTCACAAATAATTAAATCAGAGTCCTCTCAGTAGTCTGGTGGAGAAAGCTAGTTTATACTTTCATTAACTCCAGCGGGCCATTTCAATTACCGTCCCCGTTTGGTAAACAAGTTATCTTGGACTTCCAGGCTTCGCTTCTCTAATGCCCGGGAAATATTTAAAGGGGTACTGATATGTGGCAGAAATTTATAATTTTGAAAACAGTTATCTTTTAAAAGATGGGCACGATCACTAAATCCAAACGAAGCAATTTCTTTGTAAAAAAAAAAAAATCTCAGCTTCAGTGTCCTCTGTTTTTGTTTTCATTGGGTGTGTCTACGGTTTCCTTGATCATTTCCTCATTTTATTTATTTTCCAAAAGAGAAAGCCAAGAGTTCTTTGAAGGAAAAAGCTGTTGGAGTGTCCCGCCTCAACACTACATCAGCATTAAAGTCAGGTCTAACAGTTATTCAGTTATGTCAGACATCATAGCACTATCTCCTATGTGAAAGAGATACCAGAATGTTTGCTTTCAGTTGTAGCTACTAAAGTTTATAATTTTTTTCTTTTTAGATTTTATTTATTGATATTTAGAGAGAGAAGAGAGAGAGAGAAAGAGAGGGAAGGAACAGGAAGCATCAACTCCCATATGTGCCTGGACTGGGCAAGCCCAGGGTTTCGAACCGGCGACCTCAGCATTCCAGGTCGACCAAAGTTTTACAACTAAACAAACAAAAGCAAAAAAAAAAAAAAAAAAGGAATTATTTTTAGAGAAATGGCAACATTTGTATGTCTAAGAACCAAGTGAAAAATTCCAAAATCCACTTATCTTACTTTTGTTTAAATGCTTTCATTTTAAAAAGCTGCCCCAACTTGGAAGATTCATCTTTTCTTTTTTTCCCTCTGACCTCCAGGAAGCAAGGAGACAATCTGGTATTAAGAACATAAATCTTGCTGTCAGACAGCTGGAGTCTGCAAGTCAGCTCAGCTCTGGGCAGTGGGATCTTAAACGAGTTCCTTATCTTCCCCGAGCGTCGCTTTCCTCTCTGTAAAATGGGGGTGATACAAGTTCCTCTCCCCTGTGACTGTCAGGAGGATGGAATCCAACAATGTGCAGAAATGGAGTCTAGCACAGTGCCCGGCAAAGAGGAGGTTCTCAAAAAACAGTGTTTCTCCGACTTTGATCCACAGATCACAAATGTCTGCGGTTTGGTCTGCTTCAGAACCAGCGGGGCTGCGACTCACAAATTCAGATGCCTTTCTCTCCCGGAATCCACGTATTCAAAAGTGCTAGGGGCGGCACCAGGAAACTGCATTTATAGCAAGTTCCCTGAAGGAGTTTCGTGTGTTCTCTCAGAGAATATCTGCAATAATGGCCATCACCGTTGCCACAATCATAGCAGACATAGCACCTGTGTTCTCCCAGTGCTTCCAAAGACGAGCCCCTTTGGGTTTCCTGCCTTTCTCAGGATCACCGGGGCGCTAATCAAACATACAGATTCTGGAATCCCAAACCTGCTGAATGCTGGCATCTAGGAATTGAGGCTACACATCTCCAATTTTGTAGTGTGTGGAGATGGTGATGGTCAGCCCGGTTTGGGACCCCCCTGGCCCACATAACTCATTCTGACCTTGGATCATAGCCCTTTGCTTCTTAATCATTTCGTCAGTGTCTACAATACCATGATGATAAATAAATGGTGGTTATTGAAATGCACTGCGATGAATAAAGATGTATCTGTCCAAGTAAACGTGGAAGCTAAGACGGGTTCTGCTCAGGGATCCCCCTCCTCATTCCTTCCTAATGTCATATCCATAGACATCTGAGTCACGCATAGCAGTTTTTCCAAACTCTAGCTATTAAGGCACCATTTTCATAATTGCTGCTGTATCTATCCACTTGTCCTAGGATGAGAATAACTGCTGGTGGCCCACTCGTTATCTATTCTCTCCTGGTTATGAAAAGATTTCCAAATTTACGAGTGACAGTATGTCCAGTTAAAAACTGGATTTCTTAGCTCCTGCTGATCTTTCGTCTTCACCCTCCTCCAACAGTTCTAACCAGACGCGCCTTCCCCCTCCACCCCATTAGGCTTATTTAAATATCCAAGTTCATCCTCAGTGGGTTGGATCGGATGTACAGCACGTCCGCCTCTGAAGAGAGGTCTCTTTCATGTCTGCCGGTGGAGTCTTTCTAGCTGTCACACAGGAAACACTGTAGGTGTTACTACTAAACAGAAAAGGGTCCGTGAAAACACAGGCTGACACGTGGTTTTTCTCCTGCCCCTCACCTTATGTTTTCTCCCTCACATTTTTCTTACGCAGTGAACACATTTGCAGCCAACGTGCTCTTTTTGAGACCCTTAAAGGACCCCTGAGGAAAATTCCAAGGACGTCCGAACATTCTCTGAGAGCTCAGCAGGATTAAATGAGACACAGGGAGGCACTGTTTCAAACAAAGTTCTAGGCTGGACTTGGAATCTTTCCAAATATAAGTGTTTGCTGGGAGATCTTGGACCTAGGCAAGGGCTTTTTAATGACAGGTTTCATATGAAATGACCCTCATTCCAAATCAGTACGAGATCTTACTTCAGATGTAGGCAACTGGTAATGTTGCACACAAGTGGTGAAGGATCTCACTGCAGAGAGGTGGAGAAGCACAGTGTGTCCGTAAAGTCATGGTGCACTTTTGACCGGTCACAGGAAAGCAACAAAAGACGATAGAAATGTGAAATCTGCACCAAGTAAAAGGAAAACTCTCCCAGTTTTATACCTATTCAGTACAGTTTCGATGTGGGCTCACACACAGATTTTTTAGGGCTCCTTAGGTAGCTATCCTGTATAGCCTCTGCAGACCTGTCACTGACTGATGGCCTACCAGAACGGGGTTTCTCCACCAAACTGCCGGTTTCCTTCAACTGCTTATCCCACCGAGTAATGTTATTCCTATGTGGTGGCGCTTCGTTATAAACGCGCCGATATTCACGGTGCACTTTGGTCATGGATTCGAATTTACTGAGCCACAGAACACTCTGAACTTTCCTCTGTACCGTCCACATTTCGACTGGCATGGCCGTGGGCTGCTCCATTGTATACACAGTGTTACGTCATCATCTGCGCATGTGCACATGCTGCCACAGCATCCTACAGAAACTGGGAGGGTTTTCCTTTTATTTGGTGCAGATTTCACATTTCTATCATCTTTTGTTGCTTCCCTGTGACCAGTCGAAAGTGCACCATGACTTTACAGACTCACTGTACTTTGGCTTCCACCCTGCTTCAGTCTTCTCTTTTCTACCAGTGCCTCGCACTGGCCTCATTTAAGTAGATGATGGCACCTAATTCACCAGATAGCTGAGAATCAAATGAGGGAACATAAGAAAAATGAGGAAGTACAGGAAGCATTACCCAGAGTGTCCGTAGGAGTGCATGTTGTAAAAGGATGTACTTCATTAGTAATGGTTCCTGGATCCCCCACACGCCTTCTGGCCTTGCAGAGCTCATCAGATATGAAATGACACCCACTGTCCTTTCAGCACATCCTTAACCACGTCTGATCCCTGATACCCTGTGCTATTCATAGGTGTCAACCGAGCACATTGACAGCGCCTAGGATTCCATGGAATGGGTGGCCTGCAAGGCCCTCTACTTCCCCTTGAGGGGAAGCAACTGCAGAGGTGGGTCACTCACAAAACACACAGTATAACCTGCCCAACACCGAGCACCATGGACCCTCAGACACTGCTCTCCAGGATTCTGCTTGCTCCTTGGATCATCAGTAAGTTCTGAACATCAGCTGTTCCAAACTCCTCAAGAACACGCTTCTCGTCTTTTTGCCTTCTGCTTCCCTTCTTCCCGCAGCATCTTATCTGCTTTTCATTTGCTAAACTCTGTTAGATTTAGTTGACTTCATTGCCACCGCTTGACTCTTAGAGAATTGGTGACCTTTCTTGCTATCATCTCTTTCTTCCCTCTATCCATCTTAAGACCTGGGATCAAAGGTGCACATGCTCTTCTTGATGGATTTGCCTGAAATGCATAGCAACTCCAGGATGCCCTCGTTCTCCGTCAGGAAGGAACATGTAAGAATAACTCTGGCTTTAGGCTCACAATGTAGGGAGTGTAAGGTTCTGGATAGGAAACACATTAATCAGGATAACACAGCGGGTTGTAGGTGTGCTATAGCTGGTACAAATGCCTGGCTTTATGAGTCTATAAAGGCATTCCTGTTGACCTCTTTTGCTTTAGACTAAACTTACCTCTCAAGAAATTTGGGGATCTTTTCCAGTCTTATTCCCCCTGAATGTCCTACACAGTCCTGTCTGCACCTTTTCTCTCCCACCCCCACAAAAACTCAATTCTTCTTTCATCCTCATTGGGTGCAAGGAGGTGGGACTTAGGTTCAAGGAAATAACTTCCTTAAGATGCAAGCATGTTGGTCTCAATGGCTGCAAAGATCCACTCATGACATTAAATTAAAAAAGGGAGTGTTTAGTTGAAGAAAAAGAAGAAGAAGAAGAAGAAGAACAACAACAACTAAAAAAAAGTATACCACTTGAGTTTAATTTTACTACTTTCTCATAAAGAGAAGATTTGGAAACAATCTCTTCCTACTGCTTTTATTAATAGTCACTAATTAACTACAGTTGACCTCTTTCAGGAGAAAAGCTAAGTCATCTATGAACATAGATTTTTTTTAAGGCTAAAAGCATTGCTAGAAAGCTACTCAGAACTATGTCAAAATAAGAAGTTGAGCAAATTTTAAAAATCCAGTCACACCACTAGACTGGGCTAGCCCAACTAAATGAGGTACTATGTATTCATTTCTGCGACAAACATGTTCTGAGCATGTGTTCTGAGCATGTGCTATAAGCCAAGCACTGTGCTAGGAGCTGGCATGTTGTGAGAAGCAGAATGAGACAGCACTCCCAGATGGAGCTTATAGCGGAAAGAGGGGACAGGTGTTACATGAGTCATCAGACACAATGAACATTCAATGATAAACTGTGGTAACCGCTGCCACTCATCCTGAGACGTGTACAGGAATTTGCTGAGTCAGGTTTACTTTCTCCTCCTCTGGAGGCTTTGCAAGTCTAAGTCTGAAGTTCCCTCTGCACAGAACACCACCATCACAGGTAAGTGTTCGCTGGTCGGTGGATTTGATGCACACACCTGGAATAACAGGTGCATGAATATTGCTGTCCTCTAAATATCTCTGCAAACAGCAGATTCCTTTGCACGTGATCCTTCATCCACACCCGTTCCCATGACTTTTTTGGGGGGGGTCAATGTTTATACAGCTGTTCAAACACAAAAAAAGGAGAGAAAAAAACAACAACTTTTGGGACTCGAAAAAATAAAAAAAATGTGTCCAAAACAGGTCCTTTCCTTTTGCTTTGATTTTCCATCTTCTCCGACTTTAAAATATCAGATCTAGAGAGAACTAATCTGCAGGGAGGATAATTAAGAGAACTGAACTATGAGGTTAATAAAGCTTCACTGTGGCCCCAGGAACAATCATGAAAATATTTAACAACCAGCGTAGCTACCAATTGGAAGCAAGCCCCGGATCGCAAGCTCTGTGCACCGGCTGAAGAGCCGGGGAGGCAGCCTCACCTTGCACACCACATTTCTTCCGCCTTCCATTATATTCCAGTCCCTTTGGTCTCATGTCTGATGCCAGCTCTTTCAAAATCTCCTATCCAATCACATATTTACTGGGCGCATCCTGTGTCATTGCACCCCAGGAACTAAATAGTGAAAAAGGTGCAGGTAGTCCTCCCTGTCCTCACAAAATGTGTCACCTCTGTGATGGTGACAGATCAAAAAAGCAAGGAAGCAAACAAATGATTGCAGAAACGGTGATGATAAACAAAGCGGGCGATGCGATTAGGGAGCACAAGGACGGAATAACAACTGAATACACTCATTCTTATAGGAATTGTTAGGGCTTAAAAGGGTATCTTGTAGGAGGTATTTGGATCCTGAGACAGGACAAACCATTAAGCCAACGTGCATTGTTAATGATGAAATTTCAGCCGTGGCATAACGAGAGAATTATTTGGGAGATGGCACATCCTAGACGGGGGTTCTTCCTAATCCCATAAATCACCTTATCTAGGAAGCCATCTGGAGAGTCTATTTTTAAAGCTGGCCCAAATTCACAAATATAAAAACGTGCTGGTCTAGAAGGGTGGAAATACCAAGCTGCTCAAGGGGGTTCCTTCTTAGGATGGGACCAGGCAGGACTTTCATTGTGTATTTTACTCAGTTCTCTGTTGTTTGGGTCTTTAATGAACCCTTATCGCTGAGCCACTTACAAAGTGGGGGCAGGTCTCTTCTGCAGAGCTCCCATCTTGATGTGTATGATTTTGATATTTCTGAATTATTTCCAACTTTGTAGTTTGCGGTGATTTGTTATAGCAGCTGTGGGAAGGTGGTACACCTTGGAGGCACACTGATCTCCCCCCCTCCCCAGTAGGGTGATGGATGGATTTCTATAAACAGGGATGATGTGCACCTGCCTGTCTGTAGCCAGGGATCCTGCCAAATGGACCTTTTTACTGGATGGCAGTTTTCAGGCATACCAGTGAAAACAATGAGCAGCCTTCCAAACAGAACCACAAAGAAGGATCCTAATTAATGAGTTGTCTGATTGATCCCGATTTTGACTGGTAAGCTCTCTTAATGAGGACATAATTTATCATCTAATTACACAAAGCCAGAGTTTGGGAGCACTCCCACCAGAGGGGGAGAGCCTGCTCACCTGCTGATCGCTGCAGAATGGAAAAGGCCTGCTTCCAGCTGAGACCCAGCAGCAGGGCCCAGCCCCCACCCGAATGAACCCCTGTGCCAATCAGGTAGGACCCCAGAGGCGTCAGAGCCGCAGAACCCGAAAGTCCTGAAAAGGTTGTGGTTCATTTGACACATAATCCAAACTAAAATCAAGGCTTTGAAACAGAAAACGCATTTGTATGCTGAAATTAAAAGAGTTTCCAATTGCAAAATACTTCATGAGTTCCTCAAAGCCAAACCTTTCTGGTTTTGGGGTTTTTTTTTGTTTGTTTGTTTTTGTTTTTTTTTTGGAAAGAGTATTACTTTTCTTGCTGGTGGCTATAACTACCTCCCAGGTGACCCATCTTCATAGCAGTCTAAATCCATCCAACCTTCACTATACTCTTCTCTGCTTTTATCAGCTTCTGCTTGTGGGGTTTTTGGTTTGTTTGTTTGTTTTATTTTTCCGAAGTTAGAAGTGGGGAGACAGTCAGACAGACTCCCACATGCGCCCGACCGGGATCCACCCGGCATGCCCACCAGGGGGCGATGCTTGGCCCATCTGGGGCATTGCTCCACTGAGGCTGGAGCCATTCTAGTGCCTGAAGTGGAGGCCATGAAGCCGTCCTTAGCGCCCAGGACAATTTTGCTCCAATGGAGCCTTGGCTGCGGTAGGAGAAGAGAGAGACAGAGAGGAAGGAGAGGGGGAGGGGTGGAAAAGCAGATGGTGCTTCTCCTGTGTGCCCTGGCCGGGGATCGAACCCAATACTTCCACACACCAGGCCGACACTCTACCGCTGAGCCAACCTACCAGGGCCTCGGCTTGTGGTTTTCAAAGTCCCTCCCAATTTGGCTCTGTGTCATCCCGCCAGGAAAGAGTCCCCCTGATTCTCAGTGGGAACTCAGGGCTTTTCTGGCCATTTTTTTTTCATTGAGATCTCCAAGCCTCATGTTAACCCTTCATTCTCACCTGAGCATGTTTGCTCATAACAGTCGCCCCTTCTCTGAAGGGCTCTACCCTACGCTATGCCAAACAAGCTTGACCCATTCCGTCTCATCCATGAAACTTCTACCCCTTAGCATTAGCTGCAGAATCACTCAGTGTGCACGAACTCCATGCCAGCATCCAACTGGGTACAGTGGATCCTGCCATGCAGACAAACAAGGTCCCGCCCCCAGGAGCTTAGTGTCCAGTGAGGAACATAAAAATAAAAGAAGGTAAGCCAACAATCCAAATCGTGATAGAAACTGCATTAGCCTCCTGTAGCTACTGTAACAAGTGACCACAAATGTGGTAGCTTAGAACAATGGAAATTCATTCTTTTATGGTCTGGAGGCTAGACATCCAAAATTAGGGACCCTATGCTAAAGTCAAGATGTGCACAAATCCACAATCCCTCTAGGGGCTCTGGGAAAAATCTTTTGCTTTGCCTTTCTAGCATCGAGAGCTGCATTCTTTGCATTTCTTGGTCAAGGGCCCCTTCCTCCATCTTCAAAACTGTCTTCTCTGTCTGACGGCTCCCCTCTGCTGCCACTGCCCGGCTTTACTCTTCCGGGTGGAGTCTCCCTCAGACTGCCTCTTGTAAAGAAACTCGTGATTACATGAAGGGCCCACCAAGGTCATCCAGGATTATCTCCGTATCACATGATCTTCACCTTAATCACACATTTGGAGACCCTTCTTCCATATAACATTCACGGGTCCCAGGGCGTAATCCCTACAGATCTTTGGAGGCTGCTATTGAGTCTCTCACAAGGGCTATATAGGGAGCTGACAGGTGAGAGGAAGGGGGCAGCTTCTGAATAAGGCAGCCAGGGAAGGTGCATGTCCTGAGGCAGGGGTCGGGAACCTATGGCTCGCGAGCCAGGCGTGGCTCTTTTGATGGCTGCATCTGGCTCACAGACAAATCTTTAATAAAAAGAATAACAACGTTAAAAATATAAAACATTCTCATGTATTACAACCCATTCATTTCCTACCGCTCGTGTTCATGGTTGCGGGTGGCTGGAGCCAATCACAGCTGTCGTCCGGGACAACACCAAATTTTTATTGGATAATGCATAATGTACACTGGTCATTGTATGGCTGTCACGGAATTACATTTTAAAACATGTGGCGTTCATGGCTCTCTCGGCCAAAAAGGTTCCCGACCCCTGTCCTGAGGGAACTTAACTTAAAGAATGAGAATGAGTCTTGATTCTTCATTGTTTTTGCCTATTTTGAAATATGAAGTGCACATTAAAAGTTAACCAAAATTCTATGTAAATAATTTGTAATAAGTGTGAGCTATATAATTGTGCAACATCTCGTGAGAACCCAGCTATTACCTCTTGAAATAGTAAGATAGAAAATGACACTGTGAGCATGTGCAGAATTTTTTTTTTTTTAGTTTTTTTTTTAGTTTCCAAAGCTAACTGCTGGTTGATGCTTTTGTTAGAAACCCAGATTTTATATTTATTTATGCCTCATTGCAAAACAGACTTGAAGAAATTAATTCAGTTAGACAGTGATAAAAAAGCTTTGGTAAGGATACAGGTTATCAGTCAATTTGCTAAATGTTCAGACTGGTGGCTATTCAACTGATAGGAAAACCCACATCCATTCATTTGTTGAAAATTGTAGGATAAATTAGCCAGTTGAGCCCTCACCTCTATAATGGTAAGAAGAGTTAAGAGTTCATGCTTATTTTCCAAATATTAAAGAAGTGTTTCACTTATAAAGGATAAAAGATTGGTAAGAATTGTTGTTTTTTATAATAGATACTTCTCTTTAAGTATTAAATTCATTTCATCTTAGGAAGACAAAATCTCTAGAGTGCTGATATATTCTCTTTCTTGATCTGGATTCAAGTTATATGATGTATTCAGTTTGTTAAAATACATCAAGCTGTACTAATGAAATATGCACATTTATGCATGTATTATGCTTGTTAAAATTCAAAAATACCAATTTACTTATTGCTGTAAACATCAGAAAACTCAAGAAAGCAACAGAAAGTATGTAAACACCACCATTGTCTCTCTCCTCAAAATTTTAGTTAGGTTATTTCAATCCACCTATTCTTTGATCCATCTGTTTATCTGCCTTGATGTGGTCAAGATGAACACCAATCCATCAAGAGGTGGTCCACCTCCCTCTTTTGGGCTAGCCCTCTGGCTGGTTCTGACTAGTAGTATACACAGCAGGAATGCCACGTAACTTCTGAGATTGGGTTTTAAGGGATCTGCAATTTCTGCTTCTGTACCTCAACCTGCCTCCTGGGATCCAGCCCCTATGCTGTAAGAAATCCAGCCCACAGAGAAAACCAAGGTGCCCTGGTGGCCAATCCCAGCTGAGCTCCCAGCTTACAAGCAGACCAGCCATAGGTGTGTGCCATCTTGGATGGGGGCTCAGTCAACCCCCTAGTGACTGCAGCCCCAACTGATAGCATGAGGAGCAGAAGTACTTTCCAGCTAAAATCCAGTCAATCCACAAACTTGGGAGAGATAATGAAATGGTTATTTTAAAGCTACTACCCCAATTAAAAAAGAAAATTTAATTGGGGGAGATATTCCTGAGCAACAGATAGCTGGAATCCTCTACTTGTCTTTAGTCTAGCTACCAATTTATCATTTAATTTACCCACAAACTGTCTTGGCCAGCGTGGTCTAGTGTCTCTACAGCCAGACCACATTGTTTTCTATTCCAGTTCCAGGCTGGCCATGCAATGGGGGAAATCTGGGCGTGGTCATCAGGAAGTGGGAAGGGCCACAGCTCTAGTCTGCCCTGTGAAGAAGGCGGAAGTACAAGTCCTAGAGCGGGGCTGTCTGTCTTGGGCTATCTGACTGCAGAGAGGACACCTGAGAAAAAGAGGTTGGTTAGAATGAAGCTGGAAGGAAAAGCAAATAGTGAAGACAGATGGCAAAACATGACCCACAAGACCCAGGAGACCCAGACGCAGGGGGAAGAGCGCAGCAGTTAGGCGGGCCTCCCCATGGATAAAGGGGTGCTGTCTCCCACTACATCTGGGGGGACAGCTGAATCAAACACGCTGGGCACTCTAACCCTGGGGCCAGCTCCTGCTGTCACCGTCAGACTGGTCTCAAGGGGAGAGGGGGTGACCAGTATGGGGTGGAGGACTCAATACCTACTCGAGGACAGTGAATTTAGACATTAGACTTTAAATTTCACTAGTCTCGTGAGGATGAAATTATCTGATATTCTGAGACAGTTTACTTGGATGAAACAATTGGAAATTACCTTAAAACCTTTTTCTCGGTTGATCACTATTTGATTTTGAAAATTCTCACTTTGTTGTTTCCTTCATGAGCCAGCTTACAACCTACCTGAAAATAGGGTCCGTGTTTTGCATTTTGTAGCCCACTAACGCCCCTGAACACGGCTGACCCTACCAGGCAATTAACCTAAATTTGCTGAATTTTCTTGATCATGCTAAACACAGCATTTATGAAATTAATGGTGGTTTTTTAAAATTATTTATTTATTTATTCATTTTAGAGAGGAGAGGGAGAGAAAGAGAGGAGAGACAGAGAGAGAAGGGGGGAGGAGCTGGAAGCATCAACTCCCATATGTGCCTTGACCAGGCAAGCCCAGGGTTTCAAACCGGCGACCTCAGCATTTCCAGGTCAACGCTTTATCCACTGCGCCACCACAGGTCAGGCTAATGGTGGTTTTTATTCATCTTCTTCACTGCTAAGCTTGGGATGAACTGGACCATTGTTCGGGGTCACTGTTAGCCACCTACTGACCAAGTTACCATAGAGTGGGGAAAAGAGAAAAGTAGCAAAAGTTGTCAAACAGCAATGAGAAGTGCTGGAGGAACAAAGCAATCAATAAAGAAATTGGAACTGTTATTTTAAATTATTGTTTACTATTGTGGAATGTTTTTCATGTTCCTGAGGCATGAGGTGATAGAAGCCAGTAACATAGAAACCAGAAGGTGGTCTCAGGTGTGTTACACATTTCATTTGGGTTTGCTGAAAGTATTCTTGGGTCCCCCCCTCCCCCTGTTTATTAGTAGGGTTTGCTCTTACCTAGAAGACATCGGCTTCAGGTTAATGCAAACATCTTCTTTATAGAGCCTTCCATGCGTCTCTCCAAACAAAGTGAAACACTTGAGTTTCCACTTGATTTCACTCATCGTCCATCCCCTTAGCACATATTGTGGCGCCTGCAGTTAGCTGCTCAGATGTAACTCCGGCCCTGGCCAGTGAGCGCTCGAGAAAAGTGGCCATGTTTATTTTGTTTCCACCTTATGCAGTGGTCCCAATAATAGCAATAATAATAGCAGCAATTATTACTGGTATAATGAGATCTCGTTATACCAGATGTTGCCATGGTCAGAATGTCCATGTCCCCCTGCACCGCTCCTCTAGTTTGTATGTTGAAATCCTAATCGCCAAGGTAATGGTATTGGCAAGTGGGGCCTTTGGAAGGTGATTATGTCATGAGGACAGAGCCCTCATCAATGTGATTAACGCCTTTTATAGAAGACACTCCACAAAGATTCTTTGCTCCTTCTCCCATGTGAGAATACAAGAAGTGTGCACCCAGAAGAGGGCCCTCACGTGACCTCGCTGCCACCCTAACCTTGGACCTCCAGCCTCCGGAACTGTGAGCAAGATGTTTCTGCTGTTTATCAGCCACCCACGTGTGTGGGGTTCTGTTGTGGCAGTCCAAATGGCCTAGGGAGGCAGAGAGACAGACTCCCGCATGTGCCCAGCCGGGATTCCCCTGGCATGCCCACCATGGGGTGATGCTCTGCCTATCTGAGGTGTTGCTTGGTTGCAACTGTAGCCATTCTAGTGCCTGAGGCAGAGGCCTTGGAGCCATCCTCAGCGCCTGGGCCAACTTTGCTCCAATGAAGCCTTGGCTGTGGGAGGGGAAGAGAGAGATAGAGAGAAAGGAGAGAGGGAGGGGTGGAGAAGCAGATGGGTGCTTCTCCTGTGTGTCTGGGCTGGGAATCGAACCCAGGACATACATACACCAGGCTGATGCTCTACCACTGAGCCAAGTGGCCAGGGCTCATATGGACTTCTTTATGTAAGGATATCTGAGAATGTTTAACATCAACAAAATATAGCTTTTCTTATTTTCAAAGTCATTTGATCACTGATATTCCTTTTCTTCCTTTTCTCTTACATAGCTCCTCTTAATCTGTAGTAACAGACTCTGGCAAGCAGCGTCTAGAGGCAGATAAACTAAAAATAATAGCTTCCACTTATATGGGGCACTACAGTTTACAAAGCACTTTCACATGAGTCCTTATTACAGTTTCCGGGGGTGCATTCAGAGGCTCGGGGACTCTCGGTAGGTTACCCAAGAAGAAAGAATGCCTAAGAGGAGGAGAACAGACTTGGGCTCGGTGTCTGCTGTTTACTTGTGGTATCATGCATGCACTCTCGTTTCCCGGGTCACCTCAGTGCCCAGGGAAAGCAGTGCAATACAGCGCAAAGCCATGTGTCCTTTCTCTGCCTCCGTTTCCTCGTCTCTAAAATTAAGAGAGGTTGTTTGTTTGATGTCAAGTAGCTATCTTTGGTAGCATGGCTGAGTCTACAGTTAGTTTTCTTTCTTTTTTCTTTTTTTTGTATTTTTCTGAAGCTGGAAACGGGGAGAGACAGTCAGACAGACTCCCGCATGCGCCCGACCGGGATCCACCCGGCACGCCCACCAGGGGCGATGCTCTGCCCCTCCGGGGCATTGCTCTGCCGCGACCAGAGCCACTCTAGCACGTGGGGCAGAGGCCAAGGAGCCATCCCTAGCGCCCGGGCCATCTTTGCTCCAATGGAGCCTTGGCTGTGGGAGGGGAAGAGAGAGACAGAGAGGAAGGAGGGGGGAAGGTGGAAAAGCAAATGGGCGCTTCTCCTATGTGCCCTGGCGGGAATCGAACCCGGGTCCCACGCACGCCAGGCCGACGCTCTACTGCTGAGCCAACCGGCCAGGGCCTACAGTTAGTTTTCTTAACTCCTTAACCAGTTCAAGCAGTCTGCCTGAAGCAGAAGCCGGTAGCAGTGCTAGGTGCTCCGGGATGCAGTAAAATCTTCGGTCTAATTCCCTCTCTGGCGCCGTAAGTCTCCCGGAATGTGCTGATAGAACGTTTATGCGCAACTATCTTTTTAAAAATTGCTTCCAAGGCTAGAGCAGCACACTCTTTGCACCCTGGTTCTGGGTGCCATCTCCTGAAACAAACAAACAAACAAACAAACAAAACAACCCAAACAGACAATATAGCACCGCCTGGAAATGTCACCAGTGTCACTGTGGTCGGTGTCACATGGCCATAGCTGGAGGTCTTACATCTACAGCTACTCAACAGCAGAGCTGGAACGCAACTTCTCTTGGGTAAAAGCTATCACCTGACTTTCTGTACATTTCAACTTGCTTCCCTATTTCACAGTTCGTAAAGCACCTCTCTAACGTGGAGGGATTGTTTTATTTAAGACGAGGTATCAGACAGCATGTTTTCTCCACCTCCTGATTGCTTCTGGGTTCCCCTGAGCTACGTACGACACAGTAATTGTGCAAGACCGCTTTCCTAATTGCTCACGTCTGTTAAGATGCCAGTGCGCGGGCGTCTTACTGCCCCGCTCCCAACTCCATCTCACTGTGTGTCTGGCAGGGACGCTGCCAGAGCCCGGGTTAATATGTACAGCATGCAGCTCATTAGCTGCACATTAGTATGAAAGCCGAGTCAACAGGATGGATCCAACAATATGCTGGAGCTTGGGTCAGAGTCTCGGCTGAGCCTCATCAGATGCAGAGGTCAGCGGCCTGGCATCGGCTCCACAGCATATGCGGACCACGTTGCGCTCCAAGTGGCCACCGGGGAAGGTGACACAAAGATGGGGCCTCATTAAAAATTGAGGAGAGGAAAAGATCCCTCGGCAGGATCCCCTGGGCTTCATGGTTATCAATTTGCTTTTCCATTCATGTGAAGAATTTATTGCATTTATCACCAAAATAAGAGAAAGCTGAACATTCAAATGGTATTATCATATTTCCAGGAATCAAAGAGTAACATGCATCGGGAGCCAGCAAAAGTTTAAGGGTGTCTTGGTAAATTCAAATGTTATTTTTATCCTCTAAGCAAAATAAGCTGGCTTAAATCTAATGAAGGTAAAATGATTACAGTATGTATTTTCTCTCCCTCCGTCCCTTCTTCCTTCCCTCCCTCCCTTCCTTCCCCCTTGTTTTCTTCTTTCCTTCCTACCAATTTCTTCCTTAACTGGATGTGCTAATAAATAGTCCTTTAAAAACGGACTGTTCATCATCCCAGAGGGTGCTCTCAAACCCTCCCCTGCAAAGCATTACTTGGTACGCAAATGCTGCTCACAGACCTCCTATCACCTTTTCTTGGAGGACAACAAACCCCGGTGGGAGTGGGACACGTGTATTAAGAAAGAAAGGCTTCCTCAGGTCTCCAGGTCTGTCATGTCTCAACGTAATCATTTACTCGGACATTTTGGGTAGGACTGTCTTGCTATTGCAAACAGTTTCTTTTTTATTGATGAGTGAAATAATGAGGTAAGAGGCAACCCGCAGCTGGTGGTTTTAGAGATGATTACCTGGCCCGTCATGGATGCTTAAAATTTGCTTGATTTTTGGAGGCCTGGTTTGAAAAAGAAAGAAAAGAAAGAAAGAAAGAAAGAAAGAAAGAAAGAAAGAAAGAAAGAAAGAGCCTTTCACGCTTAAAATTACACACTATGCAGCATTCACATTTTCATAAAACCACTTAAAAATGAAAGGTCCATTTTTAAAGGTCCAATGATTAAAACTAATCATTCCAACACAGAATCAGCTTTCTTGTCAGCATGATTCAAAGAGTAGCTTCTATTCTCAATGATGGCACCTTTTTGGCAGAATCCCACTGAGCATTCTGCACCGTGACAACCATGAGGTGTGTGTGTGTGCGGCCCCTCTGATGGTGCCTGTGTTCTTCCTGAAGGAGAACGTGGCTCTTGCGGAACAGGTGGCCCACGTCTCTAAATCGGGCACACAACCTTGTGCTCAGGCACCTGCTCACCCATCAAGAGAACAGAAGTCAGCTGCGCTCTGGTAGTTAAATGGTGGAGAATCAGTGCGCTCTCAGGAGTGTTAAAGGAAATCATGAATATGAAATCACTCTGGGAAGCACTCAGCAAATATTTCAATGTGACTATGGTCTGAGTGTTTGTCCCCACTGCTCCAAATTCGTATGTTGAAAACCTAATGCCCAAAGTGATGGTGTTAGGAGGTGGGGGGGTCTCTGGGAGGTGATTAGAACATGAGAGCTGACCCATGTGAATGTGATCAGTGACCTTATAAAGGAGATCCCATCGAGGTCCCTCCCCGCTTCCCCCGTGTGAGGACACAACGAAAACTCAGCAGGCTGGAAGAGGGTCCTCAGCTGATCGTGCCGGCACCCCTGATGGTGGACTTCCAGCCTCCAGAACTGTGAGAAATCCATTTCTGTTGGTAATAAGCCACCTAATCCATAGTATTTTGTTCTAGCAGCCCAGACTGATCAAGACCATTATTTGTTATAACTTGTGTAGTTCTTAGAGTTGGGATATCAAGGAAGAGATAGTAACGTCTTCATTCTGATTCTCCTTTGGTACAATACATAAAATCCTAGACCATGTGCTATGCTTCTCTCCCTTTTTAAAAGAAAGACAGTCCTAAGCACATAGATGGATATATACTGGGTGAAGATAGAATTAATATGTAAAAATCACTAGAACTCATAGTATAGTAGAACAGAGCACCTGGCCCAATGGTAAATACTCAAAAATGTTGGTGAATTACTTTCCATTAAGAACTAACGGCATTAAAAAAAAAAAAGTATGATATTAAGCTTCCTTATGCAGTTTTGATATGGTGCCCCTAGTGGTCAGCCTTAGTTGGCACAACAGTATACCCAAACACTCCAAGGCTCAAAACTCACCCCCAGGTACTATTGTCTACAGGGGTTCAGGTTGCTGAGCTGAGCCAATCAGGGTGAAAAGGAAAAATAGAAGACATTTGAACCAAGGGTATGTCCTTGAGACTGTAAAGTGAATTTTCAGACGTTGCTAAGAAATTGTCTTTGAAGGCAATTCTGAAAAATTCTAAAAATGCAACACAGCAGCATCTGGATGAATGAATATATATATTCTGTGTGCTCCAGCTACCCAAGATGAATGGCTGTTCTTAAATGAGGTCATGTCTTTGGCACCATTTGACTTTTTGCACGTGGTATTCTTGGTACCAGGAAAGTTTCTTTACACGGTCTTTGAGATTCAGCTCAATATCTTTCTTCAGCCAAGTTAGCTGATTCTTTCCTATGAGTCTTTATAGGATTTAATACAGAAATTATAGCATGGGTGGATCTATATTTGAAAGTCTCAGTTTCCATGGCTATCTTCCCCATTTGTTAGTGAGTTCCTTGGGAACATCTTGGGATTTCCAGCCCACTGATTTCCCATTATAAATAATTATCTGAAATCACTTCCCTAGTCCGTTGCATTTCACGTCGCTTGTTCCCTTTCTAGCATGTATCGCTCTCTGTATTTTCGTTTCTGTATTATCTATCTCCCCTGCTGAAATGTAAGCTCTAATGCAGCAAGGACCTTGTCTGACTTGTTCACTGTCATATTCCCAGTACTTAAACCTGCCTTGTGTATTTGTACGTGCTCAATAGCCATTCACTGAGTGAATGAATTATAGGTGTTCAATAATGTTTATCAAATGAACGAGCAGATAAATTAATTATAAATTTTTTGTTTTTTAAATCACTTGATTATTTATAATCAAAAATACATTCAACCCCTAAAAGATGATGGAGAAGTAAAAACACAGATATCCCAGGACAGTCCCATTCTGAGCTTACGGCTGTTGACTTCTAGACAAAAATACCTTTCAATCCAGTTGTTATTCAAGCTACAACCTTGAATCTTGAAATGGAGGAAAAACAATGTGGGAAAGGGTCAAATGATGACACTTCAAGTGCCAGGTGAAGTTTCCCTACAATTTGAAGGTCCACATTCTCAGGATAATATCAGGGTCCAGGGTGAAGCTTCCAGAAACCTGAATGCCTACCAGTTGTTTCTAAGGTCCTTGTCTGTTACAAGAAACCTTTAAATATAAAATGGAGAAAACAACAAAATACAAATCTATGGCTTGGTTTCTACCAAATTCCTCAGGAACCCTGATTCTTACTGGTTCTTTTAACTTCTGATTCTTTTCAGTGAAAAGGAAAACGAATCATGAATATATTATTCTATGCCTTTGCTTGAATTCATTTTTATACATTTAGTTACAATTGCTTTACTTAATCCAGTTTATATACACTTTATACAGATGTTTTTATAATGTATAGTTGATTAAATATGGAATTACTTCTACAAGCTTAATCATAAGGTTTTAGTTTAAATTACACATATATAGAAAATTCACATTCTGTTTATAATGAGATTGGTTTACATAGCTTTGACTTAAAACATCTTTCCCAGGCATCACGTAATATGCTGCTTTATTTAAGGAGTTTTGTTGTGAACTTAAACAATAGATTACATATAATCCATTAAAATCTTTCAAATCTTTCCCCTTTTTAAAAAATTTGCAGCATAGTTGGCATACAATATTAGTTTCAGGCATAAAACAGCAGTTCAACATTTATATATCTTAGGAAATGGTTGTCATGGTAAGTCTGGTTGCCATACACAGTTATTAAAATATTACTGACTACTTCCCTATGCTGTACTTGACATCCCGTGACTAGTTTTAGAAGTGGCAGTGTGTAGTTTTTAATCCCCTTCACCTATTTTTCCCACCCCCTCTGGTAATCATCATTTTATTCTCTGTGTGTATGAGTCAGTTTCTGTTTTGTTAGTTTGTTTATTTTGTTTTTTAGATTACACATGTAAATGAAATACACAGAGTATTTGTCTTTCTCTGTCTTATTTCACTTAGTATAATACCCTCTAGGTCTGTCCATGTTATTACAAATGGCAAGATTTCATTATTTATAGCTTAATAATATTCCATTGTGTATATGTACCACTTCCTTATCCATTCATCTATCTATGAATATTTCAGTTGCTTCCATATTTTGGCTATTGTAAATAATGCTGCAATAAATATAGGGGTATATATCTTTTTAAATTAGTGTTTTAGATTTCTTAAGATATGTACTGAGAAATGAAATTCCTGAATTGTACAGTAGTTCCAGGTTTAATTTTTGGAGGATCCTCCATATTATTTTCTATAGTGGTTGTACCAACTTACAACCCCACCAACAGTGCATGAAGGTTCCCTTTGCTCCATAACCTTGCCAACACTTAGTTATTGATTTTTTGATAATAATCTTTCTTGCAGGTATGAGGAGATACTGCATTGTGGTTTTGATTTGCATTACTCTGATTAGCTCAATGTTGAGTGTCTTTTTATATGTCTGTTGACCATTTGTATATCTTTTTTTGGAAACATGTCTATTCAGGTACTCTGCTCATTTTTTTTATATCATTATTCATTTTTTATACTGAGTTGTATTCTTTATATAATTTGAATATTAACTTTTATACCAGCAATTTTCAACTTTTTTCATTTCATGGCACATATAAACTAGTTACTAAACTTCTGTGGGACATCAAAAAAAAATTTTTTTTGCCAAACTGACAAAAAAAAACAGGTATAATTTTGATTAATTTACAAAAAAAAATAATAATAGTAATTACCTACTTTTTTTGTTCCAAAGAGACTTTTTTTTTTTTTTTTTCACTTTTCTGAAGCTGGAAACGGGGAGAGACAGTCAGACAGACTCCCGCATGCGCCCGACCGGGATCCACCCGGCACGCCCACCAGGGGCGACGCTCTGCCCACCAGGGGGCGATGCTCTGCCCCTCCCGGGCATCGCTCTGCCGCGACCAGAGCCACTCTAGCGCCTGGGGCAGAGGCCAAGGAGCCATCCCCAGCGCCCGGGCCATCTTTGCTCCAATGGAGCCTTGGCTGCGGGAGGGGAAGAGAGAGACAGAGAGGAAGGAGGGGGGTGTGGGGGGTGGAGAAGCAAATGGGCGCTTCTCCCATGTGCCCTGGCCGAGAATGGAACCCGGGTGCCCCGCACGCCAGGCCGACGCTCTACCGCTGAGCCAACCGGCCAGGGCCCAAAGAGACTTTTTAAAAAACCAGGTGCCTCTACTTGTATATATGGACTTCTGGTATTAAGAATTAACCAATCAGATACAACAATATTATAAAAAAATGCAACTCTATTGTATGACCTATATACTGATAGTCCAAGTGAGGATACTCACACTGAAATGAAAGAAAAGTTATATCCAATGCTACAGAAATACAAAGGATCATAATAGAGTACTACAGTTATATGCCAACAAAATAGATATCCAAAAATGGATAATATAGAAGAAATGAATAAATTCCTAGGAAAATGTAAACTTCCAAGAATGAATTAGGAAGAAATACAACATCTGAACAGAATTGGTACTTTAAAAAAATTCCCAACAAATAAAAGTACAGGACTAGATGGCTTCCCAGATGAATTCTATTTGACTCCAACCTTATTTCTAGGTTTCCCAAATTCACCTTAGTCAAAATGCTGGTGCTCGAATTCAACAGCTAAACTCTATGCAGCTAAACTGTGCACTGTGTACATACAGGAAACATTTTTGTGTTTTCAGCGCTGACACCAGAAATTTTTCAACTTTTTTCATCTCAGGGCACACATAAACTAATTACTAAAATCCTGCAGCATGCCCCAAAATATTTTTTGCTGATCTGAAAAAAAAAAATAGGTGTAATTTTGATTCATTCACACTGGACAGCTATTGTTGTGTTGGCTGTTGTCATTTTTTTTTCTTGAGAATTTAGGAGAAAAGAGGTCAGTGCCCTAAGTAGTCAGGTATTGCATGTTTTAAAAATTCTTGTGGCACACTACTTGAAAATCACTGGCTGGCACTATTGACTTCAGGTTGTGTTAGTGTGTCTGTGTTGGAGATCTGGGCGTACAAAAGTAAATGGTCATCTGAGGTGCTTGTGAAACATGGACATGCCTACATGTTCCGTCTTCTCTATGGAGACCCCTGAAACATTTCTCTCAACGCCTCTGACAAGAATCCCATTTGCCTGATCTCCTTCTCCCCGTTTATGGAGGTGCAAGTGAGCAGAAAGCAGCCCTCCAGGTAGACAACTAACTAGGGAAAAGGAGTCTAGGAATCCCAACTAAGAAGACTCAGACACACCATAGTTTATGTAAGATTTAGTCCATCTGTATGCCGAGCAGAGCATGAGAGAGCAGAGTGAGGAGTGGGGAGGGACAGAGGTAGGTGAACTATATGGCCACATGGTTTGGAGCCACAATTAAGTTGTTTGACAAATAAGTGCAATGATTAGTAGTGCCAGTATTATTTTAAAAGTCTTTCAGGACAAGAAGAAAATGTCAATGCTACTTAGGGTAACAGGGCCATAGCCAATGGATCATTATGACCAGAAACCAACTCTAATCCCAACTTATCCTCTTCCTGATATCCCCCAAGGCTTTACTCTTTCATTCCATTCACTCTTCTCATTTTCCTAGAGACCTCTTCTACTCTTGGACTCGCTCTACAAGGTACTCCCAGTCTCTGTCCCTACCTTTGATCTCCCCAAAGTTCTATACCAGTAGTCTGCCGCATTTCCCATTGGCGAAACAGCAATGAAAGAATCACAGTTGCATAATTCTGAGTAGTTCTTACAATGCTTTGCATGGATAACAGGTGCGCCCAGGTATAGAAAATTCTTCCCTGAACTGAAAATCACAGAGTTTTAGTCCCATCCCTAATGTAAACTAGCTGCATGATTATGGTCGAGTAACATAAAATTGCCAATTCATACTGTATTATTCTTTCTGTGCCTTCTTAAGCTCTAAAGGTTTTGTAAGAATCTGTGGTTCTTAAAGCTCAGGGCACATGAAAGGCATACATCTGAGTTGTGTTACTGGGGCAACAGAGCAACTTGAGCTTAGAGGCCATATTTTCTGACTTCTAATCTATCGTTCTTTTCATTAAGAAGAATGACAAGTTTATAGAAAATGAAGAACAGCCACTCAAACACCATCACCCCTGCACATCCCTCAAAATTGTGACACCTGACATTTTCAAATAAGAAAACCTCAAAGTTATACCAAGTTCATGGTCTGAGAGTTCTTATAAGAAAGGATGATTGTTTACAACATAGAAATGAGGGGCAGGTGACTGGGTCTCACACTCTGAACACATAATGTAAAACTGTAAGCTATTCTCAAAGAAAGAGTGTTGCAGTGTCTACTGGCAACAAAGGCTACATGTTCTTGCTTGTACCACTGGTCCACTGACTCATTCATTTGATAAAGATAGAATGCCCACCTACTATTTCCCGGACACTGCCTAGGCACTGGAGCAAGACATAAATAAGAAATCTCATCTTTCCTCTCTGGAAGGTTAGAACCTGCAATGGCAAAAACAGATCAAGGAATATATCGAGGCTTCTCCCTGGCTCTATGAAAGGGCAGTGAGTGCAGGTAATTCTGAGAGTCCTGCTTGACCTCTGAGGCTTCATGAAGACCCCCACTTTCCACCCCAATTAATTCAATAAAAACCCTCATTTTTATCTTGACACAGGGCATATATAATATAAATATGGATGGTCTTAAACCATGTTCTAGAACTCTAGACACACCTATATTCCTATCCTTAATTCTCAATCAAATCAATATAAAGAACGTCGAATTTATTCACTTGATGAACCAAGGAACTGATTCAGCTGACAATACTGAAAATGCCAAGATGAAAAATTGAAATGTGCTAATTTGCCTGGTATTTGTAATATGTTAGAATAAAAAAGCCCAGGCCAAAAATGGAAAGATGCTAACAGAATTTCAAAGCCTTAAAAAATAATTAGCTTATGGTGTGAGGGAGGAAAGAGTGAGGAAGTATAAGGGTACGTTACTAAAATTGGAATACAATTGTAAATAAAAGTAATCTTCTAGGTAGTGGCTGTAACCAACAGCATATCGTGGAACTGTCTTCATCTCCCTGTCACTTAAAGGTGCAAGTACATCTGCTGGAATTCCCCTCGCCCTCCGTGAACACACCGGTGATTTTAGTTGATGACATTGGTCCTCTGCCAGAATTCTTTGTACTGGCCGGGTGCATCCAACCCTCACCTTACCTGGCTACTGACTGCTCACGGATTAACCCTTCTCTTTCTCAAAGGAATTGGCCCCTGGCTGAAAGGAGTGGTCCATAGCTAATTGCTGACTTATGGTGTTACCAAATCCTGGTTCCCTTGACTCGAGGTGGAAGAGCTCTGTCTCCAGTCATGCCCTCGAGATTCCCGTGTGATCAGGCTGAGGCTAGATTTTAGCTGATCCCACCTCTGTGCTTCGCTTCCTCCCAGTCTGCGCTGCGCGTCTCCCGACCTTACAGGTTTCTAAGAGTTGTTGAGTAATTCAACGGAGGCCATTACACTGAGGCGGCCCTGACGTCATGGCAGCCTACAAATCTAAGTCTGAGGATGATGTCAAGGTAACAAAATCGAAACTGAAGGCCAACCCACCCCAAGCAGTCAATCAGGCTTCAAGCTCTAGCCAGTCAATTAATTTCCTTGCTTGGCTGCCACACTTTTTCTACATGAACTCCTGGCAGTGCTGACTTCCTGTTTGGTGCTTCCCAACGGGAATCAATTGTTCCTCAAGCTCCTAAGATTTTCAGATGCCTCTGCTTATCTTTTAACAGAGTCCTTGCTCCGTATTGTTCCCCGAGAAGCTCCATCTCAGACTCGAAAGAATACTAAGACTTTAATCAATGGATGGTCTATTTCATAAAGGAAGGCCAGTCTGTAATGCCCGATAAGGTAGAGTTTAGCAGAGTTCGCTAGCCCTCTCACCAGGCACAGGGTACTTTTTAAATCTCGAGTCCTATAGTCTTTGCCAAAGAGATCAAATCAGGCCTGTACGAATCTGTGGGAATCAGCCTACAAGAACAAAGTCTACAAGAATGAAACCTACACGTCCCCATCACACCTCCATAGGGAGCTCTTCCCTTGGTGAGGGTGACTCACATAAATAACTAAATTGCACTGTGAGGCCATGCAGGAAAGTGAGCATATTTTCATCATGGCTGCCTTTGCTTCCTATCCAACCCAGCCATTCCAATTTCAAATTCCAATTTGTCTTGGAGAGACTGGCAAGCGGGAGCCATCTGAATTATATGCACATTGGCACATTCCTTTAAACACTTGCAGTAAAAGACTAGGTGGAAGAGAGCCAAACTATTGCCAGGTTTTTGTCGATCTTGCCCCATCTCAGAGGTGATTCACTCAGGAACTTGATGACTGCCTTTTAAAGCAACACAACAGGCCTATTAGCACTTCATTGCATTAGCAGTCTGTGTTGCCCAGCATGGCGAAGAGTCTTGATTTAGTGGTGATGCAAGTCCGTGTAACCCGGACAGCGGTTCTATTTCCATTAATCATCTGGGAGTTCCCTCAGGTCAGAGACCATTTTCTCCCTGGAAGAAGAAGTGGGGAATTCCCACTCAGGTGATTTTTTAGGCAGATGGTGGAGCTGATATATTTAGAGGCTCCAGAAATATCATTCCATTAATTACCCTGCCAACGTCATGATTACCAGCAGCCTGTGTTACTCAGGACAGGCCTATTTTAAAGTTACGTTTGGGAATCTGCTGTTACAGGTGGGCGATGCAGCAGGAGAATGGAGTAACTGGGTTGGTTATACTTCACTGGAATTTTTGGGGATAAATACATTGCTGTTGCTGGGTCTGAAATTAATGATTGTCTAGTGATTGTGAGAATATAGAAAATAGACACATGGCTATAGATAGATGTAGATGAATATAGATATGTTGATATATGTGTTGATAGAGATGGATAAATAGAGATAGATTAATATAGAGGTAAATGGATGAATAGCTAGATAGATATGGATAGTAAGAATGGAAAAAGAAAGAGATGGATACATAAATGGTTGAGAGAGAGAGAGAGCGAAAGATAATAGATAGATGAGAGAGAAAGGAAGAGATGGGGAGGAAGCATCCTGCCTTTGCACAGAAGGGCTGAACAATAAAAATGATCATGCAAGCTGAATATAATCTTACAAATCAGTTGGAAAATTTATTAAGAGTCATCTGAACAGCGCTTGTTGCCTGGTCCTCATACTACAACTTCCGATACAGAGCAAGCTTCTTTTTCAGGCCTGGGCAAGTTGTCACTCTCCTTTCTAAGTTTGCATCAGCAAGCAACATTTTCTACTTCGTACTTGTAATGCTGGGAAATGTCTCTAAGCGGTCCTTTAATGTGGAGTTTTCCACAGGCCTCACTTCTCTTGGGGCGTCTTCATCCGTCTCTCCTTCTCTGCACGGAGAAGCTTCCCTGCCCTCAGTCCTTGGGGCTGTACCTTGGGAGGCTCTTGAACAGGATCAGTGTCTACATTCCCCAGGTCAGCTCTTTCTTCTATAATCCCGTGTACACTTGATTTGAACTTCACTTCCAGAGTTACATTACTTTCTATTTTGCTGCCTTTCATCTTTTTTGGATGGTTCCCCTAAAATCCATTCTTGTACAATGCCATGTAGATTTATCCACTGGGGACAAGGAGGAAACACAGTTACTCACTAGGCTGCCTGTCTGTAAATGGACTAACAGATGTACAGTGGCCAACCACAGACAAGCTTTGAAAGAAGTGACATTGGCCCGGCCTCTTGGCTCAGCAGTAGAGTATTGGCCTGGCGTGTGGAAGTCCCGGGTTCAATTCCCAGGCTGGGCACACAGGAGAAGCACCCATCTGCTTCTCCACCCTTCTCTCTTCTCTCTCTCCCTCTTTCTCTCTCCTCTATCCCACAGCCATGGCTTGAATGGTTTGAGCACGTTAGCCCTGGGCTCTGAGGATGGCTCCATGGCCTTGCCTGAGGCACTGAAATGCTTCAGTTGCCGAGTAAGAGAGCAGTGGCCCAGATAGGCAGAGCATCATCCTGTAGGGGGCTTGTTGGGTAGATCCTGGTTGGGGCGCATGTGAGAGTCTGTCTCTGCCTCCCTGCATCTTGCCTTTCATTTAATTTAAAAAAATAAAAAGGCCCTGACCAGTTGGCTCCGTGGTAGAGCATCGGCTTGATGTGCAGGAGTCCCGGGTTCAATTCTCCAGGGCACACAGGAGAAGCACCCATCTGCTTCTTCACCCTTCCCCCTCTCCTTCCTCTCTGTCTCTCTCTTTCCCTCCCGCAGCCAGGGTTCCATTGGAGCAAAGTTGGCCCGGGCACTGAGGATGGCTCCATGGCCTCTGCCTCAAATGCTAGAATGGCTCTGATTGCAGTGGAGCAATGGCCCAGAGGGGCCAAGCATCGCCCCCTGGTGGGCATGCCAGGTGGATCCTGGTCGGGCGCATGCGGGAGTCTGTCTTCCTGCCTCTCTCCGCTTCTCACTTTGGAAAAATACCAAAAATAAAAAATAAAAATAAATAAAAAATTAAAAGAAAAAAGAAAGAAGTGGCATGGACTGGTCACTGATCAGAATGCATTTCTGCTGTTTACATAGTGACTTGTGGATAGCCTGCACACAGCAAAGTTTTAATCTATAAAATGTAGCCACAATCAATAGACCATGGTAAATGTAATTTGAACCATGTTGTTGAGAGACTGGTGTTATTTAATTAAACCATGGAAATGTGCAAAACAAGGCCAACTGTGTTTGTGGGTGCTTGTGCCAGATGTGAGTATGTGTGTATTTTATAATCTAGTCTTCTCTTGACCTATGTTATCAGAGATGATTTCAGTCTCTGTGGGACCTGTTCTTTGGGCTTCACAGTACAAATGAAATGCAGAGGAGTACTGTGTAGATTATAAAGGCAGGCATCTAGCCAGAGAGGTTCAGTTGATTGACACAGTCAATAATAGATGGGAAGATCAGAGGAGAGGATCCCTTCCTAATTTGTGTCATGGGAGGAAGGAGAACAGTTGAAGATTGTAATGGATGTCGATAGGAGAGAGAATGTTTTAGTAAAAGATTTTATAAGATCTTAGTCCTGGTACGTGAATTCTGCCCGCTGTGGACTAAATTCTGTGTCCTCCCAAAACCCATGTGTCGAAACCCAACACGGTGGTATTTGGAGGTGGAACCTATGGGAGGTAACTACCTAAAGGGAGAGCCCCCGTGATGGGATTAGTGTCTTTATAAGGAGAGGATGAAAGCTGGCCCTCTCTCGCTGCTTTGAAGACACAGGAGAAGAAGGCTGTCTCTAAGCGGAAAGAGGGCTTGCACTAGAACCTGACAATGCGGGCACCTTGCTCTCAGATTTCCAGCCTCCAGACTGTGAGAAATACATTTCTGCTGTCTAAGCCACCCAGTCTCTGGTGCTACAGCAGCCCCAACTGAGGAGTAAGCCCAAACTTAATTTCCATAAAAGGCAAATAGCAGATTTTGAGTGTTTCTGAAATGCCTCGTAGTGCTGGGATTGTGCTTTTGATGTGCAATACCACTCCAACCCTGGATTCTGGGGCGCCTCCCTCCTGGAGACATGTATTCCCTGGGTTCCTTGGCCTCATGGAAAAGTCTGGGCTGGGCCGTGCACAAGAAGGGCTCAAACTCTGGCTCCGCCGCTCACTAGAGGAGTGATGCTAGAAAAGGAACTCCGTTCCTCCAAGCTGACCTCATAGGATACAGATGATTTAAAGCACATTGCCTGAACCAGACGGGGCACATCATAAATACTAATTACTGGCTTCCCTTCCTCCCGCAGCACCCTGGGGAGGTGCAGTGATAGGATCGCTCGCCTTTGAAGAAATCTGCAGTGGAGAGGACTGAAGCTGAGCGCTGAACTTGCACCTCGGAGCTCCCAACTGGGTTGGACTGTTTCGTTGGCTTGTGATTTTTTTGGTGTTTTTGCTCTGACAAGAAATAGTTTGCACTCTGAGATAAGAAGGTTAAGCAAAGGCAATGCCTGATGAACTGAGCACAAAACAACTCAACAAGTCTGCCGTGTCCCTGTTTGTTATTGTTTTTCTAAGCAGCAAAAACAGTCAGAGCTTGGTTGATTCTTCTCTTTTCTATATAACCAGTCAGTTGGAAACACCTTAATGATAACTGTGAAAAGATGATTTGAAAATGATTTTAAAAACATGTGTTTGAGGCATGAGGCATTTAATAATTCAGGGTAGGGTTTAGCATTTATGGGCCCTTTTGGGATAGAAATAAGGAATTAAAATTTTTGAGACCCGGATGTTCATGGGAAAGACATTACATTGTGCACCTGGCCCATCTATAGGTAAGGGCATTCACGGGAGAGAGCAGTACAAGACCTGCCACTGTGTGTAGTTGACAGAACCAGGAAGTCAGGAGAAAAGGACTGTGGTCCCAGTCCAATGGCCCCAGTCCAAAGGCTACTGGCCCGGCCCTGACCTGGATACTGTGGGGGTCCAGGGACCAACTGTTAGAGTTCAAGGAAAATTAAAACACTGCAGTGAATGAGCTGCAGTGGATTTTTAAAAAAGTTAAGTAAAAAGAAATGATGTCACAATATTGTCCCACTCTAATTATTCCTGTATTTTTATTCAGAATGTAACTTTAGA